>NC_136610.1:25024561-25280347 GCF_933228915.1 Telmatherina bonti | reverse complement strand
CCAGAACAAGTTAACAGAGCATTCATAAAAAAAAAAAGGTGCAAGCACCTTTATACCTCCTAGGAATATAATTTTTATAAGGTTGCAGGTTCAATCCCCTGTAATGAGATTTAGTGTTTATCTTTAAATAATACTGTACATATATTTTTTATATAATGTAAATAAATATATCTTTAGAGTAAATATTGTGAGATGTTGCATTTTCTATATTATTTTGATAATAGTAAAATTTCCTAGACAAGTGAAAATTTTTTTGAGGCTTCTGAAAAATTAATGGCATTCAATAATAATTTAAAAAACAGTTTTTAAGCATTTATTAAGGTATTGGGCAAATAAGAAATTACTCAAAGCTTTCACAGACATTTGCACATATGAACAAAGCACTTGATACTTGAGTTTTATTTATTTGTTTGTTTTTTATGTTGCATTTTTGTCAGGTGCTTTGAGTGATTTTTATCTGTGCCTGCCTGTGTCCAAGTCTAACTTAATTTTAATAGGCTTCAATAGACAATTTCCATGTCCATTCACATCTATTCACATGGATATTGTCAATTTCATAGACAAAATCTATATGTCTAACCACATTACTCTTTTTTTATCCACAAGTTTACTAAATAAAGAGTATGTCCCAAGATTATGTATATATATTTACAACATAGCAACAGTAGTTTTGTTGTGGTCTGTTTGAAACATGTTTATAATATCCAAAGCAGCCTGATACATAATACAATGACGGTGCTAAATATGATTCCGTTTTTCTACATATAATTATTCAATATAAGACAAAGTTGATGTAGAAAAATAAAAACAACAAAATTAATTCAGCTGTGTTAAATGCAAACTATTAAACATAAAACACATCAATTTGATCCTTCCCGGGTAAATACGAAGAAATATACTGAGAAGACTAAATAGTAATATAGAGAATAAACAGAACAAAACGTAAAGATCCCTTTTACTTTTCGTGACAAAAAATATTTTCAGACAAAAAAAAAAAAAAAAAAAAAAACTTCCCGCACTTCCCGCGGCGCATGTCAATGACGTCTACATCAAGTTGGCGGGAAGATATGCTCTGCTGTGATTGGTCATCATGTTGGCAGGCGTCCACATAAACTAGTCATATCAGATGAAACTCGACAAGACCCTGGTTGCTCTTTCAAATTTGTACATGAAGTAATTCCTGTCTACTGCAAAAGGTTTTCTACTATAAAAGGGAAGGGGATTCTTTTAATGACATAATACACTGCAAGAATGTAATTTTCCTTTGTGGTTATTGACGATTTCCTAATTCAGTTAAATTTTTTTACTAATGTCATGTCATGAAACCAATACACTCCAAATCATGTAATCATATAACAACAAATTGTGGGTTTTAAAAGTATTTTAAAGAATACAATCTATGTTTTAAAAAGTAAGTGAACCCACAAAAAATGCTTCCAAAATTGTTGCAAGGCTACACACAATCAGGTCCATGAAACAACATATAAAATGAAAATGCTGACCCCAAACACTGTAAGGTGACTGTCACATACTGCAAAAGCAGACAGCTTGCTTTGACAAGTTCAGCAGCAATGAAAGAAACAAAGCGTTCATGTTATCATTTACACAATCTTGTATTGTGTAAATGTATTGTTTCTGTGACTGTTGTCTTTTTTTCCTGTGGTTTTATTCAATGAATCAAGAAGCCCATATAATTTATCAGCTCTTTGATAGACGAGAGACCACCAAGGAAACAGATTCATTAATGATCTTCAAGGTCTACTTTATTGCTTGAAAATAGGGAAAGATCAGAGAGGAAAGCTAAAGGGTCACATTGCTTTTAAGACAGCCATACAGTATTTCAGAATCTTTTTTGAAGTGTCTTTGCTTTTTGTTTAATCCGTTCTAAGCTCGTACGTGTAGGAAAATACTGGAATGATCTTCAATTTCGGAGCGTTGGCCTCCACCTCAACCAAACGTAGTGTTGTTCCAGGCCACGTTGGCTGCATCCATGTCTACAAAGTTAACATACATCCTGAAACAGAGAAATAGGTTAATGAGGGTTGATCTCAATTGTGAACAGTGATGTCCAAGTCTGTAGGTTTCTGTCAATGTGCTTAATTTTCCATCAGGTATTATTTTATAAATACATGCAGGACAATGCCAGGATTTGCTACCTGTCAGGAGAGATGCCCAGGTGTTTGTTGAGCAGTCCACACAGGAGTTTAGAGTACTGCTTGTTGTGAGCACCGCTAATCTTGCCAATGCTGTGGAGGGAGCAGAGTGCACAGGGGTCTCCTTTTCCTCCAAACATCATCATTTGGTCGGGGTTGACATGAACAGCAATGTACTGGTATACAAAAGACAAAAGCACATAAGTAGAGTTAGCCCTAACTAGAAAAATGAGAAACGAAAGGTCAGTCACAACATTATAAAAAGGTTGTTATAAGGATATGGGCGTTTTTATTTATGCCTCCAAATTTATCTATCGAAACCACCAAAAAGATGTAGTCTTTTAACATTATTAAAATCTTGTCATTGTAGTGACTGACTTGCAGTACTGTAGCTTCATTTTAAATGGAGGTCTTCATATGCACTTTTGGCATGCCTTTGTGTTTTATCTGTGTCTTTGTGGTTAATATTGCATGGTTTTATCTCTGTTTAAGCCATGTTACAAGTTTGCCTCTGTTATTTTTATGTATAATTTGTTTCCCATTGTGATCTAAGTATTTTTCTGAGACAGACAGACACTGAGACCAGACAGACAGACAGATAGACACACACACATACACATACATATACATATATATATATATATATATATATATATATATATATATACATATATATATATACACACACATACATATACATATATATATATGTATATATATATATGTATATGTATGTGTGTGTGTGTGTATATATATATATATATATATATATATATATATATATATATATATATATATATATATATATATGTATGTATATATATATAATACCTATGTTAACCATAACAAATGAACTTTTATGGGATCTGGTACCAAAGGATTTGTCATTTGGTCCCTTGAGCACAAGCAAAAGGTCATTTGACCTGTACAAGTTTAATTATATCCAGGTTAATTCATTTAATGAAACACGAGGTAGTTTATTCATTGAAGTCATGCATTGTTGTACAATGAAACAAAACCTAATGGGTTGTTTTTGCCTTTTTTTTTTTTAAATACTAGAAGAGTTACTGAAACCTGTGTATTATAAAGAGGACATGACCGAATAATCATCTACCTATGCGGACTTTTCACAATTATGACTTTGTTTCCATAATTGCACAAGGCGATGGTGATGTAGCAGATATGCATATTATACTGTAGCACTTATGCTTCATCTGCTGGTCAGAAGCTGCGCATTGAAAATGAAAAAAATTTATAAGAATGTCGGATAGCGTTTTATTGCGTGCAAACCAAACGTGGGCCTGCACGATGCACATTAGGCCTACCTGTGCAGGCTTGCCCATTGCCTTGGCCAGCTCCTCCGTAGCCTCCGACAGCAGAGCCGCTGGTACGTCGCTTTTGGCCACGTTAGTGTTCACCACAAACATCGGCATGATTGCTGGCTTTCTTCTCCTGCTCAAGCTGCAGAAACGTCAATGTGCCCACAGACGGAAGCAGACGCGACAGATGCCTCTTCTTTTTTGTAAACAGTTATGTTGTAAATTGACCACAGCGCCCCCTTCCTTCACAGATTGTACAAAAAAAAAAAAAAAAAAAAAAAAAAGATGTGACACTGTGAAGTTAAAACACTTTCTTTGTTTAATGCAATTAAAACTTCAAATTTTCTGCATTGACAGTGGATGTATGAAATACGTTTAAAAAAAACTCTTTTGAAAAAAAAAACATCTTCAAGATGATGTTCACAAATGAAAAAATGACAGAAAATAACCACAAAGACTGGACGAACTATTTATTTTTCATTATTTCATTATTTTCATTCATTCATTCATTATCTGAACCGCTTAATCAAATTCAGGGTCGCAGGGAAGCTGGAGCCTTTCCCAGCCGGCTCTGGGCGAAAGGCAGGGTACACCCTGGACAGCTCGCCAGTCCATCGTAGGGCCATTTCACTATTTAGGATTTGCATATTTATAGTGATGTTTGTACTCATTTTGGTCTTTTTTGTCAATTTTTTGTCTGAAACAGTGTGTTTAGTTCCAGATTAAACATTTGGTCTCAGTGAGATCACCTGTAAAATGTTTATTATTATTATTATTATTATTATTATTATTATTATTATTATTATTACTTTCTCTTTCTGTTTGTGATTTTTTTTTTTTAATTTATGGTAACTTTTGTCTTCTAATTTTTATTGTCTTTGTTTTGTTAAGTCTTTATGGCAATTTTTACATAATTAGTTGTTTAACACCTTTATTCAAATGTTGCATCTTTGTCATCCTGTTATTTTTTTTTACATTTGTGGGGGTTTTTTCCAACTCATTTTGAAAGTCTTCTGCATCTTTCTGAAATGTGACCAGAAGCCCTCTGACCTATTTATTTCAATTCTTATTATTATCTCTGTCAATTTTGTGTTTTTGTTTTATTATTTTATTTATTTTTATTTTGGTGTTTCCAATAGTCAATTTTGGCATGAGACTGTGATTGTGTTTTAACTTTAACAAAGAATGTTTTGTCCAAACTTGTGTCACACCTAAGTCTATATGGCATCAAATTGACCTTCAGTTACACCATTGACAAATGTGTGGCTGCAAAACTTCAGCCACATATAAAAAAAAGGAACATCATATAAATCTACATTCTCTTTAGAGCTCCGGGTCATATTGGTGCTTAATGAAATTTGCAACTTAGGTCAAAACAAGTTTATGATGATACATGCTGAAATCCGTTTATTTTTGTGAAAAGTGGTGTATGATCATTTAGCAAATCATTATTGCTGTTTCTTTTTCTTTTTCTTTTTTTTTTTTTTACATTGACTATGTTATGTGTCGGAGTTACATGTATATACATTTAGTTGTCCCTGTATTTTTCGGCCCATTTTTCCACACAGAAATACGTGTGGTTAAATCAGTTTCTAGTATTTTCATGGGTGCGGCTGCGCTTCACAGTAGGGTAATTACGGTACTGGGCATGCGCAGTGTTGTCTAGCATCAGACGCGGCGGAGGAGGCGAGAAGGAAAACAGAGGCAGCAGGAGAGAGAAAGAGGCGAGAGAAGTTGGACGGCGTTTCCTTTGGTTATTGTTTCTCTTTCGTCTTAAACAGCAATGCTCCTCCGTAAACCGTAATATCATCCGGGTTATCTTTATTTTATGTCTAATAAGTTTCGTCTACGGATTTTCATCTAAGAGAAGGTGCGTGTTCAGAGCTGAATTAGCCAGGCAGCTAGCACTTCAACCTTCCAGGCTCTTTTGCTGCTCCAGTTATAAATATCTGCACGGAGATCAATGCTACAAGTTTCCCATCAAGCTAACTTGACTCATATTGTGTGTTTAATATTCATTGAACCATAGTATCGCCATTGTGTTAGCGTATTGAAATTTATCGGAGAGGTAAAGTTAATATACATTGTAATATGGGGTAAATTACACATACGTTCTCTAAAATCTAGCACATTTTATGTTAGATAATATTGAATATAAGTAGCAGCAAGCTAGCTAAGAAAGACACTTGGAATCTGTCTCATTATTATGCATCGTGGATATAAAATTAATTTGATTATTAACTTTTAAGGACATTTGCTGAAAATCTGTGCACACAGAAATTAAGTCCATGCTGGCTTCGTTACAGAAAATATCCATCACACCCACAGCTGTGGCAAGAACCTGTTGGCAAGATGATGGAGGAGTCGGTGACCGCGTTTGAGACGCATCTGACGGCTGTCATGGACAGTCTGATCCGCGCCTCGGTGTGTGAAATCAGCAAACTCTTCCAGGAGACGGTGAACGACTATCTGGTGGAGCTGTCTCTCAACAGGAAGGAGAACGAGGCCCTGAAGCTGCGGCTGAGGCTCACGGAGAGCAAGCTGAGGACCGAGCGCAAGTACGGGATGGGCTGGGCGACCAGCCGCCGCAACGCTGGACTGGCGGGGTCAGCAGCGGAGGGTCAAACTGGGGGGCGACAGAAGCGAAAAGTTGACATGGCCCGTAAGGAATTTTCTATTTGGTTGTTAATGATCAAGCATAGCTTTTCCATCAGAGACATATCAATGAAATGTGATCTTATGAGCACATGTTTATGTCTACAACTGTGAATATGGCTAAAACATTTTTCCGCACTGAAGTTATGGTTTGTGTGAAGACACTTGTTTTGTTAGAAACCATCTGGCAAGAGCTGATTTCTTCCTCTCTTCTCCATTCCTCCTCCGCCTCCTCTTCATGATCGCTCCCTCTGTCCTTCACCTCCCCCTCTCCTCTCTTTCCACTGCATTCTGTCCCACCCACTCCTCTGTTTCTTCTCCCTCCCTCCCTTCCTGTCTTGCTCCTCTCCCTCCCCCACCTCCTTCTGTCTCCCTCCTCCCTCCTTCACACTCTCTACTCCTTTCCTCTTCTCCCTGCCCCCACCTCCTCCTCCTCTTGTTCTGCTCTCCTTCATCACGTTGCATACACATACTCCCCCGCCTTCTCTCCTCTCCTCTCCTCTCCTCTCCTGCTTCTCTCTGCCGCCCTCCATAATTACACACTCCCTCTTCACTTCCACTTCTCCTCTCTGTTTCTCCCCTCCCCTATTTTCACCACTTCATTGCATCCATATCTCTCTCCTTCAACATGTCCTCCCTCTACTCCTCATCCCTTCCTCCAACTTCACTTCTTCCTTTCCTCTTTCCTTTCTGTCACATGCTCTTCTCTTCTTCCTGCTCTCTTGCTTGTCCTTCTACGCCCCCTTCTCCTCACTCGTTCATCATGCTCACTCCTCCTCCACCTGCTTTCTTCCTTCGCTCCATCTCCCCAACCTTTATTCTACTCCTGTTCCCATCTGCCTCTCTAACCTCCTCCTCATCTCCCACCTCTCCATCGTATCTCTCCTTCATCTCTCACTCCTTGCCTTCTAATCATCTCCTCCCACTTCCCTTTCTCCCCCTCGTATTTCATCTGCTGTCTCCCTGTGCCCTCTGTCGTTCCTCCTCCATCCCACCCTTCCTTCATCACTCTCTCTTCTCTACAGGAGGCAAGTCGAAAAAGGGCCCGACAGCAGCCTATGGCAAAGGCTGGCCTGGAGGTGTGTGGGAGGAAGGAGGAGGAGGTGGAAGTGGAGGTGGTGGGGGAGGAGGAAGTGGAAGTGAAGGAGCTCTGAGCATGGGAGCAGGAGGAAGAGGGGGAAAGGAGACCACAGAGATGTACCTAATCCAGTTCCCCCGGGATGAAGAAGAGGGAGGGATGGAGGAGGATGGGGAAGGGGAGGGCAGCCTCAGCGGTGAGGGGGAGGAGACGGCCAACATCAAAGAGGAGGTGAGGGAGACAGGCTTTCTCAGAGGAGGAGTAGGAGGAGAAAGTGGCACAGCAACTCCGAGCTGCTCAGCTGCTTCATATAGAGCGATAAGAAATGTTGGCAGAAACTGAAGCTGTGAGAGTTTAGCTTGTATTTTCCAGCTTTCAAATCGCTCCATAGCTGCAGAAGACAAATTATTTCATATTTGGTTTTCAGAGGAGCCCATCAAGTGGAGCTCAACATCTGAAGTACAGCAAGCTTTTAGTGAAAATACTTTTGGTTGAGGTGAAAAACATAGATGTACACCTCACACCTGTGAAAAATGCTGTGTGAAAGTTATTAGACTCCGTTTGAATGTTTCTGGTCAAGTTATACAGGACCCGTTTTCAACAAGCATCAGGCCTTTTTGGAGCTTTATTAGCAAATATCTGACTCTAAATTTCATAGTGAAAATTCCTTCTGACAATTTTATGTAGGTCAGACTTGTGTAATTTTAACCTTACAATAGATCAGTACAGCTCCACTCCAGAGTCCGCTTAATCTTCCTAAAAATCTTGTACAGATAAACAGCAGTAAAAGTTTAGTGGTAATTCAGCCTTCAACTTTCCATTCCTGTTAACAGCTGTTTCTAAATGAAAAACTGTAAAAACGACCACATGAAAACAGTTTTCTACTGTCTTACAGTCCTCTCCTATTCTTTGGTTATAACCCAAAACTGCTGATTGTTTGTTCAGGGTTTTTAGGACTATTTCAAAGCCTTTTACATTTGAATCACCTGGTGCTGTGAACATGTCATGGCCCTGAAGAGCTGATTCAAGTTAAAGATCTTAGTTAAAGATATCTGACCGATTAGTTCTTTCCTGCTATACAGATGTTTCATTGTGCCATTTTCCATTTATATTCTCTAAAAAAGGTGCTAATCAAACATAAAAAAATTAATTCTAATAAAACAAACAATTCACCGTGACAAAAATGTTATGTTGGGTTCCCAGATTTTTATGTTACTGCAGGTTCATGATATGAGTCTGTAATGAAATTAGTATGTAAATTAAGACGCTGTTTTGACAGATATCACAGTAAATGTATTTATTTTTAGCTTCAGCTGTTTGCCCTTTGACTCTTTGCTTCTCTGTGCAGTTTGCTCAAACAGAGGGCTATCAGCCTGCCTCTCTGCAGCTAATCAAGGATGCTTTGAAGATGGAGCCACCCAACCAGAACCTCCACACTGGCTCCAGAGCGCAGAGTGAAGGTAATGAGCCCAGAGCTCACTGACTGAGAGAGAAGTTGGTGAAATGTTCAGATACAAGTACTGGGTCACACAAACATTGTCCTGCCCCTCTGTTTCTGCTCAGCAGACCTGTCAGATCACCCCCCAACTCTTCATTCTGGACAAACAGAGGAAGAAGACTGGGAGGTGGACTCTACAGAACCATCGGAGGGGGGCATGACTATGGATGAGCTGCAGGGTCTGGAGTCCGCGCTGAGAGCTGAGAGAGGCCGGGAGCAAGCCACCATGACAGCCTCGCCGTGTCACTCGGAGGTGATTAGGGGGAGCGAGAGCAGCCTGGCTCCGAAGTACATTGGTCTTGACGGGATGGAGCAGGAGGGAGAGCTGGAGCCTCTGCCACCCACTCTGCAGAGAGAGGACCAGATAGGCCAAGGCAAAGCGAAAGATGGGGTGATTGCTGGAGGGGCTGGGGGAGCGGAGCTGCGGTTGGGATGGTCGAAGAAGCTGAGAGAAGGCGACGCACCTGCTGTCGTGTCTGTAGAGGATGCAGTGGACCAGACGGAGTCAGAGCAGCTGCCCCAGCTGTCAACTTCAGGGAGTGTTGGGGAGAGCGGAGGGGAAGAGGAAGGCAGTGGAGATCTGCTCCACTTCTGCCCTCAGTGCGGGGGAGGCTTCACATCAGAAGCGGAGCTGGATGAACACCCCTGCCCACTAGGTGGCGTCCATCTACAGAGCAGCGGCTCAGAGGACAGCCTTTTCCCTTGTCCCCACTGTGGCAACACTTTCAGCCACGCTTGGGCTCTGAAGAACCACGAGTGTGCCTGCGCTGCTGAGCGACCTCACTGCTGCGAGATCTGTGGGAAGCGCTTCACACATTCACGATCGCTAGAACGCCATCATCTGGTGCACACTGGTGAAAGGCCGCACCGCTGCCCGCAGTGCGGACGCAGCTTTAGTCGCTTAGGCAATCTGGAACGGCACCAGCGGATCCACACAGGGGAGCGTCCGTACGGTTGTGACGCGTGCGGTAAACGCTTCAGTCGAGTGGAGTACTTAAAGAGACACCAGCTCATACACACCAGTGAAAAAGCAACACTCCAGTGTTCCAACTGCGGGATGAGTTTCAGTGATGTGGAGCACCTGAAGAACCACCAGTGCTTTTAGAGGTTGCGTTAAAAATAAATCTGATAGGACTTGAAAAAGCTGTTTCAGACAGAATTTAGCTGATGAATGTGACTGATATACTGTTATCTTTAGTGGTTTATCTTCAGATAAAGAAGCACATGTGGAGGAGTTTTGATGGAAAGACGTGAGCTGTAAATGTATAGGGGGAAAAGGTCTCAGCCATTTCTTTGTGTATTTGTGCAAAACCTGAACTTATTTATGATGATTATATTGTTTATCATTTTAGCAATAATCAATTCATGTCAAAGGTATTTGCCTTGTTTTTTTTTTTTTAATGATATATTGGCAGTTTTGTATGTTTTGACTGTGTTTTGTATATTTGTGTTTTGGACACACTTATAAAAATAAACAATTCAGTTCATCTTTATGGGCTTTGCAGTCTCGTCTTTACGACAGATACAGTTATTCAGATAATAAAGCATTTGATCATTAATTTCAAGCCAGTAATTAAACATTTAATTTGATGTTTATTGATTAAAAACTTGCGCTGTAGTTTGCATTGCTGCTGCTGCCAGGCAAAGAGCTAAAACTTGTTAACTTTACATTTGTTATGAAACTTGAGTGACTCCAGCTCCTCCAACATTATGTGATGTACCACATCATTATGATGTGGTACATCACATCATAATGATGATTTTATTGTTTTATTTTCTTTGGTACGAAGCTCCCTATGCTGTCGGAATCATTTCTTCCCACTGTAACACATTTAGTGAAGAAAGCCTTTGAGGGATTTTACATATAAAGGATGAGTAGCCATAAGTAGATTCTTGGTACATATTCCATCTTTCTGTCAGGCTGAAGGTATTCCTTATGTGTTCAGATACATTTTCTATAATATTTTACTTTTAAAGCTCTTGTCCTTCAGATTGTACCATGAGCTGCTGTTTGAGCCATCGTGCTCCAGAGCAGTAGTTGTCAGGGTGTAAGTGGCCTTGCAGTCTGCTGCATTTGGATGGTGTTTGGATGGGGGCGGAATAGCCTTTGGTGTGAAACGAGCCTGTGTTGCACTGCCTAGTTGTTGATCAGATTCTGATCCACAGGGCTCCATTTTTGGCAATTTGGCCATATATAAGCAGTAGAAATGAGAACTCAGAGTTTTATTTGAGGAGCTTTTAGTCTTTGATGACTCTCAAACAGACAAATCTTAAACCATGTATTTATGTATTTATCCTCAGACCACCATCCTCTTGTGGAGCTGCATATGTATGTGTGCATTTTTCCTGTTACAGTTAGCACTAAAAGCATCTCTAATGCCCAACATCGTTTTTCCAAATCTACAAAGAAAGGCTTTGTTGTTTTTATTTACATTTTGATGTTTAGAGCTTTGTATGTGTGTGTGTGTGTGGTTCGTGCATACCTCATTTGCTGATATCACCAGATTCATTTCTTGAATCGCTGCATTTTAATCTACATTTGCTTTGAGTTCAAATGCTGTGGTTATTTTAATAATCGAACTCAGAATAATGAAACTCATCTCATCTGTTTAATATGGCATGTAATGAGAAGATGAGCTGTTGGTAACTCCCTGAAAGTGATGACATAATATTTTTCAGCATATATACATACAAGAGAGCTTGTGGTAAAAAGCAGGTTCAGTATGTTC
Organism: Telmatherina bonti; assembly: GCF_933228915.1. Lineage (NCBI taxonomy): Eukaryota > Metazoa > Chordata > Actinopteri > Atheriniformes > Telmatherinidae > Telmatherina > Telmatherina bonti. The sequence goes on along the minus strand of NC_136610.1, from coordinate 25,268,915 downwards.
AGGATATTTTTAGATAAACTAAATCTTTAACTGACCCCAAAAAATGGAAACTGCCTCTAAGCACTGCTGCGATGCCGGTTGTAACATCGTCAGCTGAGTTGCTTTGCTCTGCTTATATTTTAAAAGTATATTTTATTGACTTTTAGTGACTACATCTTTAATTTTTCATGACTGAATTTATTTCCCTCCCTTTCCCTCTGTTCAGTTTTTAGCCACTATTCCTGCACTTAGTCAAGACATATATATAATGTTTAAACATAACAAAGCTGGCAATTATTAATGATGCCTTGTCTTCAGAAATGAAAAAAAAAATCAACAGCAAAGTTATTTTAAAGAAGATAACATTGTAGACTCCTGCGACTGACTGGCGAGCTGTCCAGGGTGTATCCTGCTTTTCAAATCCAAAGATTGCAGAAATAGCCTCCGGCTTCCAGCAACCCTTCATCAGGCTAAGCGGTTAGGATTATGAATGAATACATGAATAACATTGTCGACTCATTGGAAAGTTAAGTTACCACAGTACAAATTGCATTTTAAGAAATAAATTCTATTTGTACAAAGACAACAAAAGTGATTTCTATTCAATTGATGAAATACAAATTAAATCATTAAAATGGCAAAGCTAAAGCTCAGTAACCAGGAAGTCCTCCAATCAGTCATAAACAATGTTTTGTTCATTGCTTTAAAAATGACCCATAATCCGATCTTATAAAAGGTTCCTTGGACAAGAGGCAACATGTTATTGCTCTCACAACACTTTTCCTTGCATATTCTTTTTGAATGTTATCGCTCGTTTTGCCTGCATTAACAAACAACTCCTTATGAAGGAGGACAGTCTCTTTCACTTCTGGCAGTTTCCATCAAACAGACTGATGGGCATCAGCAGCCTCTGTGCCAGGATACCCTCCAAGGTCTCTAAAGGCATCTGCCTCACATCATAGCCCTGTACTGAGGGCCTTGCCTTGGCATTAACAGGTACAATCTCTTCTCCACTGTTGTGATCTTTTCTTCCCACTGCAGCAAATGTGGGGAAAAACTGCAGCTCAGACTTTGGGAGGTCAGATCTGAAAGATGGGCAGCAGTAGGCAGACCACAGATATCAGGAACAGACACCCTGTTTTTGATCCAGCGTCCCTCAGACTTGTAAGGCAAGGCCCCAGTGATGACATACATCGACCCAGTGCAGAAGGCTTTGAATTTTCTCAACACATCAGTCTCCAAACGGCTCCAGGGGCCAGAGTTGGAGCCGGCCTGCTGAGGGACAATGTTTGTAAGGGTGAACGTGGCTTCTCTGTCCTCTTTTGTCTTCTGGTGCATACTGGGATTGAGATGCCCTTTGGTGAAGTTGGAGTTCCTGTAGTCTTCAGTCACAGCCTGGCTTTCAACTACATTCTGGTCAACAGGTGGGTGGAAAGGTTTCATCTCTGGGTCGGCACGAGAAAAGGCTAACTAAAAATAAACAAGTGTGTTTCGATGTCACAGAAATGGTTGTACTGATTTTTGTTAGAGTGTAACAGTGATAAATATGGAAACATTTCTTATACATTAAGTGTAAACTTAAAGTGCAAATCTTTGATGGATTTCAGCCGTTTTTATCCACATAATTTGGAATTAAACCTCTAAAAAGTGAAGACAACTTTTTGAGGAGCACTTAATGTTATTAGAAAATAAACAAACATAACCTTTTCATAATTAGTAATTGTGTTATCTTACATTAAATTTCTGCCATTTTATTTGTTTATTTGTTTTTCTTACCTGTGGTTCGTACATCCATATAGAGCTGGGCCGTATCCCATCTGCAGGACTCAGAATGTATGCAGAGAACAAAGGAACACGATGCTGACGGTGATACAAGCTGGCAAAGCGGTACTGGTTTTTGTAGCGCTGGCATATTGGCTGGTATCCAGCTGCATTTATTCCCTTTGGTGGAGTTTCGTTGTAGAAGAAATCAAGGCATTGGGAGAAGTCATTGCTGATCTCTCCAAAAACCAGGCACCCAAACAAGGTTATAAGAAGAAACAGAGCTCCTACAGAAGACTGCATAGAGTTCTTCAGAGACACCTTGTGTTGCAAAGAAAAGGCTGACAAAGATTAGTTGACAGACTTCCTCTTTAACAACATTGCAGATCCTTGTTCTTTGTGAACTATTATAATGGCCTCCTCTTATGCTGAAAAGCAGAAACCTTGTGGGTGACTATAACAACCTCTTTACCTCCATTTACCACCAAACTTCCCATGCCGACCAGCAGTTTGGTTGTTATCAGGGAAGGTCTTAGTCTGTTCCCAAATTCTTCCTCTTTCTGTGAACATATTGTGGCAAACCTTGACATTTGTCCCTTTGATTTCAGATATCTTCCTGGTTTATTATGGGAGATCTTTTTGTCTGTTCGTATCAGTCTGCTGACACATGATGACACCCTGACAATATTTAGGTCAGCAAGAACTAAAAACATGTGATAAATGCTACAGGAACTGACAGTGCAGTTTCTTTCTTGCTGCTATAGAAGCTCCTGTTGTCTTCTTTACATCCAGCCCTCAAGTTTTCATGTCCGGAAACAACTGAAGGCAGCATTTCCATCTGGCGTGTGTGTCCCCCCAGCTCTTTAACAAACCAAATGAAGCAGGACACGAGGGGTCTGCAAAGATCATGAAAGCTGTGTCTGGACATGCTTAATCAGCAAACATTTACTTTGATTAGAACTTACTTATTTTGTCTTTAGCAGTGGCTTTGTGCCTCCAGGATTTCCCTTTCCTCCCCTGCCCCCAGGTGTTTTCTGGCAACTATCCAGGTCAGCGCTGTAAAGAAGAGTTTGTTCTAAACATTTTGTCTGATGAAATAAAACCTGAATAAAAATTAACACTAAAGATTCCTGGTGATAAGAGGATACTGATTGACAGATATCTGACATAATCACACAGCCACAGGATGTTGCTTTTGTTGTTTCTCTTTCTGTCTCTTACCAGTTTCTGGAAACACCAAGATTAAAAGTTATTTTCAGTATTTCACAACTGTCAGTTTAGGACAAGTCTGTGTCTTGATCTAACCTGTTAAATGACGAATATGTTTGCAGGAAATCCTCAACCACTGTCGTTATTACCATGAAACTGACAGGTGGCGATAGAGTGCAGGGGCAGCCGATGAGCCGATGAGATTCGAACATTAGATATAGTGTCTTGACATTTAACTCTGTTGAGAATCGTGTTGATTGGATTTTTAAGCCGAAAGCAGTTTATTGGCTGAACATCATGGCCACCTAGTGGTGATTCAGCGATATGACACTCAGAGGCAGAATTCATGATAATTAAAGCTGAGAAACAAGACTGTGAATAAAACGTTTTGATGTCCCGTGAAGCGAAATCTACGAATGGGAAATGACATAGTTGGCACAAAGAAAAGCGCTGTCAAGCTTCTACTTTTAATGTACTCAGTTTTATTTATTCTTATGCCGTGTGTCTTATGAGGCCTACCCTAAGTTTTGCAACTCATAAAACAAAGTCCTTTGGACTTTCATTTGCTCTGCTATTAACAGTTTGCGACAGTGTTTGTACATTTTTTCCTCTATTAATGTCAAATAATGGAAGATCTGTTTAGCTGAACTTTTAAACGAATTTATTCAGTAAATTGCCACAACTTATAAACGCTTCAAATAGATGTGTTTAGATGTCCTCAATGTGTTAGGCAAGTTCTATGGAAAAAAAAACCCCTTCGTAATAGAGAACACAGCTTTCTTTCTGCCTCTTTCTGATTCACTGCTTCCAAGAAGTCTGATGAAAGTCGTTTGCCCCGTGATGGATCAGACGCTCCATTGCGCAGCTGCACTGGACCTGTCTCTGCACGTCTTCCGTCTTTTAACTGAAAAATTGCACTGTTGTCAGCTTCAGACCACTCCCTTTACCAGTATGAACGGAAGAGCAGTGTAGTCTCGACTTGCCACAGTGTTGCAGTCATCAGGACTATGAGCGCTGCAGAGAATGGCGGAATCCAGCGCGCTTGAAGAGCTGCAGTCGGAGCTCACTTGTCCTGTGTGTCTGGAGTTGTTCCGTGATCCGGTGATTCTCGAGTGCGGACACCACTTTTGCCAAGTGTGCATAATCCAGTGCTGGGAAGCAAAGGCAGACGAGCTTTCGAGTTGCCCAAAGTGTAGAAAGTCGTGTGCGCGTAAACTGCGACCAAACTCGCTCCTGTGCAACGTCGTGGACAGCGTGCGCAGAGCCGGTGTCATGGACTCGGCCGCGGGTACATCTGGATGGGACCATGCAGGTGCTCCGGAGATGCCGGAGGAGCGCGAGCCCGGGTCCAGCATGAGCAGCGTGGCTTCATCCATCGGGCACTGGCCTCACTTCGTTATGGACATGTGTGAGGAGCACGAAGAGAAGCTGAAACTGTACTGTGAGGACGACCAGCTCCCCATCTGTCTGGTATGCGGGATGTCCCGGGACCACAAGACCCACAACGTCATCCCTATCACAGAGGCCTTTGAGAACTACAAGGTGTGTTCTGGCTCCTCTCTCTGAAGTTCCCCAACTAACTTTACTTTACTTTCCCAGGCTTTGTGTTTTACTCTAAATCAGGTTGCATGTTGCTGTTTTTTTCTTTGCTTTTTGTATTTATTTTTCTGCTCCATGACAGCTTGGAGCTGCATGGAGTCAAAGTCAGGAAGTGCGTCTGGAATGTGTTTTCACAGAACCGACCTACCACAACTGTTAAAAGAATACACACTCTCTGTGTGTCCTGCCAGCCTTATGGTACTATGTTTTTTACAGGAATTCAGCACACCTGTGTGAACTCCATAACTCCTCTATGCCTTCATTCTCACCACCTGACAATCATCAGTTTGCTTTAAGACTCCTGTCTGTGTTTTAACGCGTTTTACTCCAAAATGATCATTCTTGTGTATCACTTCTGAGTAGAGGAAGGCAGGCCATCATATGACTCCCGTTAAAGCTTGAATGCTGCTGTTCACAGTGAAGCACCACTCCAGTTAACCCATTCATTTAAGGATGAACTTGTTGACCAGCTTCACTGCTTAACATTTTGTATAATTGCTTATCTCTTCTGTTGGCAAACAGGACAAACTGACCAGCGCTTTAGAGAGAGTCCAGCTGCAAACAGAGAGGGCTACACTCTTTCAGAGACGGAGCAATGAAAAGATCCTCCTCATCAAGGTACCCAGATGTTTGTTTGTGTTTATGTGTATGTGATATTAGGGAAGACAGACTGTCTCCGGAACTCAGTCCCAGCTAAGAAAGAGGACAAACAAAAGCACTTGTTTTTTGTGCGCTCTCTGAAGTTCTGGCATCCAGGTGACATTCACCTGCTTTTCTCACAACATGATACTCAGGTATGACTCGTTCTTTGATGACACACCGGGATTTTAGTCACGTTTGAACGTGATAATTGCCATGGTGGACCAGATCCTCCACTTGGAAGGAAATATTCAAACACGTCATTTTCTATTTGTCTTTCACACACCTACTTCTTTCACAGTCAGACGCATAAAAAGCTTATGATCACTTACACTCGCATGAACTGTATGTACAGAATGTACAAGTACATAGAAAGAGATAACAGCTTGCAGGGTTTAGACTGGCACATAGCAGCTTCCACCGAAAACTCAGGTTGTTGTCCGTGTGTGTTTATTTGCAATATGCGAGTTGTATGTTTGCTGCCTGGGAGAGTTTCTGCTACTGCAGATAACTTCTCGTATCTCCTGCAGGCTACTGCAAGCTCTCCTTTTCCTTCCCATACGCCTGCAAAATAGTCCGCCTGTGGGGTTTAGCGCCTGATGTTTTGACCCACTTTACATACGGACTGAAAGATTTTCACTTCTCTGTTTGTCACTTAGACAGGATGTGGGTGAGCAAGGTTGAGCGGATGTTTGTCTAATTTGTCTTTTCCTGCAAATTTCTCTTTCTGTGTTTCTGTGTGGAAAATCAAATAAACAGTTGGTGGATCTATTTATCAGTGGAATCTGCAGGAATATAGATGCTTTATCTAGTTGCTTTCAATGAGGTTGCTGTTTTGACAGCTGGATTTTTTTCTTTTTCAAAAACATGACACATTTCAGTAGCTCTTTGTTTTATGAATTAGTACATTTTTTTGTGTTCTTAATGGAAGCAAGAGATGGAGACTGTAGAGGTAATCTATACAGAAAAAGAAATGTAAATATAAAAAAGGAAAGATAAGTACTTAGAGGGAACAGATCTCTGCAAAGTAACTTATTTCCACACATAGTGTGATTTCCACCTGATGCTATGTGATGGACTGACCATGTTGTACCCTGCCTCTCGCTCAATGATTGCTGGTATAGGCTTCAGCTTCCCCCTGGCCCTAACTGGACTAAGTGGTTAAGAAAATAGATGGATTTGATGCATTCATTTTATATATAATATTAGACCCATTTATAATCAGAACTTAGGTTTAGCATTTCAAAATAAAAATGATAATATATTAATAGTCAAATAATTATTGAAAACAGAGCAACCTTGTTACAGTCACAAAGCTGTGATTTAATTACATTGCATAAAGGTAATATTAGGCACTTTCTCTTTCTCGCAGTGGTTAAAATACTTTTAAAAATTCCTGTGTTCACAAAATTTAATGGAATCTAAGTTAGACCACAACCCATTCTCAGAAAAATACAGAAATCCACTCAGTAGTGTTTGTGTAAAGTTGCTAACAGACAGACGGACAGACAGATAAACGCTGACAACAACATACCTACAAGGGGGTGTAGGGAACAAACAACTTTCAGCCTTTTGTTATTTCAGAAAATGTACTACCTGTAATTTTATAATATTTATATTAAAAGGTATATGACAAAAAGCTGAAATGACACAATAACAAAAGCATAATAATAGAAACTATTACCTGCAAACATCTGGTTTGGGCAGGATTCACATGGAGCTTAGTGACCATGAGCTGAACTTTGTGCTTTGGTTGGTTTTTGTCCTGTTTCATTGGAGGGGATTCTGAACTCTGTCGGTTTGTGAGTAAACGAAAACCTGTTTAGTTTATGTGTACAGACAGGTTTGGTATTTCACCTAAGGTAGACTGGTCTAAAACTTAACTTAGGAACTAGGATGAAACAAATTTCAATCAGATTTGAATGAGAATCACTTTATTTGCCATGTTCATATAAACAAACAAGGAATTTGACTCCGGGATCAAGTTGCTTTCCTTGTTCTTACAATGAAAAAAAAAATAAGCAAAGAAAAAGCAAAAAAGAGAGAAAAAACTAAAACAAATAACTAAATGTAAGGTAAATTGAAATAAGAAATAAAATAGTAATATAAAGTACAAGCAACAGTGAACATAGTATTTTCTAATCATTTACATGGTATCCATTAGGGCTGTGATGATATGCTTTTGTCTTGATTTGTTTCAATTCCAATTTTTGGGTGCCGATTCGATTTAAATTGCAAATCTCACAATTCTTCGATATTGCTGATTTTTGTAGATTAAAAACAACAAAAAAATGTACAAAATTTCTTTGCTCGTTAGTTGCTGCTGAAACGCCCAAGAAAACAAATAAAAAGATTGATAAAAACAATAAAAATGACAAAAATTTATTGTGGATTAATTTTTATTAATTTAAAAATAAAATACATTTTTTAACAATCAATTTTAAAATTGTGAAGCAAAAAATCCCGATCTTAGATTTTTCTATTTAATTTTCCCACCCCTAGTATCCGCACTGTATTTGACAGTAATTACAGGCTGAGGTTACATGGATGTGTCCAAATGTGCGTCAGCGTGGTTTTTGTTCATGACAACGATTGCCTGGTAGGCCTGGGTAATTTCTTTAAGTAGGAGTTGTGACAATGTGAGAGTTTTTCATGGATACGATAAAGATGTGTTCTGCCATATGCCAATGTCTTATCCAATTAAACTCAACTGCTGGCTCTGACAAGCATTTCTCATGATTCTTCTGTTTTCTCCAACTCACAACTTTACTGTTTTGCGTCACTTTCACTCCTCTCATTAGAAATGTTTACAGCAGAATTGGCCTAACACAATAACCTTGCAGCTGAAAAGATAAATGTTTCCTTCAGATTTGGACAAAAACTGTGACTGAAGGAGCAAGTTAGATTTTTATGGACCTAAACATTCAATCTTTGAACACAAATACAACTCAAACTGAATGCAGAGCTGTAAAACTGTGGTGTGTTTTAAAAATTCAAAATGTAAACCGGTACATGAAGCACTATACACTCACCAGCCACTTAATGAGGTACATCTTATATTAGTACTGGGTTGGACCCCTGCTGGACCCTCTGCAAGGAGTTGGAGACATAATAGCTTCACACAGTTGCTGCAGATTTTACGACTGAACGTCCATGAGGCAAACTCCCATTCCTCCACATCCCAGGAGTGATATACTGGATTGAGATTTGGTGACTATGGACGCTACTGGAGTACACTAAACTCATTGTCCCGATCAAGAAACCAGTTTAAGATGATATGAGCTTTGTGGCATGGTGCATTATCCTGTGGAAGTAGCCACCAGATAATGCTACACTGTTTCCATAAAGGGATGGACATGGTCAGCAACACGACTTAGGTCGGCCGTGAAGTTTAAATCATGCTCAGTTGGCACTAAGAAGCCCAAAATGTGCCAAGAAAATATCCCCCACACCATTACAACACTACCAGTTTGAGCCATTTGGTAAAAAGGAGGATGACTACACACTCAAAAATAGAGGTACCAGCTTGTACCTAAAAAGGTACAAATGCTTGTCGCTGGGGCTGTACTCTTTTGAGAGACATTTCTGTACCCTTCAGTTCTGGTCTATTTTTGTACCTTATCAAGTTCAACCTTACCTTATCAAGTTATTTTTTTTATGTTTTCCACAGCATCACGCCTGGTCCATGCCACTTAGCAATATTATCTTATCTTTAATCTAGAAATAATCTTCAAAAACTCAAAATACTAACCAGCCGTACACTTAGTTTGCAGCATCTGACCTTCATTGTCTGGTGTAGTAAATGACTGTTAAGTAGTACTGTCATCACTCAGCTCCGCTCTAGTTTGTAACATTACAACCACAATAGTTTTTTTTCTCCATCTTTGTGGGTCTAAACCGGTCCTAACAATACATTTCTTTAGAGGCAACTTTTAAATTTTTTTTATTAAAATCATAGCACTGCTGCTAACAATAGTTTTTGTCACAACAACCATTTTTCAATGTTGCAGGTACCCTTATGGTTAAAATGGTACAAATTTGTACTTTATCTCACTTTGAACCCTTTTTCATACTCTGAAGGTGTACTTCTGGTTTTTTCAAAACCAGTATTGTACTTTTGAGAGAACATTTCTTTAAAATGTACCTATAGGTACAGAAATGTCCTTATCTTGTACCTCTATTTTTGAGAGTGTACATGATTTCATGTTTCCACCTAATTCTGTTTTTATTTTGTGGATGCTGCAGCTGAAAGTTGAACTCATCTTAACTCCTCTTCTTTCTCTTTTCTGATATTCAGTTCAAACTTCAGCAAGTTGTCTTGACCATGTCTATGTGGCAAAATTACTGAGCTGCTGCCATGTGACTGGCTGATTAGTCATCTGTGTTAACAATATTACTGACGAAGTGTACCTAATAAAGTGGCCAGTGAGCGGACAAATCAAAACAATACCTTTATTGTCCAGCCATTTGCATTATTATCTGTTTAGGGAAAGTATAATAAACAAACAAAATTACACAATTGCACAAATTAAAGTATTGAATAAACAGCCACGACAAAACCACCTGAAAGTATTAATTTTTTAGTGTTTTTACTTCAAAGGTTAATCCTGAAAGCATTTTGTATTTTGTTTCATGAATCCATTCACCCAAAGACTGCTGGGATATCTCTCCCACGACTCTCATTGGATTAGGTGGTTAGGATAATGAATGAATGGATGAATGCATTCACTATATAACTAATTAATTTCTAGTTAACACTGATTTAGGGAGCCCTTGAAAACTTGGAAGCAAAACAAACTCAAAGCTAAACCATTATGAGCAGAAAATCAGTTTATTTTGCCATGTAAACAGATCTCTGCTTTTCATGACCGGAGACTTTTGTGTGTTCCAGGGCAGAGCAGGAGATTTGGAGGAGCTGGTAACCGCAGAGTTTGGTCGTCTGAGGGAGTTCCTGCTTGAGGAAGAGGAGCGCATAAAGCAGAAACTGCAGAAGGAGAAGGAAGAGAAGCTCAACCAGCTGGAGGAGGCGCTCACCCAGGCCACAGAGCAAATTAGTCAGCTGGAAAATACTGCAGAGAAACTTCGCCTCAAACTGAGCGAGGAAGAAAACCCAGAACAACTCAAGGTGAGGGGGGGAGATGTGGGATGGAGGAGCGTGAAAATTACAGCTAAGCAATAGTCAGGAAGTGTTAAGAGAATATGATTAAGTGCAGCATCATAGATTGGATCTGCCTGCATGTAACAGCAGAGAATGGGTGCTTTGTAATCATTTCATCTGTTTTGTTTCAGGGAATAAAAGATTTCATCGGAGGGTGAGTGTCAGTTGGGGGTTTTTTTCCCTCTGGTATCAGGATGTTGCAACATTATTGCTTTTATTACAGATTTCTCTGCAATCCTTCATGTATGTCCACATGACTGATGTCTAAATGAAATGTCACAAGGAGATAGGACATTGTTTTGCAATCAGTTGTCAGTCTAGTTGAAACATGATGTGAGGGCTTGATTGTGGTTTAGTGACTCATCGTCACACATTGTCATGCCTTCTTGCCACCCTAAGAAAGCAGACAGAGTAAGCCAAATCAAGCCAAACCAGCTTTATTTATATAAACACTTTGCTATGAAAACCTCTGGATAAACTGCTGAATATGAAATAACTAAAGCATAAAAGATTAAATAGATAGAAAAATGCAAACAGATTGTCACCTCTTGCATGCTCAGGATAGGAAATTGGATCGATGACAAGATATGATACAATCTGATGTTTTTCCTTAACTAGGCTATTTAATAGGAATTGGCACTAGTTGATGTGTCTGTAAAGTACCCTGAGGTAATTGTTGTAAAGTGGTTCTATACAAATACAGCTGAATTGAAATGTATTGAATTGAATTAAAATAATTATATATAATACAGTAAAACAATTAATAAAACTATAATTGGGTGTATTTGGATTTATTTATTGTTTACATAACCTTAAGATGTTTTTCACCTTATTCTATCCTTAAATTGTTTGTGTGGCAGCTAACATAATTTAGCATATTTAATATCTTTCCTCTTTACATCAAAGAAAATAGCAACAATCTTTTCGGGCTGTAATTTTTTTTTTTTTTTTTTTTTTTTTTTTTTTTTACTATACATTGATTTCATGTTCAACTGTTCTCCTTTCAGGGCTGAAAGCTTATTTGAGCAACCTCCAGAGGTGGACGTGGATCTGCAGTCAGGAGAGTTCATGGGACCTCTGCAGTATAGGACCTGGAGAAAAATGAGCTCAATCTTACAGCCAAGTAAGAAGATCCACCTCAACATGTGTCTGTCTTGTGTCGACATTTATTGCTTATAAGTTTTAAACTCATTCCACAGTTTACGGTTCTGTGACTGCAAACAAGAAATAGCAAAATAGCTAATTAACAAAACTGTTATTCTGAGTCAGTTGTTCTTCCCTTTACCCAAGTGTTGGTTGCACCATTTTTACTTTTTCTTCTTTTTCCTGAAGTTTCTTTTTACACATACTGTCAAACAAAGACGAGAACTCAGAAGATACAAACTCTATCGCTTCCACATTTTTTACCACTCTTCTAAAATGAAAGAAGTTGCTTCAGAACTGCTCATATAAGATTATTAATTTCCTCCAAAAGAATTACATTGACTCCAATATTAAACTATTTTGGAAGACTTATCAAAGTTTGCTATATTTTCAGGGGGCATTTTTAGATGAGCATTTCATGTTAGGACAGTGTCAGCTGGCTAATGTTGGTTGTTGCACATCATTTTCCAAAGTGTCATCATACATTGTTGCTCGAAAACTATCCCTCTGATGCAACGCCAGAGATTAAGAACATTTCTCGAGTTTCATGACTGTTGCATGCATGATTTATATGTAATTTGTGTCCAGCTAGCTAATGCTGTTGTCCAGCTCATCTTACATTAATTGCTGACATAGACATTTAATTTACTTGCTGAAGGTCGATAAGATAAGATAAGAAGAGAAGAGAAGTGGAAATGAGAGGAGAGGAGAGTGCTTTTCATTGACACGAGGTCACAAAATGCTTCCCAGCAATAAAAACATTGAAAAACGTGCAACGTTTGGAAAAACCCAACAGTATAAATACACGACAGTGTCTGTGAGTCTATTTGGAGCTAAAATGCTTGCCTGAACAAATATGTTTTTAAAAGCATCAATGCAGATCCTGGGGAGGCTCAAGATCCCGATGTCATTCTTTGGCCCCATTGTTCCTTGTCGTTGAACTGGTTTTTTGTTGTTTTTTTTCAGTTGTCTCTGCTGTGACCCTTGACCCAGACACGGCCTATCCGTGTCTATGGGTGTCTTCATGCTGCACAAGCGTCCAGGTGGGAAGAATCCAGCCAAACTTACCAAATAACCCTGAGCGATTCACCCGTTACAACATTGTCCTTGGCTCTGAGGCCTTCACATCAGGCAGACACTACTGGGAGGTGGAAGTGGGCTCAAAGACAGCATGGGGTCTGGGCGTGGCCAGCGCCTCCATCAACAGGAAGGAAGAGATCAGCCTATGTCCTGATGATGGTTTCTGGACATTAGTGCTAAGGGATAGAGGCAACGGCACCAGTGAGTATGAAGCGTGCACCGACTCAGATGACAACTTAATATACCCCTCAAAGCCCCCTCGGAGGGTGGGAGTATATCTGGACTATGGCCGTGGTGAAGTGGCTTTTTATGATGCTGGAGACATGAGCCACCTCTTCACTTTCTACAATGCAAAATTCGGAGAGCCTGTTTTCCCCTACTTCAACCCCTGGCCAATCATCAACGGACAAAACTGGGAGCCGCTTACAATCGTGACACCTCACTGGGGCTAGATTTTCCTTCATCATCAGCATCATCAGATCCTGGTGTACCCATTAGCACTCACACATGTGCCTTATTGAAGACTTTTTGCCTGCATGATTTACAGGTAACCCTGATTCCTGATAGATATCAATAAACAACTTAAGGACACTATAAAAGACCTGAAAAAAACTCAATGAAACAGCCCAAATCAATAACTTTATGCTCCAAAAAAAGTGATATCTGTGGAGCTTAAACTTAAACTTCATCTGTCTTTTTTCTACATAGATCCACTGTTGTCTGACCAGCAGAGGATATTTTTCTTCAACTCTGATAGCAGTTAATCTTAGTGCCAGCCAACATCAGCTGACAGCACAAGTAAATCCTTTCCTGCACCTAAAAATCCTTCATTCATGCATCTTATTAAAGGAATTATAAAGGCTATTTCAGCATGACTACAATTTCTGTGTCCTCTGAAAACCATTTTTAGCCCACTTAAATCTCTGCTCCACCTTATTGTGTAAAGCAACTACATGTCTTTTGTTAGTGATACCTGCACCACAGCTGCCTGCATCGGGATTTCATGACGTCTCAGGATGGAGTGACACACATGTGATGTGACATCACACGCATCTGAACACAAAGCTACACTATAATGAACACACATCATGTTAGCTTATTGTTAGCATATAAATGTGCTAAGTTCTTACTTGGTTTTCATGTGTATGACTGCACCTTCTATCAGGGTAGTTAAATACAAACATATAGTGCTGTTTCCTTCCATTTTAGAGTATTTTATTAATTAATTCATTCATTCATTCCTTTATTATTCTAACCGCTTAGTCCAATGAAGGGTCGCAGGGAAGCTGGAGCCTATCCCACTTTGGTGAGGTTTTTCCATATATTTGTGTTTTCATTGAATGTATTAATAATAGGAAACATGTACTAATATTATCCCTTATTTTGCATTGACTTTGACTCTCAGAGAGAGATAGTAAAGAAGACTGGTTGTGAAGAGACTTTACTGTTGGAATCTTGACAAGTTGTTGAGTTTAGTAACATCTATATTCATGACCTGATATTTTAACTTTCTTCTGTTTCTGGCCTTTTTGTCTTAATGACCTTATGTGCTTAAAAGATGTCAGTATCTGTGATCTCTTTAGGCATTTATGGCTTCATGGCATATCACGGTTGCATATCCAACACTAATTTTTTTTCTTTTAAATAAAATTTCCTATCTCTCCATTTTTAGCCTCCAACTTAGAGTAACAGGTAATCTGTCTGTGTTTGGCACAAGATTTTAATGATAATATATTTTCTGCAGATGATGTTGGTACAGCTGATTCCACCAGAGGGCAACCAAAACTAAGTTTGCAACTCCACTCTGTTCATCAAATGTCCTTGTAATGATATTTGAGAGTCAGTTTCTAATTGAAAATTCACTTATTATTACCATTTATTAAGTTGAATATGTTTGGAGTAAACTTCACAAAATTGTATTAATATGGAAAAGAAGAATGGCTTTATTATACTGTGTATGATTAAAAATGTTTGCAGTTGTGCTTAGTAGTTTAAGGTTTGCCAAAATACCCAACATTGTTTTAAAAGTTTTGTAAGTAAATAAAAAGAATCCAGTGAAACCAATAAATGAATAAATTAAGTTGCTCCATCCTATCATGGCATTTATGCATTACCTATCCTGTCATTTCACTAGAGTGCTGAGTGGTAGAAAAATACAGCTTTGGGACCTTTTAAAACCCTTGATTATTAAACCTTTACCAGAATAGGTTGACAAATACAGATATTACATAACTTTTGCAATACTGTGTTGAAAAGAAAGTGTCACACCTGTCTGTCGATTAGATCTTGGTGGAAAGTTCAACATATTGGTTCAAGGATATGCTGTCATAGATCTATTAACCAAACAATTCTTAGCTCTACTGTAACTTTTTATAACTAGATTCAAGGTTTAGATGACAATCAATGTCAAATAATGCCCAAATGTGAAGTTTTGTTTGAAGTTTTATTGTCCACACTCAGTTTGGGCAACATGTGATGCATCTGAATTTTGTTGCCCAAACTCAGATGCATTACCACCAGATGTGGCCCAGAAGCAAATCATCAAATCTTGATGTCCAGGCTGTCTTCTCATGTTCCCTGCTACTTTATAGCCAACAAAATACTTGCTGTAATCTGCGTTCAGACCCACAACTGACATCTGGACCACATGTGGCCCACAGAAGACTTGCCATAATCCACTACTGGGCTGGCAAATGACATCTAATCCACGGCCACATGCAAGACTTTCTAGTGTCATAACTGAGCCAAATGCCAAAACTAGCCCAGAACATGTAAGCTATCTGGGTAGTAATATAAAAAAAAAAAAAAAATTAGCCAATTTTCAAGCAACTATAAATAACTCGAGCAGCCAACAGCAGTTTAAGATGATTCTAGTGGATGCAGACAAAGAAACTTCACAATTAGGGATGAAGAATATAATCCCAAAAAACCCCAAAGAAGACGACCAGCCATGAAGGCAGGGAGAGGACCATGCACTGAAGTTGTGTTTTTGAGAAGCAATGCTGGGCAGAGGCTAATCCCCCCCCCCAAAAAAAAAATTGAAATTGTATTTCTCCACAAGCCATGATGTCATTAAGACATCAGAGTAATATGGAAGAGTTTAAGTCCATAAAAGACAAGAGCACAAGGAAGATGTGGCCATGTTGGCTACACATATGGATGTCTACATGTTAATGTTTTGCTGACACTTGGGATAGCAAAATCCTAGCTGTAGCCTGTTCCTGGTTGTGTTGGTTCTATCATTGATAATTCAGTTTTGTTCTGTTGTGGAAAAGATAGAAGCCAAAGTTGAGACAAGTCTGTTTTATGGTTTTCTGTGCTTTTCATCTGTGCTTCTTTGTTATGTACCCCTTTTCAATACTTTCTTCTTTCATGAAATCACATGCTGTTGGTTCATTTCCTCCTCTAGCTGCCTTGAGCAAACTTTCAACCAGATTGTACTGGATCAATATCTGGTAGATCCCCTGACCTTTGCTTCTGAGTTTTTTCAGGATTGTGGAACCTGATTGAGCTGTATCTTTCATCTTTTTGGTCTTGTGTGGTTTTGCTGGGACTGTGGGGAAGAGGAGGGGTGGCAAACCAGGTGCTTTCAGTCTGCTTAGGGAAGGTCTGCTCTGTTTAAGCACCAGACACACAATACTCTAGCTGACTGTGGCTTGGTGAACTGCGTCCAGGTTTGGATGGAGGGGGACCTGCAGGGTTTGCCCTGGAGGAGGAACAGTATAGGTCTGAGTCAGTGGTCCATGGCATTCTGACCAAAACTCCCACAAGCTCAAGCATTGCTTAGCCTGCTGTAAACAGAAGATGAAAAGTAGTAGCCCCAACCTCCTTCTCTGATTTGCTGTCAGCTTGGCTAATAGCATACCTGTACTTTAGGATATTCCTCCATTTTAACTAGCTCTCTCTCCCTCTCTCTCTGTCTCGTTCTCTCTCTCTCTCCCTCTGTCTTTTTTGGAATAAACATACCTTTTTATAAAACTTGATTCAGACTCTTTGCATTTTATCCACATTTTACTAGTTGGTCAGAAGTAACTAATGTTGCGATTGCATATATGAAAATGAGACACAAAAATATCACTAATGTATGAAAATGATTCTCCAATGGCTCTACATAAAGAACTCGAATTCTTCCATAGTTGATAAAACAAAGTGAGCATGAGTTAAAACTGGGAAACCTGTTTTCTATAAAATGGAGTTTTGTCATTGAAAAGCCCTAGAGTGAGCTTATACTTCTCTGGCTCCACAAAGATCAGGTATGAACCATCACACAGTGGGATTGCGGTCAGATATATGAGTATACAGGACCTTTTGTTGGTGTAAATGGTTGTAGTGCAACAAGACAAAGAAAAAAAGGACCATTGGGACTTTCATCAACAAGTCTAAATTTCAGGCTTTGTGATGGTTGTTTGCATTACCAAATCTTTTCATTTCCTCTGGCAAAGCTCACTTTCACTTATATATCAGCATGAACAGAAAATTTCATTGAGATAGTATAGAAACATATGCTGCCTTCAAGATGATGGAAAGTCCTTACAGTTTTCAAAAATTAAAGGAAGAGCCACTTTCTGCACACATCACAGGTCTGCCTGTAAATAACAACTGCAACCCTCATACTTCTGGAAAACTATGACAAAGATTCACTTCAGACCTGCATCCAGAAACATCTTGACGTACAGCAATTCATTTACAGGTCACGCAGAGAGTGTTGATGCAGTAGGCACCCTGCTGAAGCTAGTTTTAACCCACCTTATTGATGTTTCATCTGTTTTTAATTGCATTTAGCCACATACAGCAAAAAGATTAAGCCACTCGCTCAACATTGATCTTGGTCTTGTAGTCTGGCTGATTGACTTTTTTAAAGAGCCACCACAACACGTGAGAGGATATTTTGTTCTGTCAGACACTCTCATCTTTTCCGTTGGATCACCCTGGAGCTGAGTTCTTTCACTCTTGCTATTTATTTTATATACAAAATGAGTGCTGAAACAAGCACGTAGGGTACAATATTGTCAAATTTGTGCTGACCCTGATCATGGGTCTTATTGTGAAAGAGTTCACTGACTGGTGTCATCTTTCTTAAATAAAAACATGAGCAAAGGAGAAGAAATGCTTATTGACTTTCAGAAGAATCCCCCCAACGTCACACTGAGAACCAAGCAATGAAGCTGGTTAATAACTACAAATACCTTAGCATTCACTTGGATGACAAGTTGTCCTTTGAGATCCATGCTGATGCGGTGGTGCAGAAAGGCTTATCAGAGCATGCATTTTTACCAGACGCTTCAAGCATTAATGTTAACGTCACTTTCATGAAAATGTTTTACTCTTATTTCACTGAATCCCCACCGTAGATTCGTCTTCCTTTGACTCAAAAATAAAAACAGATTGCAGGGGATTGTAAAACTGTGTAGGAAACTTGCAGGGATTAGCCCAAATGACCTCTCAGCTCTCTATCAAATCAGAGTCCTGAGTAATGCTGTGGCATATCAGCAGCACCCCTTGGTTTATAAGTTCTTGCTGCTTCCATCAGGGCGCAGGTTCATCCTGCTAAAACGCTTGACTAAAAAACACAATTACTCTATTGTCCCAGCTGCTGTTATTCTGCTGAACAAGTAGCTCTAGTTTATGTTTTTGTTTATTTACTATTGCCTTCTTGATATTCTCTGTTGTTTCTGTATGATTGTTGCAGCGATTGATTGTTTTACTGCTTGCTGCAAAGCAAATTCCCCCACATGGGTAATAAATACTCCTTGGACCTTGAACCCTGACATTTTTGCAGGAAGAATTAACCAAATTAAACAAAAATATGAATTAATGAATATTGTTTGTATAAACACTTTTTGCTTTGTCCCAACTTTCCTTAACTTTGGGTTGTAATTTTTTAAAACACTTCAACAATTATGAGGCAACATGGAGCTCATTTTGTTTTTAAGTCTTATGGAAAGAATATGTCAGTGACGTACACAAATTCAGAATATCATACAGTATTTTGCAACACATTACACTGTATCGTACGGAATGCAAATATCATGCTTGTCTTATTGATGGCATTGTGTATAGGACTGTAAACCTGTCATGTTTTTGCCACCCTGATCTCCTGGCGCTCATCATTGATTACTCGATCCACCTGCTGGCTTCCTAATTGCCTCTGCTACCTCATTCAGTTCACCTGGTTTCCTTTTCTCTCACTGCCTACTTAAGCTCCCTCCAATCCCTCCTTTTCTGCCATATAATAATCAGACCTATGTCTAGTTTTGTTCCAGCGTTCTACGGATTGTTCCTCAGTTGCCGACCCTCTGCTTCATGCCCCTGGATTACCCTCCTTGCCTTGCCCTCGACGGATACCGCTACCTTTCGGATCTTCTGGTTACCGACCCTGCCTGTCTTTGGATCTCTGAGCCTTGTCTTTGCCTGGATGAGTATTTTGCCATCCTGTTTACCTCCCAGCTGTTGCCTGGTTTCTTCTGCAGACCACTCCCCTGGACTGATCTTCTGTTCATACTCCTCCACTAATAAACTGGTCATTTGTCCAGAACTCCCTGTGTGTGGCTGAATTACGGATCCTCAGGGTAACTCATTACATAAACCCCTATTTAAGATAATCATTTGATTACCTGTATCTTGGCTGAAGATGAGTTTGGTGTTTACCTGTCAGAGATACTTACAAAATGTTCCTATTTCAGCGTCCCGTTAAGCAAGGTTAATGAGTCTGTCTGTGCCAGCTCAGTAATTCAGTAATCTGTGGCTACAGTTACAACAAATAAGTAATGAGCATCAGTCTGACGCAAATAAAACTCATCAGCTCTGCCTAATCTCTCTGCGACATCTGCCTATACATTAACCATAGGCCTCTGATCTGTAATTAGATATAACTGCAGGTTGATCAACATGCAGTAATGTAAGCCTTCACCTGTCCATTACCTTCCACTCTTCATTCACCTGTCCTCTGTGGGTTTAATGGAAGGTAACAGAAGTGTGAGATAAAGGAGGCTGAAAATGGAAACTTTTGTAACATCTTCTGAAATCTCTTTTACATCCCTGTTCCTATTTTTAAGTCCATTCATCCTTTCCCTTCTGTTCCTAAAATATTAACCCTTTTAAACCCCCTTGAGTTGAGTAACTTAGCGTTTCTGTAATGAATCTTCTTTCTGCCCGCACTCAAGATTTTGTCTCTGACCTCCCATCAATAATCAATGAGAAGAGGGACTAAAAAAGGACAAAGAGGCAGCTGAAAGATGGGGTAAGAAGTCATGAATGGAAACCTCATTAGGAACTGGAGAAAAGTCAAGCTATACATTTTCCAAAGTCATGGCTTAAGTTTGAAAGAAATGCTTAAAGTCGATTAACAAGAGATGCTAGAGATGCAAGAGAGTGACAAAACACTGGAGACAGTAATGTGAAGGAAGGCTGCCAAGAGCAAAAAAGCAGAAAAAAGTGATACTTTGTCAGCTCAGAGCAGTCAAACATCCCTGTTTTCTACTGGTCAAAGGGAGAGAGAACAACAAGCAAATTGAAAGGATCATTTATTTATAGAAAGCTGACGCTTTTAGTGGAATTAGTTGCTTTAGACGAACATTACAAAGCTGTGAATGGCTCTTTCAGAGAGCCAAAAAGCACAGTAATATGTTTACATGCTTGCGTGAACCCTTGTGTCTAAAAATAGAGGTCAGTGGTGACCACCTGTGTGTGCATGTGTTCGCACTCAGCCATGCTTGCTGGATGAGATTATGTATGCAGGACAACATAGAGGTAATGCGTTGCAGCTAAACTAAAGCTTTTCATCTCTGCATAGCAGCTGAGGTTGTTGTGTCCCTTCATCCCTCATCTTTCCCTACCTGAATGAATAGCTGACTGGGGTGTTTCAAGCCGAACAAAAGAATTCTTGTTTGTGTTCCACCAAACACCATAAATGTGACAGGAGATTGAGGGTGGAAAGACTGTGAGAAGGAGAAAAGTGAAAAGGGGCGAGATTTACAATCAGACAAAACTGACAGCGAAAGATGCTACAAAGGATGGGAGGACAG
This sequence comes from Telmatherina bonti, assembly GCF_933228915.1. NCBI lineage: Eukaryota > Metazoa > Chordata > Actinopteri > Atheriniformes > Telmatherinidae > Telmatherina > Telmatherina bonti. The sequence continues at coordinate 25,248,323 of NC_136610.1, read as the reverse complement.
TAATTGTGAGACAAAATTAAAGATGCAACAAATGATTTTAAACAGCTAGTAAACATGACAAAACAGCACATTTTATTATGTCTGCATGCACTGATGACAGAAGGAAAGCAAAGATGCATCAAGAGGAGCCATTTACTTGTGAGGAAGAGGAAAAAGTGGAAAAAGAGAAGGAAAAGAAGGAGCGGTAGAGGTCGACGAGTTACAGGTAGATAACATGAGAGAGCTACAGTTCAGGGGGTATAGAGTGTCACCTAAAGGATCAGGAGATAGCAAGCAAGGGCAGAGGTGCAGGAACTCCATCCCAGAGTCAAGACGACTGATGATGATAAAAACCTCCTCATCAGAACGCACCATGCGACAGATGTGGACAGAAGAGCTGAAACTCTGAGGAAATACAACTAGGAAGAAAGGAGGAAGAACTGAATCACTTTTTCTCCTGGAATCTTTTTATCCTATTTTTTGTACTTTGATAAAAAAAAAAACAACAAAAAAAAAACATTGTATTTTACTATTACTTTATATTTAAAGATTTATAAGAATCTGAGAAATCTAATGACCTTTGCAGCAGAATTTGTGGGAATTTTTAACATATTGAAATAAATTCAACCAGAGCTGCAGCAGGAAAGAGAAGTGAAGGGAAGAGAAAGAGTAAGGGAGGGGGAGGACGAGCGATCGTGTGTGTGTGTTTGATTGTATATGTGTATGTGTGTGAGCCTGTCACACCGAGATGTTCATGTTCATTCGAGAGTCATCTGCTGGAGGAGGCGGTGCAGGAGCGATGAATACGGTTCCGGAGAGGAGTGCAAAAGAGGTGTGTGCAGGGGGGCATTTTTGCCAATCTTTACATAATTGTGTGTTTGTGTGTGCATGTGTTTTTCCATGTCCTCTCTTATGTGGAGGTTTTAACTTTAGTGAACGTATTTGCAACTGTTAAGTTTTGCATGACTTAATCATTTTTGGCTAAATAAAGCTAAAATGTAATGACGGATAGATGATCTTAAACCTCAATTTGTCTCTGATGAAAAATGTTTGCTTTCTAGTGAAAAACAGTCTCATATTTTGCTGTTTTTACATAGATGCAATTAGTACAAATGCTCCCTTGATGGATTGAGAGACCTGTTATAAATCAGGATAAGAAAATGTCTTCATCGACCAAAAATATGTCCTGAAATTAATTGTGAAATGGCAAGGCTTCGTATGTTTTGTGTTTTTTCTCCAAAGAGTCCTGAAAAAATGTCTACAAATTGAGCTGCTTTCCAGCATCTACAGTGTGTACGTTTGGCCTCATGTATGGTCTCTGTAACACCCTGTACCCCTTCAGGTTCAAGCTTCCATCAAAAAGAAGGTGAAGAAGCAGAGAAAGCAAAGCATCTCACAGGGACCACTTGTTGGAGTCACTCAAAGTGTGACCCCTCAACCTCAGAGCTGTCTGAAATCCAAACATTTACCCCAAGTCATAACAGACTCTGCTGAGGACAGTGAAACACAGCAGGAAAACCTGGAGGAGAAGCTGGAGGAGATGATGGAAGGACCACAAAGGAGAGGACACAAGGAGAAAGAGCAGGAGGCGGATCCTGTGGACTTGCTGCCCATAGTAGACTCTGTGTTCGGACAGGTAGGTTCCATGATCTGTATGTGTCTCTGCATTCATGTTTGTAAGAGTGCATATGTGTGTCTTATAGTGTTGCTCCTGCATCAAGTTCTCTGGCTGATTAAATGTCTCAGCAGTGGCTTGATCGAAACCCTACGCCTCTGTTCAGATTGAATGCCCAGCTCTAGACAGGCTCATATAGGTATCAGCCCTCCTTACCGACCGCTCTGATCTCATGAGGTCAAAGGGTCTTAAAGCTAGATTCACCACAGAAAAATCCCAACATTTTGTTGTCTTATTTAACCCCCAATTTACTGTGGAAATTGTGGGATCTTCAAAGTATGAGGGCTGAAGTTAAGATTGATGACCGCATGTGTCAGAGAGGATTTAAGCTCTTTGACTTTAGGAATCATTATGAAAGTGTAATCCGTAACAGATACTGCTATAATCAGCCAGAGATCTGGTGATCACCCTGTGTCTGCTGTTACTCTATCAGCCAGTATCATATCACATCCCATCACTGATCAGAAGTAACACACGTCACACTGCTGCGCAGCAGGTATCCGTCACCTGGGGTCACAGAATCATGATGAGAGAAAGAGTTTGTGTTTGATAATAAAAGAAAAGAAAATGAAACTGCACTCATCTGTGTGAGTCACAGTTGACTCACATATACCTCATAACGTCAACAAAACCCGAAGAGGTTGATGAGAAGCTGAGCTTCGCAACAAGACATGGGTAAAAAAAGAAAGATAAATGTGACATCACTGGTGATGCTGATGATCCAAAATAAGAAAAATCTGCTGAGTGAGTGGGAGAAAGAAGTCAGCGAAGTCTGGAGAGACTAGAAGAGCAGAGTAGAAAAAACAAGTCAGACACTGAGGACTCTGAAATACCCTCAGCCCCACATACTGAAATGTAGACAAACAGATGGCCTATGCGAATTCATCATCTCTTTAAAGTGATGGCTTTATAAACCAAGCCAAGCATAATAATTATAATAATGTTACTACAACAGAACAACTTAGAAAGGATAAAATAATTCACGGAAATCTTAAAAAGGGACTTTCTGCAGTACCCTCTGTTTATAAGACATGATCTTTTGGAAGGGCTGAAAAAATACTTTGATTGTACATTTTCTCCAAGTACATACAGTTTTTAAAATGTGAATGTTTCAGTTATTATTTTATTTTTATTTGTTTTATTGGGTACATTTTCATGGGGACAATATGAGAAACTCCACACAGCCGAGACTCAAATCAGCAACCTAACCATCGTGCCAACCGCTAAGCCACTGTGCAGCCCATTATAAGAGTTGTTTATTTACATACAGCAATTTATTAACTTATTTAATCAATTCTACAATAATTTAGTGGAACTGGTCAAATTGGTGCGAGAAGTATTGTGTATTTTCCACAATAACTTCTTTTTTGTTAAACGGCTAAAATCAGACACCAGTATAGTTCAAACCCCAGCAAGCTTATTCCTGTTACCACCCTTATGTGCTATGGGTATCAGACATTTTCCTTTTCCTTTTCGTTTGTTCCAACAAAACCACAACCACAACTCTGCAAAATAGGGTTATAGTACAAATATATTAAATCATGATTATTTTTTTTTTTTATTTATTTACTCATTACAATTTACAAAATCTTAATTTGATGCCAGAATTTTTTTTTTTTTATGGTCATCAGGGCATAATCAGCTAACTAAGAAAGTTTTGTAATGAGAGAAGAAATGATTCAATGTTACAAACATTGACAGCAGGTTATTAATGAACTAGATTTAGAAATAACAGTTTACAGGAGTTGCAAAAGTAAAAACTCAAAGGAGTTCACACCGTAGTGGGGTTTGTGCACGGAAAACATGGACATGCAAAATTGTTCATAAAAAGGTACAATATGCATCTTACATCAGCTTGGGTAGACCTTTCTGGGCTCAAGTACCTTCAAACATGCACAGGCCTAGACATTTTATGCAGAATTTCTTCCAGGCTGAGGAATACATGGACCATCTGTCCAGTTACAGACTCAGTCAAAGAAAAAAAAAGGATTTATCATGCTGTGCAGGTACAACTTGAACATTTGGATCTTAGAGCTGAATAATGTATGTTTTAAAGTAATATTTATAAGCCATCAAAATGATATAACTGTCTGAAAATATCATCAAGACGATGCCAAACCACATGATATATATTTACGTATTTACAGTGCAGACTTGTCACACCAGGCACATTGTGGAATGAACATGCAATAAAATAGGCTCCTTCCTTTCTTCCTTCCTTCTTACCTTCCCTCCCTCCCTCCCTTCTATCCACACTAGACCACAACTGTTACATCTAGTGTTTCCCTGCTTATCAGCTGTCATTACCTGAAACCACCTGATGTAGATTTGACACCAAATCAGCACTTGATCCACTAGTGTAGGTACTCACACACACCCACATGCACACCTGCACTTAACAGTGCAATGAGTCCAAAGGAAAAAAAAAAAAAAAGTCATGTCACCTGAGAACTGCAACTTGCTCATGTTACATATAAACACACACACAAACATACTCACACACAATACCGTATGGATGTCTTGTTTGTGTGAGAGCGATAGAATTATCCTCCAGCCGCTGCTGTAGCTGTCATTGCTGATACCTTTAGACAAGCACTTGAAATGTAATCAAAACAGAAACCCAGTAACATAAATAAACCCATCTGTGCACATGTGCGTGTGTGTGCGCGCAAAGTCACACATGCATTTACCAGGCGTATCTTGTTTTCAGGATTAATTGAAACCATCAGTTACGGAGCAGCAGCGTGGTAATTAATCTGGTTTGGTGGTGTTGTGTGTCTTTGGTTGCTGCCAGTAGATCTTGTTTTGTATTACAGTGGGAGCTCATGCACTGAAGTGATCCGATGTATTGTGTAGATTTATTGGATTCATGCTAAAATAAGGTTTTTGTGGAACTGGCTAGTAGTATTTCTATGACTAATGTAAACAGCAGGACTGATGGCGGATTAGTTTGGGATTTATGTGTAGAATCATTAAATAGGGTCCAAAGATAACATCAAATCCTGAAACATGGAAACATTTTCTGCTCACTTTGAATTTAAAGCCAACAAACTGCAAATTGGTTTGAACTGCTGTCAAAATGGTTTGACACAAAGACTCTTAAGTAACATGCTACTATTAGATTTACATAATGTGAACATATGCCTTATTTCTTAATTATGTCAACTGGATGTTAGCGTATGCTGCTCAACATGTAGTTATGCATTAGTGGTGCCTTTCACAGATATGTTACTTATGTTCAATGTGCACTAAAGAGACATGATTGAGTTCTGGTCTGAGTGAAAAACAAGTCTTGTCTATTTTCTCTCTTGATTGAGTGATATTAATAACCTGCCACTGCAAGAGAGTCACAACAATAAAACTACCTGCTTAGTATTGTAATTCCCTTCTCCAGTGTGTGAGACCCATCTACACATAAATACAGAACTTCAGTGAATGTCCTGTGTCCTGTTGGTTGTGGAGTGGGCCTTTGTGTACAAGACTAATTTCTATGAGAATCAACATAAAGGCCCAAACCAGATACTTCCATGTAGAACACCACATTTTTCTTTTTATTTTTGTATCTGCCAGTATGTGGTTTTCTTTGAATGGATGAAGCTTTAAAGAACATGATAACCAAAATTAATGAGACCTTGATTCACAGAATGACATTACAAAAATCAAATACGTGAAATTCTTGTTACATCCAAGTTACATCCCCTCCCAGTCAAAAAAAAAGAGACTAAGTTGTGTTGCTACAAACTCAGCCAGCCATGAGAAGGTTTTCTGGCAGAAAGTGTGATTATGTTCTTGTTCATGAGGTTTAAACCAGGGGTTCCCAAACCTTTTCTGCAAGGCCCCCTTTTCATCAATGACAAAAATGTCAAGCCCGCCCTCCTGTCACATGACCCAAAGAAAAACACTCAGAAACGTGTCATTAGTTTAGCTGCGGAATTGTAGTTCACCATAGTTAAAACCGTACTATTATTCATTCTTCTGCTTTAGTGTGAAATGTTTTAAACCAGGAATCTCTGCAAACTACTGTAGGTGAGGAGAGTTTTCAGTGAGACGGATGCTGCTTTAGGAAAACACTTTGCTATGTATAATAGTTGGGAATTTATATCTAAAGTAACCAACAGGCTTGTCTTTGTGTTGAGGATAAAAAGTCCCCAAGTGATGTTGTAATTTCTTTGTCTTCATATCTCAGAATATCAGATGATAATATTTTGATACATGCAAAAAACTGTGGTCTCCTTATTATCCACCTTTGATTCTTACTATTACTAGTCAAACAGGAGCAGATACGCTCCACGATATTTTCTGCTTTTGTTTTAGAATTTGAAGTCTCTTTTGTTGATTCATCCTCATTTCCCATTGTTTTGGTTTGTTTTTTGTTTTGTTTTGTTTTTTTTAACAAATTTGTCAGTGCCAAAATCACCTGGTTTTATGAAGAATTTCTGCGCCCCGTCTGTGATAACCCTGTATCCGGCCCCCCGTTCGGGAACCACTGGTTTAGATCATTAGTTCTGTCAGCACAGTTTTCTGTCTACATGCTAGTTGGATTAGAGTCTATCAGTCTATCTATAGTTAGCTTCCACTTCAGGTGTAGTTTAATGTGATTTTTTTTTTCAAGAATTTGAGCTAAAAAATTGAATTATTATGTTTCAGACATTCACTACAGCAGCGTCAGATGAGGTTTTTACACTGTGCTAAAGTGACCTCTAGTGGTCACTGGTTCGTATTGCACCAGGCAGGAGAAGCGTTTTCTCCAAAGTGATACCGCACATTCTCAATTTGCCTTTCCTATTGGTATAGTTTTTTGTTGTTGTATTAAGATAGTAAATGATAGTAAGATAATAACCATAACAATAATAACATTCTCCAATATATATTTTTTCCACTTTGCCATCTTTCAACCTTTTAACGTTGTTGAAGTTTCACCCAATTGTTAGGCTGATCTGGTCACAATACTCACACAGTTACTTTGGCGCAAGCCTTTTCTGTTCAAATAGTAATATTTAACAGATGCTGTAATACAATTTTAATAATATTTTTTTGTAAAAGTAAGTGGAAAAAAACAAAGTACTGATCTTTAATATGATTGTAATCAATTTTACCATCATTCATTAGGATAGTATTAATATTAAACTTTTTTTTTTTTTTTAAGTTTAACTTAGCAGTCTTTTTTTAGTTACATATTACAATGAGGAGCTAAATCTATTTATACATTGTCAGCACAGAAACTTATAATTTTGGGGCATCAATAACCCTCAAAAGATTCTCTGCATACAACTAACCTTAAAGATAAACAATGATTCAGTGGTGCAACTACTGACACATGACTACATCTAATCTGTATTAAATAAACACGCACACACATGTTACACTGACCTACATTTATTTGTCAGAGACTATCCTACCCTAAAATAACTACAACCTGCCTGAACCTGTTCTGTCCCAATTTTAAAAAAATTTTCTTCAAATATTTGAACTTCTTTAGGACTTAGGGATGTCTTAGGGATACACTTCAGGGTGTTCCCGTGGCCTTAACTTCTCCAGCCTGAGCAATACGAGCCCACATTTCTGAACACACACCCAGTCTGTTGTGTGTTGGGATGCTCTGTAGTAAGCACAATGCTGAATCTACTTTTGAAAGGATTTACTGACAGATGTTTGGAAAAAAAAAAAAAAAAAAAGCTCAACTGACTACTCGCAACACTTGCACTTGTGATCTTGACATCACCATTATTTCAGGCTCTTTCTAGGAAGTCAGAGGTGAGGTTCAGCAAGAGTTAAAACCACCATGGTATGACACAGTTTGTGAATAAAAATGTGTTGTGCTGCAAGCTGCAGTTTTATGAAACATTGCAGCTTATTTCAGTTTTTTCCCAAAACTTTACCATGACTCTCAAAGTAGCACATGGAAGAATGACGGGTCTGCCTCCCAAAGAACCTGTTTTTCCTGTCAGCTAATCAGAAAAAATAAAATAAAAGCAATGATGCAAGAAAAATTATTCCTATTATATTATACATAACATTTCTAATTCAAATTAACTAAACTTGAATGTAAATCACTCCATTCAAAAATGTCATTTCCTTTCTCTCATCGCATCTCGTTGCATTTTTTGTCACCATCACCCCATTCTCTTTAATCTCAAATGATGGAGCTTAAACCCCGTCTGTTTATGTCCTCTTAATTCTCCCTCTTAAACTCTTCTCACTGTAGATGAAGTCATTTGAATGCTGACACACATGAACAAGGGAGGTGGGAGGCAATGGGAGCAAGTGAGGAGAATAGGGGGGGGGGGGGGGGGGGGGGGGGTAGATGGGGAGATTAAAACAGAGAAGAGTGTGAGGCTGCATCTGCAAAGAGACACAGCTGCTGTTAACGTGAGTTTGCATATGTTGGTTTAGGTTTTATCAATCAGGATTGCTCATGCATGGATTTTAGCAGATCAGAGACATAAAAACAAAGAAAAGAGGGCAGACAAACTGAGTGGCAAGGTGAGGTTGCTTGTTGACCTGAGGAGGTCTGGTAATGGGCAACTGCACCCAATCGCCTATGAAGGAAAGCCTGAGGAAGGTAGGAACATCCTATTCTTGCTTACTCTTATTAAGTAAAGTTTTGTTTGTGTTGTTTGTTTGTAACTTTTTTTATTCTTAATTATCTAAAGTCTGACCTTAAACATCCATTTAATGATTGTACATTTTCTTCTCTCAACTGTTGCACTTGCTTTTAAAAACTACTTTAAATGAAAGTTTTCTCAGAAAAAAAATCTACAGTGTTAAAAACATGGATCCAAAAGTTTGAAGTACAGTGAAAAAATAATGTTGATATGTATAGCAAAAAATGATATTATGTGTTTATCTAAATTAATTTACATTTCTGCATATCATAAAGGAATGACGGCAGTAGAAACTTACAATGTGAACACTGCTTAGTTGAAACTTGGTGGAGTTAAGTTCCTTGTAACATTTAACCAGGAATTTGATGGCTCTTCATTGGAATATATTTAAAGCTATTTTCTGCAAAAGGGTTGTAGTTCTGTAACATTATTGAATTGTTTTGTGCAAACTGCTCTTTAGAAATCTGTTCACAGATTTTTAATTATATTCAGGTCAGTAAACTCTGAGGGTCAATGGGAATCTTTCTAGTTGCCTCTTTAGGTTGTCAGTTCTATGTGTATTTAAGGCAGTTATTCTTATTTAAAAGTCATTTTATTAGCCTAATAATGCGTGTGAATAAACTGTATTAATGAAAATTTAATTAGCATCTCTTATCAAAGGGTAGTTTTGCTTTTTTTCTTTTCTTTAAAGTAAAAATTTGAACAAAACTAAAGTAATGGGCTAAATTGGGATTAATATTATTTTCTGTCTGTTTAAAGTCAGTTCTTTTATTTTTTAATAGTAGAATAAAATCTTCATTAGTAGTGATATTTTTTGCATTTCCCTGCAAACCTTATAAACAGACTAAACATGTCAGTAATAAGATCTGAAGATGAGTGGAATGACCTCAGAGTAAGTCTGCGGCAGAGAGACATTGAGAGGACATAAAGACTTGTTTTCATTGTTAGAGTTAAGGTAAATGAATGTGATTGCTTCCTTAAAAGTAGTTTAAATAATTCAAAGTTACACTCACATTTGACATTAAGCCTCCACAGTGATGAAACACAAGATTCCTTCAGAAATAAATAGGGCTGATGTGTAAAAAGTGGTGGTTTAACTGCCTGGTCTGCCTCTAAAAGGGGGCGATACAAGACGCCCTCAATGGTAAGATGAAGGGCCAGCATGGTGTGCAGCTGGAAGAAGAGGAGGATCAGGATGAGGAGGAGACGCTATACAAAGACTCCCTTGGTGTGCTGGTGAAGAACTGCAATGTGCTGCACAACATCGTGGGCCCAGCCTGCATCTTCCTTAAACAGGGCTTTACCCAGACACTCGTATGTAACAGACAGCTACCGTGCACAGTGTGTCCTCACACAATCTCTGTGCAACTTTTTCCACTTGTGTCAGTTAATTTTCATCCCCACATCATGGCTTTTCACCACACCAGCTGTGTTGTGCCCCCCTCCTCCCTGCATCGCTGGCTTTAGAATCAAATCCCCTGGCACTGCACATGCTCAGAGGGATTGATTACTGACTTGAATGGAAAATCATTGACTGCCTTGTGGAGCCTGTTCTTGTGTCGCACTGGCTAAACGTGGTGGTACAGGCTTTAGAAACAGCTACCACGTCCTTATTAGTTTTATTCATGGTGCCACGAAAGTACTGGAGATATGACTTGTTAATCTAAAGGGAATGAATTTAACTACTGCACACCTGCAAACATCATCTTGAAAATTGTGCCTTTGTTGCACTTGATGAAAGTTATCATATCAAAGTATTAGAATGATTTATTCTCCAATGTGAAAGGTAAATGGATCATTGTTGGAGTGCTGGATGGAAAGTTTTACTTTGAGGTTGAGGTTTGAGAAACTGAGATGTGGTTTAAATTCATGACACCGGACAGAGAATCTGCAGAGTTTAAGATTTTATCAAAGCAGCTACAATGAAAATGATCTCATGCAGCATTTTCTTAACTTAGTATTCCCTGCATTTCATCGTAGCTTCTAACCACATGTGTGTCTGCGCTACAACAGCATGACGTCTTTATGTTTCTACTAAAAGAACAAAACGTAGAAGTGTTTGTTTGTGTGTAAATATTGGTAATGTGTCAAAAGGTCTGAAATATCCCCAATCCCCCATTGTTGATGGTCACCCAATGTACTTCATTAAATACATGCATTATCATATCATATCATATCATACCATATCATATCATTTTGGAACAAAATAATACTCGTAAAAATGCCAGATTTAGCCAAAGTGCTAATTTTCATCTTTTGTCCCTGGTCAGATCTTACAAAGGCTCCTTGGAACAAGGAAAAACAGGAAATAAAAAGAAGAGATAATAACATTGTTAAAATCTAAACACCATAAAGACATGGCTTTAAATCACATAGACAAAAGCAATTTGATTTGATTGTATCCTTGTTTTGATGTGGATTTAAATTCACAGAAAAGGTATGAACATTGTTCACATTCTGCAATTTAGTTTATATGAGGGTAAATTCATTCATCAAATGTTCGCCATACATCACACCTGCTGCCACACATTACAAAATCCAAAACATTTGTTTCACTAATATTTTCCATTTATTACTTATTTTTTGTGTTGTTTCACTTGATGTTCACTGTGTCCTCAGTGCTGATTGTAATTGTCTCTGCGTATTTGTTCACCAGCAGGATGTTGCTTTACTATGTCTGCATTTATATCAATTTATTATGCCAAACAAGCTCTCAAAATGCTTTTAACCCTTTAACTTTCAAACTAACAAAAAGGCTACAGAAAAATGTTTCTCTGTGTTTTTCTGTTTATTTTGGACAATAATACACAATAATTTTTTTGAAGCAAATGGTTGAGATGTTAAAAATAAGAGGTTAATAAAAAAAATGCTACAAGAGTGAAATGGTTGAAATTTACAACCAATTCGTAGAGATGGCTCAGGCAGGTTTATTACCCCAATTTTATAATAAATTCATCAGTCACTGCCGATTTTCCTCTAACAAATGGTATTCCAGGACTTTAAAGGGTTACCAAGGGCATCTGTGAGCTGTGTGCATTTGTGTGTGTGTATGTTGTCGGCACATGAAGCAGAGGTTAATGTATGAAATGTCTCTTCCTGACAGGACAGAGAACTGAGACCAGAAGAGATGGATGGTGAGATATCAGTAATCACTATGTTCTACCACAGAGATATCAATCCCAGACTCACAAGTTTGTGTAAACAAAGATATTTTGTTTTTAATCAGAACTTCGAGAAGCCTTTGTGGAGTTTGATAAGAACAAAAAAGGCTACATCAGTCATAAAGACTTGGGGGAGTGTATGAGGACCATGGGATACATGCCTACAGAGATGGAGCTCATCGAACTAAGCCAGCAGATGTGTGAGTCAAACATCAGCCTGAACATGACATTAAAGAACTGAAACCAACAAGAACATGAAGATTTTTAACAAAATGTTGTTTTATTGCTGTCTGTATATTTTAGGTGGAGGTAAAGTGGACTTTGAGGACTTTGTCCAGCTGATGGGACCTAAGATGCTGGCAGAGACTGCAGACATGATTGGAGTAAAAGAACTACGAGATGCATTCAAAGAGGTCTGTTGTGTTGGGAACAAAGACAAAACCATTTTAAAACTAATAACAATATTAATCACTGAATGTCTTGTTGAGGCTCCAAAATTACTTCTGCTTCTGTGACTAAATCAAAGATCTGATGTTGACAAGATCATTAAATCTCATTTGGGAAGAAGAAATAAATAAAGAAGAAGAGGAGAAATGTTTGTCTGCTCATAAAAAAAAAAATGCTGGTTCTTAAATTTAAAACTTATAAGATTTCCAAATGTGAAAGAAAAACATGCATAAATATATCAAAAAGCTATATAATCCATTTTGGTCAAGAAAAAAAATGAATGAAAAATTTTCATAATATCTAAATTCACAACTCACCACAATATGTAAACTCGGGAAGAAAGCAGATTTAGTAAATAAAACTCACAATTTTTCAACGTAATATTATGTTGTTACTTGTCATCTAAAACTATATAGTGTCAGAAGAAAAAGCTATAGAATGAATCAAAACATCAAATGCTGTCATTGGTGCCAATAATAATGGAGCAATAGTAAAGTCTGACATGTTTCTGACTAATAGCTGCTCAGCAAATCGATTAGATTTTTCACAGATATGGGCCTGTACTTCGTGGTCCAGGAATGGAGCTTAATATTGTTTTCTGTAAGATATGAGTGTCAGGAACAGTCAGGTTTGAACACAGTATGTAGTCCACAGTACTGTGTGAGATTCTGGATGACTGGCTCCAAAATATTAATTTAGTAATTCTTTTCAATAAAATTAAATTCTTTGAAGCAAGTTGAGAGGCATGAGCAGTTGACGTATTTCTTATCTGCTGTAGAAAGCTGTCAACACACTTTCATTTATAGAGAAAAGAAAAATAATTGAGACAATCCAATCCAATCCAGTTTATTTATAAAGCACCGTTAAAAACAACAAAGTTGACCAAAGTGCTGTACAGAAGAAACAATAAAACATACATATTTACATCATAATGGGGCATCAGCACATTGTTAATAGTAAAACAACCCTTTAAATTAGTCAAACGCCAAAGGGAAAAAATGAGTCTTCAGACAAGACTTAAAAACAAGAAGCGATTCAGCCTGTCTAATGTACAGGGGCAGCTTATTTCACAACTTGGGACCAATAACAGAAAAAGCTCGGTCACCTCTCAGTAGTCAGTAGCAGTAACCATATCAGAAAAATATTTTGACTTGGCTAATTTTACACATTTCTGATATCTGTGCAGACTGGCCTTTAACATTTGAAAAGAAATTTGCAACTTATCCTTTTTCCACCTGCGCTCAGCTCTCCTGCACTCACGTCTCGCAGCGCCAGTGGACTCATTTAACCAAGGCTCACAATGCTTGCTGTTACAGGTCATCTTTGAATTCCAGCTTTTTAACCCCAAATTACTGAAAGGTGTGAGAAGCGTGTTTATGCTCAAACATGTCCCCAGCTGTTTGCTGTTCAGCATGTCTGACAGAATCAATCAGAGCAACAAGTTCTCTGATTCACATTTAAACAGGCCAAAAACTTTCAGAAACAAAGGACCAACTCAGGTTCTCGAAAGCTGCAATCCTGCAAGTAAGTTTCCCTGCTGCAACTTACTTGACTCAAATCAGTGGCTTGTGCAGAGTTTGAGGTGAATCTCTGCACAAGTCTGATTAAGTCTGATGTGTGTCAGGTGTGTTGCAGGCAGCAGAGATACACTCACCAGAGGCTTGGTCCCATTGATATGAACACTAAGTTGCCACAGTCTGATCCCGCCTGGCTTACTGTCAAATGTTGATGTCTATTAATGAAGAGTGGGGTAGAAAACATGTATAAAGTTAAATATAGACTTGTAATTAGAGAGTTACTGGAGCTGTTGGTTGCTCTTTAACTTCAGTCCTGTTTTTTTCCACTATTTTGAATAAGAACGCAATTAAACGCATTTTTCCAGAAATTACTAGAGCTTAAAGTTTACAAAATTAATGCCTGCATCAATAATGTGATTCACTGGCCCACTAAAATCTATTTAAACTATTAAATGTTGCCTTTTGGAGCAAATAGTGTAATGCAATTAAAATTTGATCAATCGAAATGAGTTGGTTTTAAAGCCTGAAATCATTTAGATCATTTTTTTATTTGAGTCCCACCCTTAATAAAAACACTTGTCTGATATATTGTTTTCCTGTTGTGTTTGAATTTGTAAAAGTTTGTCAAAAATTGTGTTGTTGTGTGTAGGAGGTTGATCCACAGGTTGATAACTAATAAAGTAAAAGTCTGGTGAAGATTTCATTAATAGCAATGGTTGAAGATTTAAAAGCAACCCAATCATTGTGTATTTAGCATTCCTTTCATCTCTCTGTTTGGGTCCAGTTTGACTCGAACGGTGACGGTCAGATCAGTTTGACAGAGTTGCGCGAGGCCATGAAGAAGCTGATGGGAGAACAAGTGACCCACAAAGAGATCAACGACATCCTCAGAGATGTTGATCTCAATGGAGACGGCCAAGTAGATTTTGAGGGTAAAAGAGAACTTCATGTGTTCAGCAGTTCATCTTTCTCTTCTTCCTTCTCACTCATTTGTTTTTTCTTTTCAGAGTTTGTGCGGATGATGTCTCGCTGAGCAGCTCTCAGATGCCGAGACAGACCAGATGCAGGATAAGGGTCAAATACACTGCAGTGAACTTTCTTTTTACTTTTTTTTCCAAATTATATTTTTATATGAAATAATTAAAGGACAAATAATAAAAGAAATATTTAAAGTGTGTGAGAAACTGTAAAACATATCAGTAGATCAAACTCCACTCTGTTTTTATATTTTTATATATGTGTGTTCTACGAGTGTTAAACCTTTATTGTAAATGTTTTTATTGAATAAAGTGTAAACTGGATGAAGAGAAGAACTAGTGTCATGTGTTTAATCAAATCATGTCATGTTTTAGTGGTTTTCAATAATAATAATAATTATAATAATAATAGTAATAATAATAATAATTTTATTCCATTTAAATCATGATTTAATAACACAGTAATTTGTTATTTAGAACGATAAAACAAAAAGTACTTTATGGAGATGTTCTTGCAACCTACAAATATTGGAGCAACATACATTTTATGGAAATTATTCTTATTAATCAGAAACGTTTCAGTTCTTTTTATAAAGGCATACTTGTTCTACTCAGATTTATTGTTTTCACACAGGAATGAGGAACATTTTTGAGCAACACGCATCACCTGTGTGCATACTGTTTAATGTTGCATGCATGTGCCTGGGTGTGTGTTGCTTTTGGTTAACATGTAATGGTTACAAGTAAGGCCTTGCTGTCCTATGAAAACTTAATTTAAAATTATATAGGCCAGGGATGCCCACATTTGGTCTTTGAGAATTTTGAAAATTGTGGCAGAAGAGCATCATGGGGGAACTAGAAGGCATTATATGATCCACTACATCCTATAAAAGTGATTGGGACACAGGCTCAAACTGATTAAAAACAGCTGAGCAGGAAACAGACATAAGAATCGGAATTAGGATGAGAGATGAGAGCCTTTGTAATGGCAGCCTTATCAATGAAGAACTGCATCAAATTATCACACAATTCAGCAGAGGCTTCCAAACCAGCAGTCTGTGGAGGATTACGAAAAGAGTCAATAGCAGAAAAAAAAACACTCATTGACTCTGACAATGAGATAAAACAATATTGGAGGTGTTTATTGTATGCTTTCCATTTTCTGAATATGTGTCTTTACATTCTACACTTGTTTTTCTTTTTTTTTTTTTTTAAAATAAACTATAATTTCCTTTATTCCTTTTTACATATAATTAAAGAGAAAATACTACGTCTTTAAAAAAACAAAAATAAATTAAATGAAAAAATATACTAACATAAGCACACACACACATTTCTGTGAATAAACAAACTGTAAAATTTTAAATAAAATCATTATTAAAAAACATATATGTTTAAATTTTAAAAGCATACATCTTTCTTAATGTTTTTATGCTGTTTGACTGTTAAATTCCTGGCTTTACTGTCATTCCATGAGCAGAGTGCTTCATAAGCAAAACGTGCTTTATGTGTGTGTTGTAATCTGGTAATGTGTGTGTTAGAGATTTGAGCATTAGGACACCACATCATCACCTGTACAGGTCTTCAACTGCTCTATTGGCCTGCTTCTGTTTTTTTTTTTTTTTTTTCTAGACATTGTAGCTGTTTTCATATACACTGTGTGAATAGAAAACTTTTAGCGGCTGATCCAGCAAAGCTCTGTAAACCAGAATAGAGTTTATTCTCATAACAGCTGTAATTTTACAAAGTACAAATATCACAAAATGGTATTCTAGACCAGTTTAAGAGTTGCTTTTTTGCTTAAATTTGTTTAAATGGCTCTTTAATTTAGTGACTTTTAATGATAATGTTTCTTTTCAGGTGAATTCTCAATAATAACCAAAAGCAGCAACAACTTTGAAATCAATATTTTCATTTTTATTGAAAACTTGGCCAGGATTCTGTACAGCAGAGAGGGTGTGCAATGCACAGGGGCAGGAAGACAGGGGCAGGGGGTTCTGGAGACTCAGTTTCCCATGGTGCATCATACCCTGAGCTGAGAATCATATGTAAAACAGCAAGAGGTGTCATGCTCCCTCTTTGGTGTCTCAGAAGACTATGGAGGGGAATGAAGGGAGGGATAAAAATAAAAATAAAAAAGGAGAAAAGGAGGGAAAGCAGAGCTCAGCCCACAGGGGAGAAAGAGAAAAGTAGAGACAGAGAGGATTGGAGGGTGGTCCGGTGGTTTTTGTGTTCCAGCTGGTCCTTCCACAGAGGTGTTGTCTCTGATAAGAGGCAGAAATAGATCCTCACCCTTCCCCTCGCTGTATTAGATCATAGACCTTCTGAAGGTACTGAGGTAAAAGGCCTCAGACATCTCTCCCCCTTTCCCTCTTCCTCCGCCCCTCTCCCTCACTTCCGCTCTTTCTCTTTCTCTCCTTCCCTGAGCCTCACTTGCTGGCCATGGTGTAGCAACCCATTTGGTGCCACTGCATGTCACGGATACGCCTCACAGACTGGAACTGAGGATGACGGGCGCCATACTCGTTGAAGTGCCTGTAGTCACCCTTCTCCAGCAGGTACTGGCTGCCACGGTATCCAGGGAACTGGTATCCCACCCAGCTGGGAACAGAAGAGGATGCATTTCAGTATTAAAATGATTTTAGTCTTTTGAACTGCCTCTTTGACGCTTGATACTTACGTTCCACAGCTGACCATGATGCTGCCCACTCTGTCGGTGAAGCCATAAGAGAACAGGCTGGGAACGTCATCGTCCATGATCTCCATCTTGCGGCCCTTGAACTCTCCCACCTCATACAGGCAGATCTTGTGCTTCTCAGGGTCCTGGAGGAGAGAAAAGCACAGAGACCCTTGTTTATAAAACAGTCTAAAGCTAAACAGAGAGGAAACATGGGAGGAGTGGAACGATTTCTTTACCATTCTGACGGGCCTGAAGGACAGCAGGTAGTCGTTCTTCTGGCAGTTGCTCCAGGAGTCCCAGCGAGGATACTCTCCCTTCTCCAGGATGTACATCTCACCGCAGAAGTTCATCTGCTCAAAGCCCACGAAGCTGCCAAGGAGAAAGAGTAATGAAGCATCTGTGCAGAAATTAAGATTTGAAATACACTGAAAATGCATTATTATCTTAACACTTACGGTCCACACTCAACACGCAGGGAACGCACGCGATCCATGCCCATCTCACACACATTCATGCACTCGTTGCTGATCTCAATCATGCGACCCTGGAAGTTCTCCTGGTCAAACACGTACATCTGGTGAAAGCAAATGCAACAAAATGAGTCAGTGATGATCCATGAGATGAGAACAATGTCATGTTGAGATTATATCAGAGTGTAAATCTGCATCTGAGAGGCCTACCTTGTAGGACATCATCCCCATCTCAGACTTCTTGCCCTGAGCAGCCTTCCCATCAGTCTGGGAAGAGGTCTTGGACTTATCGCCAGTGGACATGATTACTAAGTGGACAAACAATAAGAGAATTTGTGTTCATGTGACAAACTGAATCTAATTTTACTGACAATAAATCAAAATGAAAATTAGAGAAAAAATGTAGCACTGTTCCAAAGCTTCTCGTGCACCTGCAGGTTCACTGTGCACCTTACCTGTTTGTGTGTGCGATGCCTGTGCCGAGCCTCACTCAGAGTGTGTGTGGCTTGGAGTGTGCCCCTCGCTTTTATACGCTGGCGCCCGCAGGAGAGGGATTATGGGAAGAGAAACAAACCTGCTGAGGTCAGAGGCGAGAGACAAAAGAAACCCTACATCATCAGAGGGGGACGGGCTGAGGGGATGGACCGAGGCAGAGGACGACTGACTGAAGCTAACGAACAGAACAACTCATCAATAGTAGTTAGTGTGTGTTACAACTAAGTGATTTAGGCTTTATATTTTCAGATGACTCCACCTCTATTTACTCTATTCACAACATGCATAACTTTTTTTTTATGGTGACCGAATGATTTATTACATCTGGCAACAAAATAATGAAGTTTAAAATGTGATTTTATACACTGACTTTTGTCAGATAGTTTTAATTAATCATTAACTCGAAATGAATGTTTTCAAAAATCCCCAAAAATATAATCCAATAGCTTCAAGATAAAGGACAACAAGCGAGGAAGCATGGATGCAAAGTCTGCTTTGTGTAACAAAGAGGAAGGTCAGGTGACTCTGGTGAGCTGTCAGGTGAGCTGACAGGTGCACAGCTGTATGAACAGACATGTCATTTATGGTAAATTGGAGTTGTATCTGTCTGGCATGTAGGGAAATCTGAATTAAATGTTTTCTGATCATCACAACCTCTAATGCTCCGCTCGATGCACCCGTTCAGCAAGGTCATGCACCTGTACAGGTGCGCCTGCATCTTGATTGCGCGTGCGCAACAGCGTGTGGCGACAGTAACATCTCCGCATGAGCAAACTTCTACCATCTCTAACATTTCGATACATTAGTTCAGACCCACCCAACTGTCTCCTTCTGTGCGCCCCTCTGCTGGGCCGCTAATCCCCACATTCTCCACCCCGATCCTGACCCTTTGTGCCGGGGCACGCGCTGGACTGCTGACCGGAGTCCGAACATACCGGAGCGCCTTTGTTTCCCAGCCTCAGCAGCACTATAGGATCTGCTGAGTTAGCCGCTGCAGAAGGACAACAGTAGCCACGCAGGAGCGGTCGGGAGCGCGCCTCGAGACTTCTGCTGCGCCAAATAGGCAGTTTACATGGTCCGGGTCAGAGACGCGGACGCGCAGTGGTCAGCGCGTTCACCGACCGTCGGTATAAAACTGAAGCGCCAGGATCTGTCAAAGCTCTACGCGAGGCAGGCGGTAGGTGCGTACCACTCCCGGGTTCTTCCAATAAAGTGCCAATCTAGGTAAGGATTGATCTCTGCTTTCAACTCAGCTCAGGGTCGCTTTCACACGCGCACTGAAATACAAAAGCACTTTCTGACACTATTATCAGACAGAATTTTGTGGACTTATTTTGGCCAGACCCCCTTGGCATGATCTAGCTCTTCTTGAGAGGAAAGATGTGTTATAAATGATTCATAAGGATGAGTGGTGCTCCTGTAAATGGGAAGTGAAAACCATTATGTTTTACACCAAAAAACTTACCAATAGTCAGTCTTGAATAAACACGTTGAATTACAGTTGCTCTGAAGAGCCTTGACACACACACCTTCATCTCTTTCTTCATGTCTTTATTCCCCTCAGGAGTCAAGATGTACAGAACTACAAGGTCTCCAATGATGCAGCCACTGGTCAACTCAGGAATGGGGATGGCCCCTTTCTTTAAGGTAAACACACACACACACACTCATATGGGCTCAAAATAAATCATTTCTGAGTTAGATAAGGTTTTGTTTGTTTGTTTTTAAACGACGTTAAAGGGGTAGGATTTGTGACACTTGCTTTGTCTCCCTCAGGTGACTGTGTTTGAGCAGGAGCATTTCCAGGGAAAGTGCCTGGAGTTCACCTCTGAGTGCTGCAACATCCAGGAGTGTGGACTGGACAACATCCGTTCCATCAGGGTGGAGAGTGGAGCGTAAGTCTAACAAGATTTCTCTCTGGTAATGAGACAAAAAATGAGAACAGTTCACTGATATCATGACTGACATAACAGGGTAGAATTAATCCAATTCACTCCCTATTAATCCATCCAACCCAAACTCTTGCAGATCTGCACCTAAACATTCAAATTCTGCACCTGAACAGTTATTGTTTTTTTGTGCTGTAGCTCTTCAAAAAGCAAAATTCACCCTTGCAGTAATAATCCTCTCCAACAACGGGTCCATCATATGAACAGGCCTATTTGTGTGTCTCTTTCCATGAAGCTGGGTGGGTTTCGAGCACCATGACTTCCAGGGCCAGCAGTTCATCCTTGAGAGAGGAGAGTATCCCCACTGGGATGCTTACAGCGGCTCCATCTCCTACCACGTGGAGCGTCTCATGTCTCTGCGCCCCATCTACTGCGCCGTGAGTACACCCTTTAACCTTCTGACACTGTGCTGCTTATTAACGAGTCACAAACCTAAAAGATAAAATCCGTCTTTGTGTTATTTTAGTCCCACCAGAGCAGCCGCATGATCATCTTCGAGAGGGAGAACTTCATGGGTCGTAGTGTTGAGCTCTGTGACGACTACCCCTCCCTGCAGGCTATGGGCTGGATGATGCCTGAAGTTGGTTCCATGCATGTGCAGTGTGGCGCGTAAGTTGTGGGGAACTTCTCTGTAAATACAAAACAGACTTACTGGGTTCATTTGGACAACTTTAAGAAAGAAATGATCCAAAATCTGTCTGCTATCTCTCCATAGCTTTGTGTGCTACCAGTACCCTGGCTACAGGGGTCAGCAGTACATCATGGAGTGTGAGAGACACAGTGGAGACTACCAGCACTGGAGGAACTGGGGCTCTCACTGTCAGACCCCTCAGATCCAGTCCATCAGACGTATCCAGCACTGAGAGGACAAGCTGAGACTGAGGCCATGGCCCACGGACAGCAGCTCCCCTCAACCCTTGCTCCCTCTACCCATGACCCCCTCCTTTCTTTCTTTCTTCCTCTCTTCAATCCTCTCCTTCCTCTTGACTTGAGCCGCAACAGCCGCCCCAACTTGACAACATTACTGATTTACAGCCGCTGCCAGAGTGTGATAAGAGACAATATCGCACTGTTAAAGCACAGGGAAACACAAGCTCCACACACACGCTGACATTACTGACACTTAGTGTCTTTTTATTTGGTTTAGAGGTCCCTACACACTAACACACAAACACACACCTGCGCTGTACTCTCACCTGTGCCTGTCCATGAGCAGAGGAAATGAAACAGGGGAGATGCGGCTCCAACATGGCTCCACGTCCAGGGAATCCTCCCTAGCTGCACTCCCTCTCCTCAGTGCAGCAGACCGTGTTGTGGTGCAGCTCAGATGTGTTGTGTTGTTGTGTTTAGGAGGTTGATCCACAGGTTGATAACTAATAAAGTAATTTCACTTCATGTGTTCTTGTACTTTTTTTTTTCTATTTCTTAAGTTTATGTATAAATGGTTTCAGAGAGAACAAATGAATAAAGTGGGTTTTCCACTTCTCTCCCTTCGTTCTCCTTCCATCATGTGCCGTGCGTATGAGGCCAGAAGATTGCTCATTTTCATGAGAATGAAAAAATATCATTGCTTTTTTTTCCCTTTTCAAACACAAAATTTATATTTAAGTTAATAATTTAGGGATGTAAAGCATTAGGAAAATCTGTTATATTTAATCTAAAATAAAAACGGTTTACTACTTTTACCAGCTTTGCATATAGTTTTTCTTAAAATGCTACTAAAACTGGAATAAATATTGCAAGAGGAAATTAATAAGTATCTTGCCCAAAAGGGGCTTTATTACTGTGCCAAAAAAAAAAAAGCCGATAAGATCCAATGTTATTATTATTATTGCTTTAAAATAATAATAACAATTGCATATGTTGCAAAAATTGACATGTTCATCTCACTTAAGAGACATTTTTAATTTATAATCAAGGTAATGTAATTAATTTGACTTAATTTCCTGTACTCACGACTGATAAGTCTGTTTTTAAGTAATGTACAAGAGGAACGAAAAAAAGAACAGTTAACATTTATAGGACAACCTCTCCAGAACACAGAATCTTTATTGCTGAAATGAAAGTGTAAAAAACAGGGACAGGGAACATGGCTGAACACAACATGACTATAATACAAAGAAGACATAAGTTTTCCTGGAATACTGACAAACTTTAGCAGAACAGAGGCTGGCATTAATAGTTATATTTACAACTAATACAGTTATAGTCATACATACAACTAATAAAACACTCCTGATTTCTCTAAATGTCACAAAACCTGATTTTTACATTAAAACTCTTTAAACTGTTGGGTTCACAGTTAAAATAAACACGTCCAAACATATCTGCTTGTAACTCTTCCCATAAAATCTTTAGGATGAATAAAATATGAATAATCCCAGTTCCCTCTGATATTTTAAACAAAGCTAGGTCTGTAATTTGTTTTAGAATTGAAACTAAACATCTGCACACTACACAGTCCACTTGCTTTGCTGCTGCTTGAACTCCCAATGTCTTCATGCTTTATGAAACATTCATTTTCCTAAACATCAGTAGGATTGGACAAATAACTACTTCGTGTTTTGTTCAGACTTGAAAGTGAAAAAGAAATCCAGAAGAACAATTATGGAATCACTTGTAAATGAAAAAGAACCTATGTTTATGTGGACCATTATTTTCTCTATCCACTCTAATTCCCAGTGAAATTAGTTAAATCCTGAAACGTATTCAGAAAAATGTAAGAAATTTCTTCAACTCAGAGCAAAAAGAATGGATGCTAATGAGAGAACACCTCTGTCTGGTGTTTTCCAGATGAAAGCTCACTTTTATTAATGATTGTAAACATCTGTGATGAGGTGAAGTCTGTATTCTCTCCAACATCAATATCCTCTTCTTCTTCCTCTTCCTCTTCCTCAGAGGACTCTGTCCAGTTGATGATCACTGGATCAGGGACTGGACTGGAACCTCCAGTCACATCAATGTCTTCATCTTTGTCTTCTTCCCAGTTTCCTGCCGTCAGCAGACTGAACTGTTTTGTAGGTGAAGCAGCATTTGTCACGTCGTTTATATGTGATGGAGCTGGTCTTGTTCTTCTGTGGCAGTGGCCATTTTCCACCTCTTTGTTCACAATGGTCTGCAAGTCTTCCTCCAATTCTTCTACATTGACAAAGATATCAGCACTGCTCTCCATCTCTTCATGTGGCATCTCAGTTTCCCTTCGTTTAATTTCACTCTGCAGTGATTTTTCATGTAGATTTTTACCTTGTGCACAACCATTTAATCTAGTCTGCAAAATAGCCTCATAATCGACCACCTCATTTAGCTCCTTGGTTACTGATGTAGCTGCCAAGCTTGCAGATTCAGAACAGGGTGTGCATGTCACACAGGTTGGCTCTGTCATTTGACTTAACCTCATCCTCTTGATCATGGTAGCATCATCATCTGTGTCCTCATGACATTCTGCTCTCCTCTTTTTTCCCCTCCCTGCAGGTCCCTCTACTGCTTCCTGTGGCTGAACAGTAAACTCATTTTCATGTCTCTCTTGATTTTTCTCACACTGGTCATATGTGCCCCGAGAGTCCGCAAGCTGCATATGAGCCGGTGCTTTTGAAATCTCACCATTAGATGAACTGCAAATTTGAGGATTTTTTCTGGGCCTGCCTCGCTTGGCACTTTTTATATTCGCCACAGAAGGTGTTTGTTTATCTGGAAGTGGCTCATTGAGAAAAGGCGTAGTATCCTGCAAAAGAAATTAGCCTCATTAGATTATTGAAGCAAAAGGGTGAAATGAAAAAGATTTTATTAATCTGTGTGGGATTTTTTTTAAATAAAGACAATAAATAATTAGAATATGTCGTCATTTTCTGGAAGGTAATGGTCTCTGACAGGAATAATCTCTGGTACCTTTATGTCTAGCAGCGGACTTGATAAAGTGTCACACTGAATACACACTTTTTTTCCAGCATTATTTTCTGGCCCGTCACCTCCAGCAGCACCAGAGTTTCCCCCAACACAGAAGCAGCTTTAATTATCTGTTCTCCTCCAGAGGATCCCTCACACCAGTGGCTTTGCCTGGTCTGTCTGTGGGGTTGTTGTCGTGGTGACTGCCCTGGTCTGGGTTGCTATGGGGGTCCTGCACTGTAGCCCTGTGGCTGTAGTGTGGACCCTGAGCCTGCCCTGACCTGGGTGGTTTCTGTGTCAGTGATTTCTGCATACATGGGTGAGCTGGCATCTGGTGTGAATGAATTCCCAAGATATTCCCTGCAGCAGTATCAATCCAGGTATTTTTATCCTATCAATAATTTTACATTCAGGGACAGTACTAGAAGATGGGAGTTCATGTTAATGCAAATTAAGTGGGCAAGGGAAAGGCACTTGCTGTGTTTGTGTGCATGTAGCTTTAATTATGTACAATTTTTTTTATTTTTTTTTTTATTTTAGTTTTTCTAAGCCTCTGGTCCCAATGCTGCATCCCAGCAGATGGTTGCAAAACTGACTGCACGTTCCACAACTCAATGGAGATATGCAACATCTTGGTGCAGATATTGAATCATTTTAGCTTCTTTATTAAATAGTCTGCTCTGCCCCTTCTTGTAGATGCTTATCTGTTGAATTTCCAGTCTAGTCTGTTGTCCAGATGAACTCCTAAGTACCTTTATTCCTCTAATTCCTCAACCTGTTCTTCCCAGGTTGTAAAAAGTATTTTGTTTACTCCTATTTCATCATGAAGTTACAATCATCTCTCTTGTTTTGTTTGTATTCAAAATGAGGTCATCACACCATCTCACAACCTGACTGACCAGCTCTTTGGAGTCAGCTTCTTGTCCATCACTGAAACACGCCACAACTGCAGTCATCAGACTATTTCTGCAAATTACAGGACTCACAGTTGAACTGGAAGTCTTGAGGACAAATAAAGAGCTCCCTTGTGGAGCTCTTATGTTGCTGACCACAATCTCAGACAAAAAACCTTTCAGTGTCACAAACCTTGGTTTGTTTGTTAAGTAGTCATAAATCCAGGTACTTGTGAAGATATTCACCTGAAATTTACCAAGCCTCACATAACAGGGCAGACTGAACAGGGCTCATGAAGCCAGGTGATGCTGAACTTTGTTCTTAATGTTAAATGCAGAAAATGTTCAGGTCATCAGCTCTGTCCAGACTTCCATCAGTCTAAACCCTGTTTAACTTAACCGGCCAGTGATTTTTTTCATTCCAGATCACACATCCCACTCAGTTTCTGCTTGGTGTGCTTTTTCCCACAGTACTCCCTGCAATTCTTAAATTTTGCTTCAAGTTGGTTTTATGTTATCAAAAATTCCCCATCTCCCTCCCTAAAGACTGTCTGTTCGATGTTCAGCTGCTTTTCAGGTCAAAGGATATTCACCTTCATTCAACCAGGTTTTAAGCCTGTGTGATGACTTGTTGTTGCTGAATGACTGGTTTGTAGAGGTGGATGTGAGAAGACCACATTATATCCTGATCTATCTAAAGGAAGCAGGGTAGATAGCTTGGACATTTTAACATTTACATGATATATGCTCAACATCTTTTTATCTTTGGTGGAGCAGCTGAAAAATTGTTGGAATATTGGTAATATTGCAGACACAGAGCCGTAGTCTCCAAAGATTGCATGAATGCGTTAAGATGCTGTGTTTGTAGCCTAGCAACAACACAGCTGGTGACATCACAGGCTCTGTCTGCAGCAGTACCAAGTATGAAGAAGACTGAGTATTAAACACCTAACTGCGTCTTGAGCTAAATGTTGCCATCTTGCCATCTGCTTGACAAGCTTACAGTCACAGTGCTAATGGTGCTGTCATTGTATTAGCATGCAGATATTCACTAATCAGCACTGAGCAAATAATTAGGCTGAGTAACCATAGCATTCACAGATATTTGATCCTAAATCAAAGTAGCATGTTCTGCAACATATAAGTAGAACATTACATGCAATTTTTTTTTTTACTTGTTGTGGTAATCTGACTTTTGATAGGTAGAAACATGTTGTGCTGATTGGTGGTATTTTTAAAAAATGCATTGCACCTGTGCATGTTGGCTAGTTGTAGAAAACACACAGAATGCAGACCTCATTCATAAACCTGCACTTGTCCTCATTTAAGTCAAAATGAATCTGCAATATTTCATTATAGTTGGTTAAATTATTATTAGCCACTGAAAAATCAGAATTTCTGTGAAAAAGTTTATGTGGCCTGTTGCTACAGGCAACAGCAGATTTCCAGTCAATAGCTTTATCTTTTGTTGACCCTACCTGTCATCTCCAACCAAACTGGTGGATCAGCTGGTTTAACTTAGGGATGGACTGATACACTTTTTGTATCTAATCTGATACGATACTTATACAATACCAATATTTGCAGATACCAAACCTGTTTATGTGAATATTACTATGACTATGGTTATTATTGCTGTTATAACTGTAAGATTTCTTTAGGTTGTAATAAATTACCCATCATTTCAGAAGTTAACATCACCAACACAAATATAAAAACATTACAGATTTAACTATTTTTAACAAGTTTTATTTTGATTTGGGACATTTTACCTTAATACAACTACTATAATTGTGTGGTTTTGAAACAAAGATCTAGCTTTTAGTGCACTGTTCCTCATTGCACAGCTTCGGAGCTCACTGACTCTTGACTTGCGGCTCGTGAAGCAACCACTGGCTTTCTGAAAAAGTTATCTAAACAAGTCATAATGATCCTCAGCGCTGCAGTTCTCTCCACAAACAAGAGCTGCAGGCTGCTTGCAAAAACTCTGCTGTCGTAACGGTCCTAACCGACCCTGTCAGAGTTGCCAGTTTTTGCTAATTTCAGCTGCCACAAACTCCACCAAAGAGGTGCTCCATCGGTAGCTCCATATATATATATAAAAAAAGGAAACACCCACATTCCGGGGGCATAATTATATTTTCACCATATACTGTTGCATAAGAATGCCATTACTCCGTGCAATATTTAGGATAACAATTCCACGCTATAAAGCTCAATGTTACTGACTTGGCAACGTAGCAGGATACACAGCATGGTAACCATGGACTGTATATGAAAGATGGATGGAGCCTTCAGCGGTTAAAAGTGAAGCCTATGCAGAAGTGCATAAAACTGCAGTTTCCCCTTCATTCACTAGGGGCTGGCTGCAAAACAGAGCAAATCCCCATTGACCCACCATGTTAAAAAGACCAACTTCACAGCAGAAATAAACATGTTTACAGCCTGGTACAAAAATCCATTTTCGACTTAACAGGTCAGGTTTACCTACATGACATCTGTGGGAGGAGTGAATTTTTTTCTAACTCGCCCCTTTAAAAGTAATATAATCTCTAAGTTCAGCATATTTAGAGGCGTGTCCTTTTGATTGACTGGTACCCAATTTCCCGCTTCAAGTCAGAAAAATGTAGAACAACCGCGGTTTTTAGCTGGTTAACAATGTTACTTACCCACTTGCCTCCATTAGCTGGTTAGCGCCTGTCATCTCCAGGTTAGCTGGGTTAGCTCTTAGCAACAGAAAGCTCAGAGTTCGCTCGATATCAATCATCCACCATGATGCTCACAGCACCCTCTCAGCTGTACCTCTTTGCCCATACTTGTATTTTCCAGGTGAGATGACACGCATGCCCCTGCCAAGATGGCGATGATAGGAACCGCCCACCGAGCTTCAATTCATCTCTTCAGAAACCTACGGGTGACGTCACGGAGGCTACGCCTATCTTTTTATATACTGTTTATGGTCGGAACGCATCTTTTTTTTTGGGGGGGTGGTAGCTCACCTCTTGTCTTAGTATACTTAGTGCGGCTCTTGTTAAAAACAACAGTGAGCATACCCGTTTTAGTGTAACAAAAAATGTCAAATTTTAACATTCAAGGCATTTATTTCTTCTAAAACATGTCCAAAGCATGTCATCAAACACATCTGCGCTTGCTTGACTAGTGTGGTATCGGTTGTGGTATCGCTACACTTTTATTAATACCAAGTACGAGTACACACGCATGGTATTGAGCAGATACCGATGCTGGAATCGGTGTCGATGCCTCCCTAGTTTAAGTCCTTCAAATATAATAGATACAAGATCTTTTATCTTATAATTCAGGCTAATACTCACTGTGATCTTCGCTTCCCTAAGCCTGCTCCTGATCGGGTAGACCTTTGTGTTCCAATACATTTGTTGCTGGTTTTTTGCAGGTGACAAAACATTCGGGGGGCTTGATGGTCTCTGAAATATATACACACACACATATATATATATATATATATATGTATATGTAGATTGATACATATAAAACCAGTTGATCTCATTTTTCTTCACAGGCACTTGCCAAAGCACTTCGTTCTCATCTAAATGAAACCATTATTATGACCAAGTATAAGGAAATGCTGGTAATGGTAATTGCCAAATGCAAATAAAACACAATGTAATGGTTTGAAGATATGTTAAAACTTTATAAAACATATTGTTTCATTTATTTCATAGTGGGATAAATGTCTTCAGTGCATTACAAGTCAACAGTCGAAAATTAATATGAAGTACACATGGTTTGACATGGAATTGCTGAATTAAGTGAGTTCTGAAAAAAAAAGATACAGGATAAGTGCTGCCATCTTCAGCCTAATGCTACCTGAGTAGCCCTCAAAAGCCCACCTCTGTGATAGCAGAGGAGGGCTTTTGAGTGGTGTGCTGACAAGAAGATGGATGAACCATCATCAGGAAGCAGCCTACATAGTTTTTAAATAAACCTTCAAATTGTGTCATTATAGGCCCAAAGAAGGTGGCAGCCATTTTAACATGGATTTGTGGTGTAGTGATTCACTGTGCCCAGAATAATAAAAATAATGATTTTCAGAAATGTTCCTGTGCTAATGCTGTCACCGAAAGTACAATGTGTCAATTAAAAGTGTATGATGATCACTGTCATTCAGCTTTTCTTTTTCAAACCTATGTCATGAAGAAATTGCTCCAGATTGTCCCGTTTTAATTATATTATGCACACTTCATACTGCACCCAACAAATGATTAACTGTATGTAAATATATACTTTTTGAGGCAGGACAAATGGAACATCAATAAATATATGTCAAATGTAAAGATGTGCTATAATCCCTATTCAATCATCACTATTGGCTCACATCCTGTCCAAGTGTGTTTTAACCACAGTAACTGCTAAAAGTCTAGTTAAAACTATGCATATCTTATGTTTGACATAACAACACAACTGTTCTTCTTCTCTCAGTTTTTATGTGCTGTTGTCAATTTAGAAAATATGAATTGTATTCATTTGTACAAAGTGATGCCTTTATAATTAAAATGTATGTTTAAAGCTGGAGTAGGTAATCTTTTTTCTACTCTGGGTGAAGTGGTTCCTCATCCTGATAGTAGTCTGTACATTTTGTAATCATGAAAAATAAGAAATATTTTAAGTTAGACCCCTCAGTTTACTGTAAACCTGTACGAACTCTAACCAAACAAAACGTTCAAACCGAAATGGAGTTGTTCATTTCTTATGTTTCGTAAGCTTCTTCTCCAGGCTCCCCTCCTCCCCCTCCTGCAGCGCACACCTGATAGCCACACCCTGCATATAAATAGCGTGTTAGGATCATGGACTGTATATAGAGATGGACGTAGCCTCCGTGACGTCACCCATAGGTTTCTGAAGAGCTGGACTGAAGCTCGGTGGGCTGTTCCTATCATCTTATCATTGCAGGGCATGCACATTGTCTCGCCCAGAAAATACAAATATGGGCAAAGAGGTGGAGCTGACAGGGGGGCTCTAAGTGTCATGGTGGATGATTGACATCGAGCGAACTCCAAACTGCCTGTAGCTAAGAGCTAACCGAGCTAACCCGGAGATAACAGAAGCTAACCAGCTAACGGAGTTAAGCAGGCTAAAGCAAAGTCACGTTGTTAACCAGCTAAAAACTGTGGTTGTTCTATGTTTTACTGACTCAAAGCGGGAAATTGGTACCTGTCAATGAAAAGGACACACCCCTTAAATATGCTAAATTTCCAGATTAAATTACTTTTAAAGGGGCGAGATAGAAAAAAATTCACTCCTCCCACAGTTGTCATGAAGGTGGACCTGACCTATTAAACCGAAGGCTCCGTCCATCTTTCATATACGGTCTATGGTTAGGATGAAAATACAAAGTAGTGAAGAAGAAACCGATTATTGGTTGGAGGGGGGTGAGGGGAGCAAAGACAGGGTGCCACCTTCAAATCTTGCTAGCTACCCCAACATTACCTACCCCAGCTTTAAAGGGATGCATATAACTGCATTCTGAACAGAATCTTACTTTTTTTGGAAACAGATTTATAATATCGTCACAGACAGACAACTAGCATGTGACCAACTATAATGTCAGTGTGTTTATTTACAGCTGCATTGTTAAGCATCTATGTGACAGTGATAGTGACCACACTGGTGGATACTGAGAGCTTTTTCAGCAACTGAAAGGGTAGAGCTCTGGGGGATTAAATATGCTGTCAGTAATAAAACATGTTATTGGATATTCTATGGTGGGAAATTGTGTAGTTTTCATCTGCTGACTACAGAAAATAGACAAATGAGCAGAGACTGAGTGAAGAGGTGTGTCACCTTGTTTTCCAGACTGCGACAGCTGTTTTCCTGCAGTATAGCTGAGAAGGGAAGCAAACTTTTCTTGTTTAGTGTCACCACTGGCATCTGCTGGAGCTGCCTCTCTTTCTGGTTATGGCCTAATTTCATGTTTGCAACGTCTGATAACATTTGTTTCTTCACTTTCTTCCCTTTCTTCTCAAGTGAGAACAGATAGCGTGTTGGTCTTCTTTTACTCTGTCTTTTGGCTTTCTCATTAGCTTCTTCTTTGTGTTTGGCAGAATCTGAACAAGCTGAGCTTTTGTGAGTCTTTGAGTGGCTTTGTGATGAACCATTATTCTCACTCTGTGGCTCAGATATGTGGGAGCGACTAACTTGGGGTGGTGCATGTTTATTCTGTTGATGAGTGGAGTAAGGGGTCCGAGTCCTGACCCTGGCTCTTTTGCATTTGACCGTGCTATGCTGGCTGGGTTCTACGGAGCTCTTATCATTCATGCCATTTTCCTCCCTGACACTGCACCTTTCAACATGCTCCTCAAATGACTGAAGGAAGTGGTCTAGTATGTCGCTCAGCTCTCCCTCACACTGCTGCTGCAGTACAGGTGACTCAGTGACAGTAATATGACCCGGCTGTTTGTGTTGGGCTGAAGTGTTGCTACACTGTAAAGGTGAGGCTGTGTCATTTGGTAATATATTGAGTCCCATCATGAATTCCTCAAGAATGTGGTCAATTGACTCGGGTTGGTCCTCATGGGGTGGAGGGGCTGGAGGAAGAAGTGAGGTATTGTGGACCAGGGACGATGCTGGAGACACATAGGAGGCAGGAGGGGACAGAAGGCTATGAGACAGAGATGGCATAAGGGCGGGACTGGATGCAGATAGAGTATGGATGTCGTGGAAATGTTTGTTTGGACGAGGACAGGAAACTGGTGTCGATTGGTCCCAGCCCTGCTGAGTCCTGCCAACAGGAAGGCTGTTCTGTGAACAAAGAGAGAGATGATCTGGTTATTTTACCCAAAACAAGGTGAAGCAGTCGCACAAAATCAAAAATATTCATCAGTTATTCAGCCATTATATACAAACAAAGCTGCTGTTTCTCCTAGCCAACGGAAACTCTACACGATTTTCCTGGAGGTTAAAACCACAGTTACACAAACACTATTTAATTTCATCTTGCAATACTTCCTTAACCTTAATCTTTTAGTACACGATAATAGTTAAACAAATAAATAAAATACTTAAAGCAACAAATTTAGCCATTTCTTTATGTGTAACTTGTGTTAGTAACTAAACCAGAGGATGAGGGGGATGTGCAGCAGAGGAGCCTGAGAATAATAGTTTAGGCATTTGTTTAGTTTAATTGGAGACAGAAATATAATCTAAAAATGTTTTGATTAATGACAACACCAAACTGATGTTGGTGGACTGCTTTTATTTCAGACATGTTAAATTCATTCCTAGCTGTATAATATTAAATCAGTCTAATTATCATGAAACATTCAACTTTAGGGAATAATGTAAGGAAATAATGTGTGCGAGTTTTCTAAAAAAGGAAACAACTTACCCGGTTAAACTGCTGCGCTGACTTTTTCCATCCACGATGAGAGTTACCTCCAACACTGCACAGGTGGACTTCTCCATTGTGGTTGACCTCCCACGCTTTGCTGCGTCTGCTCTGACTTTTATTGGCTTTTTTCTGAACTTCTCTACTCTTCAAGTACAACTTCCTGCCAACAGCTCCTCCACCTTGACCCGTCCTGGTTGTCTTCGTCTCCCACCTGTGCAGGAACAACTTCTGCAGCTTGCCCATCCCCACTTCCTGCACATCCACCATCTGAGTGAGCCCTCCTCTGCCCCTTCCTCTTCCTCTAGCTCCTCCTCTTCCTCTTCCTCGCGGAGCTCTGGCTTTCGGCTCTCCTCTTGTCCGAGAACTCCTGCCACCTCCTACCTTTGCTCTTTGTCTCCTCCCTCCTCTCCCCCTGTGTGTACTCTCCTTATTCTCAGGGTTCAGGAAGTAGCTAATGAATCCTGGGATGTTACCTTCAAACTGCTCGAAGCAATCGTCCTTCCACTCCTCATCTCTGGTTACCCCGTGTGAAGCAGCCACGCAGCTGTGAGGGTTGGTGGCAAGTGAGGGGATCTGACTGGAAAAATGAGAGAGGGAAGGTGAAGCAGGAGCCATGGCAGCAACAGACGTGCTTCCAGCTACTGTGGATTCTTCCGCAGAAACTGAAGAAGTAGAAAAAGGGTGGAGTATTTGATTTTCATTCAGTGGGTACACAAACGTCATGGGGACAAACTGATGGAAATCTGTCTGTCCTAAATTCTGGAAGGTGCCAATGTCAAGCGTCTCATAGGAGGCCATGGAGTGAGCAGGAGGAGCTGGGTTTAAGGGCAGCTCTTCTGTTTGAGTCCACATGTCTTTTCCTCCATCTGAAAATGTCTCCTTCCAGAGGAAAGCCATCCCATCCCTCAACTCTCTCTGCCACCCACTACATCTGCCCTCATTCTCCTCTGTCCTCATAGGCTCAGTTTGCACTCCCACCTCTGAACACAGCCCCACCCCTCCTCCATCTCCTGCTCCACCTCTGCGTTTACTTCTCGTCACCTCCACCAGCCCGTGGATTCCCAGCTTAGCTGCAGCAGAAACAGCCTCTTGCTTCTCACTTTCTCCCTCTCCAACCATCTCACCAGAGTAAAGAAGTCTGACTAGGTGAAGGAGAGTGCAGGCGCCCAGATCCCTGAACTCCAGTAGGCAGCTCTGTCCTGCAGGGGGCACTGGCGCAGTGGACAGAGCAGAGGAGATGTGGGGGCTGATAGCTGACAGAATACAACTATGTGCTGGCACTGAAACACCTGCAAGACATGAAAGCAGCTTATCCTAGGATGTGAAAATGTGCTATACTTTCACATAATTTACAAAACACAAAGTATCACATTATAAGGAGATAAGAAAGAGTCATTTCACTGTTTTATGAGTGTTTATACCTCCTGCTTTGAGGAGAGTATCACAGAACTGACTGCATTGTTGTTGTCTCTGCAGCTCAGTGAGGACGACCGCTTCATGGCCCGGTTTTTGGTAGCACCACATTTCTGCTATCAATATAGAATTAAAGAGGCAGAGAGTATAAGTGAATTAACAGAGTTAACCTGGAATGGCTGGTTCATATCTTGGTTTGACTGTACAACTAAGATACTGAAAGCTCATTTGTAAAAGTATAATCATCAGGATGATTAACTGTCCATAAATAATATTTATCTTTATAAATATGCAAGTAGTATCACATTATGAACTTAGCACAAAAAGTAAAGAAATTATAGCAGAAGATAATTGTAGCAGATGTCTTTGGCAGCCAGGGGGATAATGATTATTATTGTATTGAACATCAATGGAAAGTTTAATTAGTCACTTATATGAGGTATAGCTTGTAAGGATCATACTTCTGTGAAATGAACATTGCCACACATGTCGGTATTGACCCAAAAATATACCAAAGCCCCTTACAATCATTCTCCAGTTGGGATTCACTCTTGTTTTGAGGTTCAAATGCTGCTAGGTGTGTATCAGTCACAGCATTTTTGGCATTGGATCTACAGCTAACTGGTGTCAAAATGACATTCAGGAGTCAGTTTTGATCCCATATCTCTAGGATGTGGAACCCGAGTCCATCCTCCAGACTGACAAGGCTCTCGCGCACAGTGAGAATAAGTAACTGCCTGTTGTGAGTCCACACTTCAACCCAAATGAAAAGTTGTGGGATCAGCTTGGCATCACTGCACATGACAGAGTGATCAACCCATGTGATACTTGGCCTTCAATAACTCCTGGTGGAGGGATGCAAAGTCATCCAATGGCCAAGTGTAAAAATGGCAAATATATTGTGCTTTTGTCATTATTACTGGTCAGAGAAAGGGAAATCTGGGCTTCCCTGCTCAGACCTGTATAAGTGGATAAATTATAGAAAACAGGTGGACGGATGGTTGGATGAAAGGATTGATAGAGTCCAATTATCCAATCCACCATGCAACTCAAAACAAGAATGAACACAGACGGGAGACAAATGCAGCAATTTAGCTCTATTCATTCACTTGCTTACTTATTTGCACATACATTTTCAAAAGTGACCAACATGCTTAGTCATCGACATTAAAAGTTTATTTTCACATGTTAAAAACATCTTTATTACTCTAAATAAACATTGTGTCTAATTTTGACAAAATATATTAAAACATTATAAATGGTCAAACAACTTCAACTACATGATGGTGGAAAAAAATCAGGTTCTTTTTAAATAACTTACAAAGTCTATAATATCAAGATTTAATAAAAACAAAATTCCGAAGCACGTGCTGAGATCAAAGCCACCTGCGGGTTAGCATTAGGCTAAAAACTAGCTAACAGAGAACCAACGCGTCCACAATAAGGAGGGCGATAGTCGCGAGGCACCTCGGGTTAGATAATGTGTCACACGCTGACTCAAAAACTAGTTCAACAAAGCTTTCCCATATTCATGAGCTGGTTAAAACCCCCAATGACCCCGCTGGTTAATTGCAGACAAACATGGGAAAGACTTAGTCAGACACCCCTACACTCACCTTGTGCCAAAAGTTTTCTATTTATCCTTTCCAGCGTCAGAGAAGTCAAAGCTGTAAGATTTGTAAGTAAACAAGAGTTTCATGGTTATTAAAATAAACTTTTTTGTTTTGTTTTGTGGTATGTTTTTTCTCTTGTCTGACCCAATAATGTCAAACAGGTCAGCGTGATGGTCACCTGGATAGCGGGAGGGGCACCGTGTAGTTTGCGTTGTGGCCACGAGGGGGCGGCAAAGACAGCACCCTGCCCCACAGCGAGTCCAGCTCCGACTAAATTACTGCAACAAGCGAAGATACCTGAAACATAAGTCCGTGATCGCATTTCCTCTTTGTTCTCTTTCTTTTACACTGGAAGTTGGCAGAGTTTCTGTGAGTTATAGTGAACTAAGTAAATAAACTACATTACTGACCAGAGAAAGAGGAAGCCAGACTTTTTTTTTCTCAATAAATGAACTTGACACCTCTGCACTATAAGATGAAAGATAAAAAAGTGGTGTAGTGTGTTATTCTTGTGAATATAGTCTGATTGTTCCCTCAATATATATATATATATATATATATATATATATATATATATATATATATATATATATATATATATATATATATATATATATATATATATATATGAAAAAAAATTTCAACAACTAAGTGCAAAGATGATGCGAACAATCATGCATACAAACTTCTTTAAAGTTTGTATAAATTTTAAAGTAACCGTTTTTTTTAACCATCTTTTTATCATTACATTAGTATCAGAAAATGTAAATAGTCTAAACAGACAAATGGCATCAGTGGTCAACACCTCAACTTTCAGTATTAAAACAGGCTCCTTTGTATAAGTGTCTTAGGTTTTCAGGCACTTTGTCCTAATCTCTAAGATTTCCTTCCTTATTTCCATGTCTTTTTGACCAAGAACACACAGTAATTCCAGTGATCATATGATAATGACGTTAAAGTCGATATTGCTGATTTCATGGTTTATTATAGTGTATATCCCTCACTGCGTCACGCTTCAAGCTTCACTTCACGCTTAACGGAATATCACTGGGTACAACCAGGCGACTTCAAGGCGAATGTAACCGGGAAAGTGAGTCATGCCACATTTGGCACATTTTCAGTGGTTTACGGGAAGTGTCTGACTCTTTTTTTAATGGGCATACGGTATATATCACGTTGACACCACACCACAGATTAAACTAATGACATCTGACTCAACAGCACTGCTGAAAATACTCATTTGATTAATATAATAATTTCCCAAAGGTGTTGGATAGGGTGGTCATTACATTTTACTAACATTTTGTGAGATTCAATTCAATTCAACTTTATTTGTATAACGCCACTTCACAACAATTTTGTCTCAGAGCACTTTACATACACGAATCAACATACATCATTTCGAGCCAAATGTATGAGATGCTTTAAGACTGTACTCTCATATGATAGTGTTGTTAAGTCTGCTTTTATAAGAAGCATATCATGATATCAAAATTTAAATTCTGTAAACTTTCTATTTGAGATTTTGATTTGGATGTTTTTACCATTTTTTTCTTTTGATGATAATAAATTACATCCTTACAGTAATATGGTTGTTTTTAAATAACAGACGTTTGATATCCTGCAGGACTATATAAATATGATAGTATCTTATTTGTATCCTCCCACCGACATTTTTTTTTTTTTTTGCATCAGCATAAAATTATTTTGATGTGATGAAGATCATCAAAATGAAAACATCATATGTTGGACTACATCATACTAATAAGAAGAAGAAGGAGAAGCAGAAAAAGAAGTGGTTTAGAAAGTGTTTCCAGCAACTTGAAAGGTTTTTTTGTGTGTGCTTGTCAACTTGCAACAAACAGTGAATGGTTTTACAAACAGTATTATGGTTTTAAATATAATCGCATGTCACTTTTAATTTGTGTTTAGTCTTATTTTAACACAATGTTTAGGCTACATACCTATGTTCACATTGAAAAGATTTTTAAAAAAGCAAGACATACAGAAAAATAAAGCTTCAGAAATTATTTTTAAAAAATCCAACTGTTTCCTTGGTGGAACTGGGAGAGGAACACAAACTTGGAAATTGAGGTAACTGGTAGGCCATCTAACCAACAGTAACACTGGTACCGCTGCATTTGGCTTTCTAACTCAGAATAGCCTGCATAAAAAAAATGGTCAATATCATCTGTCACAGATAGAAATGATGAAAATGTTTTATACTGCTTCACTTTAATTATTCAGCATTTTATTTTGTTAATGATTTTCACTGATTTATACATCTTAACAAACTTAATGGTCAACAGGTAGTCTCAGTGTGACCTAAAAAATTCCAGAAAGCAACAACAGATACAAAATTCACTCCTTATTGGCAGACCTGTTGCAAATATTAAATCATCAGTCTTGCATGCTTCATCCAGGCAGTGAAATCCCTTGGCCTAGATCTGCAAAGCACCCAATGTAACCACACTTTTCATTTTAAAAAAAATCCATTTTCACTTGTATTACATGCTATGTCAAAACCCTTTTTAAACATCAGAGATGCAAAAAAAATTTACAATATAAAATGTGTCCAAAAACAAACTGATTTTCTTTAAAATAGATAAGAATCAACATTGAAATATCAAACTACAATTATACTATATCATACCTTCTATCTAGTCCTTTGGTTTCAATTTCTGTTCTGATTTTTTTTGTGTAGGAATAACTGTGAATGCATGTCTCTGTTATCTGATGAGGAGTGCTACACACCAACTTGGAAGGAGTCCAGCCCATTCTTCATCATGGTTGAGCTTAAATTCTGGGAAATTGGTGGATTTCCTCATAATAAAGGCATTTCTACAGAATTAACATACACGTTAATCTTCTTTAAAGATTCTGGGCTAGATTTCTGTGAGTGCTCAGGGATGATGTCAGACCTTTTTTTGCTTCACATTTACAGACATTTTTCTCCACAACAGGCTTGTCTAATTTTTAAACGGTTTGATTAGTGGTTGCAAACCTCTATTACCCACACAGAGCACCATAGATCCAGACCATGATAATGTTATTACCATTTCATTTGTAGGACAAGGTTCTTTTTTAAACATAGATTTTCTCATTTAAACCTAAAAATATACACTGGTCTCATCATCTTATTCACAGGAGCCTTAGCAAACTGCAGACATGCAACAATGACTCTCTTGAGGTCAGTGGATTTCTCCATGCAGCTCTGTCTTTAGAAATGTATTTCGACTGTTGATTCTTTTCCCACAAACTCATATCAAGAGTGTCTGACATTGGGAGATCCTTTTAAATCATAAATATTGCAGAGTGTCCAGTCACACCTGGTTGTCGTCATACTGATGGAAAATATCTGAGTGTTATATTAAGCTTTATATTGCCATCGGTATGACAAACACATTCTTACAGAATGTATCATCATTTTTCTCAATAAACGAGGAACAACATTTAGTCTTCTTTGTAATGGATCTCTTTTGGACCATATACATTTTTGGTAATAATGATGCTCAAATATGAACAATTTCACAATCTTTTAAAGTGCCAAAGCCAGTAGGGTCTGGTGACAAGGTCAACAAGTGTCCCATTCAAATATCAGTCAGTGGTCTCAGGTGTAATCTGCGATGAGTCTCTTTCACTCTGGTTCATGTTGAAAAGACAGTTTCTCCAGTTCACACAGTCTCATTGACTCTCAGCAGATTGGTGAGGCCTTGTTCAAATGACGGAGAGGGGACCGGTTTGAATACCTTGGTAGGGGATGTGGAGTCCTGTCGATGAGGAGTTGGTGGGGGCCAGCGCTCATTAAACTTTACAAAGAATAGCGGATCTTTAAAGGGCCCCCCAAAAATTATGCCCTGCATTAAATAAACAAGGGCCACAACCATTAAGCTGATGAGGAAGAAGGGGATGAATGGCCTCAGATGGTCCCAAGCCAGTCCAAGCATGTATCCCAGGCTGCCAAGCCCACTCTGATTTCCAATGTGAGAGGTGCGACGGGAGGAATCTGGAACTGGAGCACAATCAGAAGACTCCTCACCTGAGTTTGAAGAGGACGGACTGGGGCCCTCGGGCAAATCCATGAGTTACACTTCAAAACAAAGTTGTTCTTCAGCTCTTAAACACGTGCCTCCACAAGTAAGCCTGAGGGATCACAAGAAAGTAAGCCTGAAGCCAAATAAACTCCCAGGGATGGGATTTCCCCACTGTATCATGAATGGTGTCTCCTCTGATGTGGACTCTGTCCTGCTGTGATGAATCCACTGTTAAATCCCTCGTAAAATCAATCATTCCTCTTTGATTACTTGCACCTGCCAGCAGTTTTTCTCCTTAGATATTGCGTGCGGGAAATAAATGTCATTGCTTCTATTTGAGCTTCAGAGACAGAGCGACAAGGAGGAACAGCGTGGGAGCCCTAAATAGATATGACACCCAACGACAGGACGCAGGGAAGGGGAGAGGATGGGGCACGGGGTGGGGTGTGTGCTGCTATGGGATCTCAGGTTTAAGGAGTCATCTGTTTGTACCAGCTGCATGAGTTACGAACATGAAACACACACAGTGACTAAGGCAGACATGGACACACTTGTGAGTCAGACATGTGCTTACAGCTCGATGACATTTATGTTTCTCAGTAGTAAATTACAATTCTGAGAATACAGCTGTAAGATTAACCATCTTACATAATCAATGTTTTCTACCTTATAAGATGTACTATGATGAGCTTACAGTTTAGATATTTTATGTTTTATTGTAACTCAGCTTCCCAATATTACAGAAAAATTCCACTAGACAAGAAGGGTGTCATGTTAGTCCAAATATTATCCCCCTAAGCAGCAGCTTTTGTGATTGACAATTGTTTTATGATCCCTCTGCAGCAACACAGCAAGGAAAAGAAATTAAATGATTTATATTCTTCCAAATTAAGTTATCTTAGGGTGAACAGTTGTGACAATGCGGGATTTATTCATTCTAAAATGATATAAATAGAAAGCACAGAGAAAACAGATAAATCCCATCATCTTCAGTTATAAGCTCCCACCGACTGTACATCCAGTTTTGGCTCTGCATCATATGTAATTAAACGGGTGGTTAATTTAGGCACACAGGCTGTCACGTAACAGATGCATTAGTTTGATTAATAAACATTCACACTCCGACGTGTTAGTAAAGCCCTTGTCCAGCAGCTGCTTCTTGGTCTGTTTGGGATGCATTTCAGATGTGCCGCATACTGGGAATGTCAAGCGCCTTTCTGTCCTCAACAAATCCTAGTGTTCCTGGGACTAACACCACTATTCCATATCAATTCACAGCTCAGAGTGTAATCAGAGACGACAGCAAAGCTGAGAGTGTCATCACTCATGTCTTCTGCAGCACTGTGATGAAAATGCTGTTTAAAAGACATGAACATGACTTAATGTGTCAAGTTGGGAAATGAAAGGGTTCGTATTGCATTTTTACAAAAGGTCCAGTGACAAATGATTTCCTTGACACAAGTGTTGATAATTAACACGTCCCAAAACCAAGCTCAATGGAGCTCGCAGATGTAAGAGAAAGATCAAAGTGTCAAGTTTAAGCATGTGCCAGGGGATGAAATTACACAGTCTGCCTCTCTTTAATTAGAAATGTTTAGCGACTGAAGTCCCTTCTCACATCACACACACAACCATATCACAGCTACAAAAGCTGCTCTAAAAAACATCTTTATTTATAAAAAAGAAAAAAAAAACAAAACAGTATAACCAGTTACATACTTCACTGAAAAGCGAGTTCTCAGAGCAAAGGCAGGTATGAATGGTACATCATTTTACATGGTTAGGCAACAGTACAAATATACTATGTGTGAAGAGTTTAGAAAACAAAAAATGATTGGTCTCTTCTGCATTTAAAAACTTAGCTGTAAAAGTTGGATTAAAAGTAGAACGGATTGCATAATTCTCTCACCCACATACGAATTCCCCAAAAAGAACAAACCAGACACAAAGGAAGGAGGTACAAGAAAAACAAGAGGTAAAAAAAAATTCAGTCATGCACCAAAGAGTGTCTTTGTGGCTCCCAAATTATAATCAACAAGCATCTCTCCCATTGTTTACTTTAATCAAGTCTCTGAGGAGAGAAGCCTCCCAAAATTGTATTTCTATGTTATTTGTCAGAACAGATGTAGATATGCAGGAACGGATGCCTTGAGAGCATTTTGCCCCCTCTGGAAGCAATTCAGACTGAATGAGATGATTATTTCCAATCATTTTGCTCTTTCTTTGAAAATAAACAGGACAAATAGGAAACATTTTACAGGAGAGTTTGGAATGGTTAATTTATAATGGTTGAACACAGTAGTGTCTGCTCATAGCTTCACAACTCAGTACCAGGTTTAACAGTGTACTGACCTGGTCAGCAAAAATCTTGAAAGTCAAAACAAAGAAACAGCTGATTTTTTCCCATTTGGAAAGTAAAACATACTTTAAATCAAAATACAAGAGGCAGCAGGAAGGTACAAATGGAGGGAAAAAAATCCCAGGAAGATGGAAACAATTAAAAACATGAGAAATGAAATAATATGCAACGTTTTCTGTGTCTGCGTACACAAAGACACGCTCGAAAAAAATAAGGAGATAAAGAGAAAAAAAAAGTCCATATTCATTTCCAACACACATTAAAACATACACAACCACAGGTTTAACATTTGACAAATATACACACACACCTGCCCTTTCAGGTCTTTGCTCAGCCCAAAAACAGAGAAAATAACTCTAGACAGAAAAATAACTCCTATATTAAACATTCTCCATCTACAGGGCGGCCTGTCGGTGCGTCCAAACTTCAAACATTCCCGAGTAAAAGGGACAATTTAAATAAAATGAGCCAAAACTAATGCAGTCATCCCGTTTTCTTTTTATATACATTATAAACCCTAAATAGTCTAAATACAAACTTGTTAGGATGCGGGTGTTGGCAGCGAAATATTGACCATAAGAACAGTTTACTTTTGACAGTAGCAAGATAAAAAAAAAAAAAAAAAAAAGCAAGCAGGGTGACAAAATCAGAATTAAATGATTGTCAACAAAGGTGATTGCCTTTACAAAAGAGAATTATAATTTATAAACTGAATATATTTTTGTTGCTACAATTGAATGAAATAAGTAGGGTACAAGTGTTTGTATGTGTGCTGCATGAAGCTTTTTGACTGCAACATAACCACTTTCTTTGGATCCAACCCTCATATTTTGATTCCATCCATGTGGAGATGGAGAGAAGGAAGTTAGAGATGCGAGGAGAATCTGTCCATGCGTGGGTCTTCACTCCTCAGTAGCAGTGGTAAGGAAGGGACGGCCCAGTCTGGGTGATGCACACTATCAGTTTTTCTGAATAAATAGAGAAAAGCATATTTGTTAGAAGAAATACAAAACCATTTGCAGAAATTTAAATGAACTGTAAAATTACGAACAAAACAACAAAAAGATGTTCAGGTGTGGCGTGTTGCATACTAGTGCAGTCACAGTTACCGTACATATAACATAGGAGCTGTAATAACGAGGAGACGAGAAAAAAGGCTGGTTTTATACATATTTCCTAGCTTATCCGCAGTGCGGAGGACACTGTAGGCTTGTTTTATTTGTGCTCATTTCCTCATGTTTTTATCCTTCAGCCTGTAAACTCCGACAAATATTTTAAAAATCTCAATTTCCAAACAGTCATATGATGAAGCTCATCTGGTTGTAAGAACTGCAGGTGAGAACGCGCCAGTGTATACGGTGGTGCTGAGAAAATTTTCACAATGTCTAAAAAGGAAAACATGTCACCCCTATATTGCAAGTGTAATCAACTCCCCGTGCTTTGTTAAAAGTTTAATTTTAGTCTTGACATTTTTTGTTGGATTTAAATGGGATTTAAAAAAAACACTAACTGGGATCACCTGGAATAATATGTTGGCAGGACGTTTGCCAATTTACCTGGAAAATTGAAACAAAAGTCTTGCAACTGATTCTTGTCCTAGATTTTAATATTGTATGACAAAGATTCATAAAAGTTCAGCGTTCTTACATAGTGGGTCTAACTTTGTTGCAGTTCCCCACAAAACCACAAGAGTGTACTCACACTGACATACCAACAGCAGACAAAAGGAAACTTATGGCTGTCCTCATTTTAAAAATGAGCATGTGTATGCTCCAGTTTGTTGTGATTAGATTGACATGACGCCAACATGGCTTAATTCATATCCCTTCAAAATAATAAATAAGAAAATAATTGTGTCAATGTTAATATGTTCCACTATGTAGATCTGCATC
This sequence comes from Telmatherina bonti, assembly GCF_933228915.1. Classification (NCBI taxonomy): domain Eukaryota; kingdom Metazoa; phylum Chordata; class Actinopteri; order Atheriniformes; family Telmatherinidae; genus Telmatherina; species Telmatherina bonti. The sequence continues at coordinate 25,204,916 of NC_136610.1, read as the reverse complement.
TTCACCTAAGATGTCCCTCTTTACGCCAGTATGTATATCTTGAACATTCATGTCATATTTCACTTCAGAATACATTCTGAATAACCATCTTGCAAAACACAGGTCCATGCTTCTGTCTTTAAGATGCCAAATATATCATTATATTTGACTCCTTTTTATCTTTATCAATGTTGGCATTAATAAAGTCAAAGTGTTGGTACTGTGACAACACTACTGCGCAAACAACACTTATTTACAAGATTTAAGTCTCTATCATTATATGGCTGAAATCTGAACAAACAGACTGCATGGACCACAAAGCAGCATACTGTACCAGCATGTACAGTACAGAACATCAGGGTATCACATAGTTACGTTACGCATCAACACAAAAAGACTTCTGTCCATGTTTCAGTACACCACTGAGGACACAGACCAGGTTTCATCGAGGGTCTAAAGTTATAGGAGGAGACACAAGGAACAGCTCAGAGTCCATGCAGGATTAGAGGTCAGTTAGACATACCATGCTGTTACATGCAGAGAAGGGGTAGAGGAGAGGGGGTAGGGCTAACCATCGTAGGAGTCCAACAGAGGCAGGGAGCCCTTTCTGCCCCCATACACCCCTCGCTGAGAGACAATGAGAGAAAGAGAGACAAAGAAGGAAGACAGGAAGTGAATGTGAAAAAGTGTCAGTAATTGAAAGGTTTAAAGGTTACAGTGAGGGAATATTAATTGTTATGCAGAAGGTTAAGGATTAGTATAATTAAATGAGCTGTTGAGTACATGTGAATGAAGTACCGGTAAAGTGTCTGTGGTCTCATCCAGAGTGTGTCTCCTCTCCTTCTGGTCCAGTGTAGAGTAGCCCTCTAAGAAAAGATGAAGAGGTTAAAAACAAAAAAAGTATATCATCAAAGTATATCAGCAGAAATGTCATTTTCAAATCCATGTTTTATTTACAGTTCTTTAACTGATTAAAAAACTAATGAACTTACCAGGGCCAAGGTCATTCATAGGAATCCTGTCCCTCTTCTCCCCTGACAAGAAAAAATAAACATAAGGCATGAAAAAAACACAACCAAGTAACAGTTTACAGAACACAAGAACAAACACTGAAATATGTTTTGAGGAATGAATACATGGTCTCACACTGACCTCTGTCAAGTAGCGGCGTGGTGCTTTCCTCATAGGTGCCGTTAGCTCGGGTACTGGGCCCGTTGGTGGTGGTGCTAGGGTAATGGTGAACCATGAAGTCAGTCTTCTTCCAGCCGTCTTTCTCAAGAGGCCGGCGTAGCTCCTTGTGAGCCCAGATGAGCTGCAGCACCTGTCCTGCTGCTCGGACTTCACGTTCGGACCGCTTACTGCAGGACAGCCACTCGTCATTACAGTCAAGTCAATTTTGCACCAATGTAAATTTCTTAAGCAAATGTATATGATCAAAAAGTACCTAATGGCTTGTCATGCACATTTCTAACATTTTAAGCCTTATATTTATTTAGCATTCTTTGCTTCTGTATCTCTAAAAGTAATCTAAGAAATCATCTAAATGAAACTATAAAAAGAAATAAAATACATTGAGGTTGTCTAATCATGGTTTATGCTTGTGAAAGCACCAAAGAAGCAGGAAACACAAAAAAACACTTACCCATCTTTATTGATGAGCACCAGCCTTTCAATGCCTTGTGATGCTCGCAGTGTCTTGGCTGCCTCCAGATTATTGCCTAGGACCTCAGCAAGCGTGCTCAGTACTGACACCACCGTTTCTTCTGTGCGACCTAACTGGTTCTGGCCTCCGGGCAGGTTGGCCACAAGGGGAGGCACAGCATGCAAACCTGCAGGAGGAACGCAGCGAGTCAACATGCGCTCATCTTCCGCAACAAACGAGGCATGCTTTTCAGTACAATCTAGAATTTTAAAATTTTACCTAGCAGTTCACGGTTACGGCTGTCAATAGCAAGGTTCCTCAAGGCTCCAGTCATTGCTCGAACCACACGGTCGCTACTATAAGCCAGCAGTTCTGCCATCATTGGGAGACCCTGTTCTAGACGCACAGTGGCCCTGATGTACCGACCGTACTGTACAGCAAGAACACAGGAGGTAGTAACAGACATTAGCACATTTACAGTAGTTTTGTGAAGAGAAAGACAACAAAATATAAATTTAAACTAAGAGCACGGGTAGATTCAAACTGACACAGCAGCAGAGTCTGTTGGTTAAAAAAAAAAAAAAAAAAGGTAGATAAACAAGTACTCACAGTCCAGCGGCCAGCACACAAGTTCTGGATGGCACCAGCTGCAGCCTCCAGTACAGATGGATTCTTGCTCTCTTTGAACAGTGACGTGTAAACACGAACCACCTCTGGCTGGAACAACAGCTCATACCCTGATGTCAGCAGAAAGACAAGAGCTTTAGTTTAAATTTACAAGTCTGATTGTTCGACATGGGTAAAAAAGGTTTATATACTCCCACAAATTGCATCAAGGCTTCCTAGCGAATGAATGGATCCCACAGATTCTTGCCTATGTATAACCATAACATTATATAATGCAATATGGAATCGATTTCTGATTAGATCTTAAAACTGCATCCAGAGAAATATTAGTTTGTTTGCAGAAACTATTATCTCAGACACAGAGAGGTTTAAAAATAATTGAAAAAAAAAAAAAAAAAAAAAAAAAAAGAAATATACCTTGGGCAGGTGTTGTCCTCTTTGGAATATTAATTTGATCTCGACTTCCATCATCCTCATCTTTCTTTCCTGCAATTAAATCATTAAAAAGAACTAAGAAGATAGAACAAAAAACGTGCTGCTTTGGATTAAATGAATGCTCAGATGTTATCAGTCTTGCAGTCTTATTTTGTGAATGTGCAACCAGTGAACAAGCATTGTCAGCATGCAGTGTCCTTTCAGTGACATCCAAACAACATGCAGATGTGCTCCTTGCGGCTTCAATAGTGGGCTCAGTTTCTCTTTCAGTTTTCTTTATGGCCTTAGTAAAGTAAGTAAAGTAAGCTTGAAATGATCATGAGAACACAAAAGGAAACATCTTACCTTTGGAAAACCACTCATCTAAACACAGCAGAGAAAAAGAAGATACAAAAGAGGGTGGAAAGGCAGAAGAAGGCAAGAGAAGAGGAAAAAAGGGAAAACAGTGGCAGAGCGTGAAAAACAGCGACAGGTGCCTCCACCACCAGCAAGCTCAAACAAACCAACTGGCTTTCTTTCATAAAGAAATCTCAGACACTGTGAAACTCTTGGCTTAAATATCTGCTAGAAACTGACCTTTGCCCTTTCGAGAACCAAAGCAACCTCCCTTGTTTGCTGGCGGTGGGCCCTGGTTGAGAGGGGCAGCCTCTATGTAGCGTTCACAACCAGGGACTTCACGGTGAACCTGATAGGACAAGTTCCTCAGGAGGCACACACAATTCTCCACCAACTATGGAAGAAGGGTTTAAAAACAATCAAACACATAGAAACACACTCAAAGACAAATATATCTAGTGTAAAACACAAACAAAACAAGGATTTTCAGTGAAAAATGACCTTATTATCAACATCTTTGCGGTTGATCTGCGATTGGACAATGTACATGAGTGAATCCACCAGTCCCGTGCATTCCCTCAGCTTTCGCCTGGCCTCACTGCGTTCTGAGCTCACATTCCTGTTGGAGATGCACAAAATTCAGCACATAATTGCATGTTTTCTATTCAAAATAAGCCTTGCTGCCCCCATTCTAAAATTCTCTCAGTTACCATCCACTAAACCACAGCATACCTAAGGCAGCCAGCAGTGTTGGTCAAGGCGGTCTCCCACTCCAGATGTCGTGGTTTGCAACTCTCTTCTCCCCCGTTGCTCCCTCTCTCCCAACCAGAGTGTGGAACGATCACTTCGTCAGCTAGGGCATGCAGTGCGTGGTCCACAATCTCCATCTTTACTGAATCATGGGAAGAGAGGTTCCACAAAGTGCCTGGAACAATAAAATAAAACACTGTTTCCATTACTGCAATATTTTTAAATTTAGTTTAAAATAGCCAACTTTTATGAGGGGCCTGCTTGGTGTTGTGGTGGTCAGAACCGTTGCCCAGCAGCAACAAGGTTCCTGGTTTGAAGCTCAGCTGGGGCCTTTCAATGCTGAGTTTGTATGTTTTCCCACAAGCAAAATGGATGGATGGAATTTCTATGGGGAAGTTCCCACAGTATACATCACCATGTTTCCAAACGGCGCTGGTAACACAACCTGATGCAAGTCAGATGATTTTTTTGCAAATCATCATTGACCATTATGACCTTAAAAATTAGCCTGCCGTATTCAGACTTGAGGTTTTATTTGAAAACTAATATTTGTGTGCCTTTTTTATGAATGAGCTCCAAAGTACAGACGACTGTTATTGCTTGTAAGTAGGTCCTATGAGCAGCAATACCTGTGATGGTGTCAGTGAGGTCCTGGTCGTGAGTTTTTCTCAGTGACCTGACCAGAGCAGGTATTCCATCGCAGTTTTTGATGGCAATCTTGTTGTCGGCATCTTTTCCATATGAAATGTTTTTCAGTGCTCCACAGGCTGAGTGATGGACGTCCTTGCTGGGGTGGTCCAGCAGAGACACCAAGGCTGGTATACCCTTCAAGCGACGCACTTCTGACTTTACCTGGAAACATGGTTAACACACTCAAATGAAAAGATTTGCATGATAATAGAATTCAAAATACGAATGGAAAATGTGAGTTTTGTGCATGTAACTGAGGATTGTCTCACCTTGTCATTTTTGAATGTGAGATGCTGAAGGAAGGCAGCAGCGTTGGTCTTGACAGGGTCCAAACGGTAGTTCAACATAGCAATCACCTCTGGTAATTCTGGCTGTCTCCATGAAGTGGGAGGGGGCTTTCTCAATGTGCTGTCCAAAGAAGCCACGCTACCTCTTTCCAATGTCATTTGAACACCCCATGCGTAAGGGTCAACTCCTCCCATGTCACTGTCTAAAGTGTCTTCACAGCTCCTGCAAGTTGGAATTGGAAATTAAGCAACACTTACTGGGAGAGTCTCAAATTTATTAAAAAAAAAAAAAAAAAAAAAAAAAAAAAAAAAAAAGAACATCATTCTGCATTAAGTGCAGAAGAGTGCAATTATGCTTCACCTGAGTCTGCGTCTGTCCATGCCCCCAGGCCCATGGCCCAGGCGTGGCATGGTACCATAGCCTCCAGGATGAATGGGTGGGGGTCCCATGCTGTAGTCATCATATCCAACACTCCGCTGATCATCCTCCAAACCGTAGTGGCCGTGGCCATACCTCATTTCCATTGCTGAGCCCATGTTTCTCATCCCCCGCCCCACCTGGGGCTGTGCAGCATATGGGTCAAGCTGCTGACGGCTTGGTGCTCTGTAGCCAGAATCCAGAGTTCTGTAACCGTCCATTGGCCTGGAGACAGGCAGGAGCGATGAAAGCGATATCAGTCAGTCAGGTACAACACTTTCCTTAGAATACGTTTCATTTCAGACTTTAAGTACTGCAGAATGTGAAACGTTAGCAGGCACTGACCAGCATCATTTGGTGTCACAATCTGACTTTTGACCCATGTAATTTTCTAGTTTTGTCAACAACAAACAGGAGATTAAACCATTCCAACTAAAACATCTGTTGAGTCATGTAAATATTTTAGCAACTACTTTTTAGGTCAGAGAGAAAAAAAAAAATTAAAAAATGATAATCCCAGCTCAGCTGCCCATTACTGGTGACTCCCAGGGATAAAAGGGACTTCTGGTTTATGCATGCATTCTTTCCAAACTTTGATTTTGTATTTTATGACCATAAAAATCTGACACAGTGGTAATAAATGACTAATGTTGCGGCAAAGATCAATTACATGAGGGCCGCTGTGGGCTAAACTTGGGGCTCTTTGTCCGACGCGCATTCCAATAAACTCCAAAATACTTCTGTATTAGCAGTGACACATTTTTTCTTTCCATCAAGTTCCAAGATTATATCCAACACATGAATAAACGGTACACTGACTAAACAGCCTCCTCCAGTATGTGTGATGCGATACGCAGTCAACAAAAATTGGACTATCTCCAAGCTCACCCCACTTCCTCATCCATTCATCTAAACACCAGTGAGTTGGTACCTTTCAAACTTTGTGACACACACACATACACACACACTCACTAACAAACCCACCGCACCAATGCTGATGCTGAGCGTCCTGTGCAACCTCATGAGTATCCACACATATTATGGCTCCTACAACTAAATTAAGTTGTTGTATAACTAAATAAATCAAACTTTTAGCTATCAAAATGAGAACTCCTATCATAACGATGAGGTGTTTGTACCGTACCTGTAGCGATCATCCATGTGAGCGCCTCTACTCAGACTAGTGTATGCTTCTGACGGTGGACCTCCTCGGTAGTCATCATAACCTCCTACTGGTCCATAGTGGTAATTTCTGGGTACTGTGGCTGTGGGGTAGTCTCCTACTCCAGCCTGCCTGTAAGGGCGATCCAGTGTGGCGCTGTACATCCCCATACCAGGCATCGGTAAGCCCCCGTCAATGGTTAATGATTCAGTGGGCAAAACTGTGCGGGAAATTGGTTTCTTCATCTGACAGACAGTAACATCAGAATAAATAAACACTTTTAATCACAATGTTAAAATTGAATTATCGGGTAGATATGTGAAAGTAAGAAATATGTCGCATGACCCTACCCCATTATCTGTCCGCCGTGTGGTTCCCTCTTCAGAAAAGACCGAGTGTGCTTCATGGGAGTCATCCTCTGGTGTATAGCTCTCATCTAGAGCACCGTGTGCAGGGTCCACCATCCTGTACTGTAACCAAGACATCATGTACGCAATCAATTTAAAATTAATTTTACAAAATACATTTTTTTTGATGAACGATATAAAGCTATTAACACCTGCTATATAAATAGATTAAACATACATGTGTGCCGTTTATGTACGAGTCAGTCAGTTTCAGACGTTCTATGTCTGCATCCCCTAAACGCCCGTTCTGTGGTAAAAAGAGAGAGACAATATTTTTAATCACAAAGTATTAAAATGCTCTATATCATTCAATTTTTTTCTAAAGCAGCACATATTACTAAGGCTGAAGGTATGTCTCCAAATAGCCAGGGCTATCTTCTTTCTCACAACCACCCAGATGACATTACTGCTGCTGAAGCACATTCAGCGATGGCCAAACAGTCTCAGTGTGTTTATGGTTTGTGAATCAATGCCAGACGGCAGCCTGTCATACAAAAAACACTGCTTCCTCCTGCATTAAACCCTTACGTAATCAGCGATTGTCACACCATTTAAAAAAAATAAAAATTAAAAAAAAAATCTACCCAACTGGAACCAATTTTGGATTCTATGAAGCCACCTAGTAGTCACATCATGCATTTCTGAGGCAACACTGGGCTGCTGTGGAAATCTTTTGCAACCATCACCCAACCTTTTACTATCACTTTCAGCATTAAATTGTGACTAAGAACGAATAGAATTTGAAGATAAAACATGAACTCCCATCTCAATTACAGTACATCACATGCTTAATCTTAATGCCCACTAAGATAAAGGACAGCTAGGAAAAAAAAAAAAAAGGTGACAGGAAATACAGACAGCGCTTTTATAACTGGAGGAACACTTCGTCTCATGAGATCCCTCCATTTAGAGCACCTCTGAACTGTATGTGGCACAAAGCAAGCAAAGAATATACTCTACATATCCACCACTGATGTTATTTCAGGTTACAAAACATCAACAAGGCCATAAAACTTTTTTTTTTTTTTTTCCACCATTAATCCCTCAAAAGGATCCAGAGGAGCCTAAACAAAATATCTCTGTGTCAGAAAGGTTGTTAAAAAAAAAAAATCCAAATAAAGATATTTAGATATTTTAAGCTCAAATACTCAACACCTAAATAAGTTTCATCTAACAGAAAAATATGTATTTACATGGTTTTACTGTTGTCCACGAACCAAAAAGTTTAAAATTTTTTTTTTTTTTTTTTTTAAACTAGAACAGGAACTAGAAACCCCTAATTGGAAAATAAAAATAAAGAGGGCAACAGCAGATCTTGTCTAACCAAATCATTTGCCAGTAAACAAAACAGTAGGAGTCCTCAAACTTGCCAACAGGCAAAGTCATATTTAACTATGGAAAAGAGATATACATGCACCTGAATAAGTAAACAAGTGGAAATCTACATTTTCAGGTCATAAAAGCTAAATTAAAAACATGTTAAAAACTATGAGCAAAATCTTAATAAGCTATCTAAATACTTTGTCACAGGTAGCATGAAATTATCATGCGGCCCTTTGAACTTTGTAGGAAATAATTAAAATCTCACACAAGGAAAATAATTTAGTCAAATTAAAGCAGTTTAACATACAAAACCCCTGACTGAAAAAAAAAATAGTGTACAGCTGGAACAGCAGATATAACAAAATGCCTGAAAAGGGATTCATTCAAAATGTTACAGACACTATTTAGAAAGGAAGCGTGTGTGACACATGCATGACAGATGACCCGTTTTATGAAGTGCCATGCAGGAGCAGAGCAGAAATAACTGAAATTCCAAAACCCGAGGCTACAAAAACATACACACACACACACACATTTGTAAGAGTATATCTGATGAATGACAGAGAAAGCATGCTCAAAGCGTGCAACCATCATCTCAGACAGTGTCGGAAGTAGAACCATGTGCAGGCATGCACTGACGTTTTTGCAGATATGAGTGGAACGAGAGATGGATTTAAGATACAGAACCACTGAACTACACTCGATGCAAACATACACTGACGCAAATTTGCCGAGCGCCGATGGAGCGGAGGTGGGACCAAATCGGGATGATGAATGTCAAAAAGGAAAAACAGATGCATGAATTGACTGGATGGGTTGGATGAGGGGAATGAGCATCCATCATGTACTCGATGTAAAGGTAGAAGATGCTTGGGAGGGACTTGCGGTGGGGATGTCCGGGTTCTTTGGGGCGTGTTACCTGCATGTGAGGAAATGGGTGACTCAGGGCTGTGGGGCTGGTGGCGGGGAGGCCCACCCTCCTCCTCTCCTCCTCCAGCGCCCGGGTCAGCTGTTCAAACTGCACCTCCTGCTCCCTTACAGACTCCAGCAGAGCCGCTGCGCTCTCACACTGCTCCATACACACTACACAGCCCCAAGGGGAGAGAGGGGCGTTACACACATCCATACAGATGCAAAGACACTACAGCACACAGAGTGTCTAAGAAAAACAGGCACTTCGACGCAATGCAGGATTGAGCTCATTAACATAAAAAAAGGAAAGAAAAAAAAAGGAATATCATGCCTAACCCATTTTATAATTAGAGATATAATTTGGGGACTGAGACCAAGATGCCATCCTGGATTTTTTTTAGAAGCTTGATTTCACAAGAGTTTATCTCACTTTTGCCTCACAAAAGCGAGCATGTCATTTAACACTGTCCACAGCTGAAATCCAGTCCAGAAAGTTTACTTATTACATTGCATTCTGTATAGCCTCAATCATTCGAAAAGCCAACCCCGCTTGACTCTCTTCAGGATTTTCCACTCACATGCAGCCTTCACAACTCCAGATGCAACAGTCAAATAATTAAAATCCAGAGTTTTGCCAGGTGAAAGGAATAATTTAGCACAGCAAAAAGGTAACACAGACAGCGCAATCAAACAGTAGACACAGCATGAGAAATTGCAAAAATAGGGCCAAACTTTTTTTACCCCCTAAAAACAACCTCACAAAACTGAAAACTAATATTACAGCCCAATAGTTAGTCAACATCACATTTTTTCTCTGAATAAAAACAAATTTAATAACCCATTCAAACAGGAAGGTTTCTGTCCTCAGAGCTTCTAACCAACACTACACAATACACTTTTTATACAAAACAGCCCAAATGATAACTGGCATTTGCCTCATAATCTTATTTAATGGATTTTAGATAGAACTATCAAATCGTCAAAATTTTACCCTTGACGGTGTCATCATGCCCTGCATTCATGTAGCAGTGTAATCTGTGCCGATAAGAAGCATACTTCATGCTTATATAGCAGAAAGCTGAACACAACATGCATATTTGATCCCGAGGAGAAGTGCACACTTCTCATTACAGTCTGAGTATAATATTTACGAGAAAAACCTCTCTCTCAAAGCCTAATTTAGAGAAATCCTAAATACACACCTTCACCCGTGGGCGTGGCTTGGCAGAAGAGGTGAGAGATCACACCAGTCAGAGATGGTGATCTAGTTGATCATGTGTAGAAGGTCACTGAACCACCAAGCCCAGAAACAGGGGGAGAAATGGACTGCAGAGGAAAACACAGGGGAGAGAACAATAATAAATAGTGAGGGAGACATGTTTCAATGAAGGCACCTCACTTAGGAAAAACAGCAACACAGTGAGAATACCGTACATGTGTGTCAACAGAACTGTGTTTGCACTGTGAGGAGAACAAGCACAGCCAGAGAGAGATATACAGGAGCCCTAGCCTTTAGACACACCCTGTATTTACTCAACATTTGGTCTGTGTACAGCTTCTAGCTATGGGAAGCTGACCAACCTGCAGCTCTTTCTGGGCCTCCGAACATTCACAGTCAGCATAAAGGAGAAGAAAATTAAAAAACAAAAAAAAAAAAAAAAAAACCCCGAAACGTACAGATAGTGACAACCTCCAAGAACAAAATGTTCTGTAAACTATTAGTTTTGTCTCCTTTTAAACCTCTTTGTTTTCCTCAACTTTTTCTCTCTAATCAGTCTTCTTCCACTCTGAAGCCAACTTTGTAAGGTTGCTGCTCTGTAAACACATCAGCCGTTTCCAACATACAGTTTTATCTTGGCTCAGACAAGGACATTTTATATCATGGCCCAACAAGTGGACCATGGAGACTCACATCCTCATAAGGCTTATCTGCTGATACATGCTCAACTGCAGCAAGCAGGCTTCTCATCAGCTCCGGCTTTAAAAGGTGCATAAACTCCGGCATTGCAACACGCATGAACCTGTATAACCGGTTAGACGGGGTAGGGGTGGCTTGATTTCAGGTTCTCAATGTCTCTAGGACAGTCTGGCTAACAAGCACAGACACGCTTCTGAGAGCTGGAGGGCTTTTGAGCAACAAACAGAGAGACATTTACACTTCAGGCAGCAGGTGTTTGTGTGACTGGCAGGTACAACATTAACAAGTGCAAATGGAGAGGCAAGTAAGGGCATAAAGAGTTCAGGTGATGACTGATTTCACAGACGTTTAGTTAAGAGGAAAAAGAACAGACATGATACCACAAGTACACGATGACAAAATACTGATAGTAATGATTAAAAGTTTCAGTCTCCATAGCAAACCTGTTTAAGGCTCTGTGTCTTCCGATATCTGAATGGCTTTCATCAGACCAACTTAAAACTCTTGAGGTGAGGCAAGTGTGGGAAAAGGGAGGAAAGTGGGATGGCTTAATGAGAAAACAAGGTGTGGCGACAAAAATTTCCCGAGAACGACTAATCAGCAGCATGAACCACAACCAAGATTTACATGTGGGATGAAGCTGACTGATGGTTTAAAAAAAAAAAAAAAAAAAAAAAAAAAAAATGATGTCACACATACTCACGCAGAGTCATAATAACCTCCTACCTGAACCAATAACAAAGTGCTGTCCTGCACTATCTATGTCTATATATGGTCACAGCCAGGAGAGGGGAGATATGGTCTGCTGCAGACAGAGTGTAAAAGCTACAGATATAACATAAACAGATGGGCACTGAAACAGAGACAATGTGAGAGTAAACATGAGGATAAGACATGGGGAGAGATAAAGTCAGGATTGCTTAATAAAAGATAAAAGCTAGTCTTGCATTCCTGGCATTGTCTTGGGGCCATTCAGCTTAGCAGCCCACCCACTCATCCACTGTAAAGGGATCTTAACAGGACACTGGCTAATCATCATTTAGATATCAATGTTTGCTTTTGTGGCATTTCAAGGCAACCGGGTCTTGTCACTATGACCTGTAAAATTAAATAAACTACATGTCTTCTCTTCTACTATCATCCCATTATTTACATGCCACAGTCAGCTAATTGGCCATTAATGTAATCTTATTTAGTTTATTAGGAGAACTGAATTTTCCACTAGATAAACTATAAACAATGATTGTTATTTTTTGGCAAGTGAAGCTGGGAGTACGACTGTGTGAGAGACTGGTTTAACCGCAGGCAGGAGGGAGGTTGCAGCTGTCAGTCTGGGAGGTTGGTGAAACAATGTGGAGTTTATCCAACTGAAAGAACAGACAAGTGTGAATAAGTATGATAGCTGAAGAGTGGGGAGAACATTATTGGACATGTGTGAGTGACCGTGTATGAATGAGTGAGGGGGTTCAAATAGGTTGCTTTTCACATAGTAACAAGTTCTGTCCTCCACTCACCTCCCCACCCCTCACAGCTGTTAGTTTTGGCCTTGAAAGTCAGCACTGAGTTTCGGTGAACAATGAAAACAATCAATGTCGTCCCACTACCACTCCCCTCCCCTTTCCCCTCTTCCCCACTTCCTGAGCAACAGGATGTTATGGATTGAACTTCAGAGATGAGTAAAAGGATTCAACAACTCCCTATAAAAGCAGTTTCCACAACAGTGCTGATTATAAACAAACAGTTCAAGTCTTTTGGTGGCACACTTTAATAAAGCTTTAAAAAATATCTGCATTCCCAACAGTGTGTCTGGAAGTGAACCCTGGACCCCCTCCCTACAGTCAATATGATGATCATACGACCACAAACTACTTCCCATTTTGATATGTTTGTTCTCCAGCTAACATTTTCTGTTCTGCCTTCGCGATCTTTGGACACACTATTAACTCGTTTTTACTTTTTTTATTAGCTTATTGTATTAGCATTAGACAAACTGAATTTTAATGGACAAGAATGAGGGCAGATTTTCATTTAAATGCAAATAAAAAAAAAGAGTTAAATTAATTTGAAGGTATCAAGTGGCGATCAAGTAGTATAGCAAAAGGCACAAATACAATGGATAAAAGTGGCATAAAACAAAACAATTTGTATAGAAATTAACAGCTAAAAACATATAAGTTAGGATTTGCTGTATTTTTAATGTGTTAAACAGGAGTACACAGAGGGTTAATGTTCTCTTGTTAAAAAAGGACAGGAACAAAAGTTCAAAATGACAAGCATCGTACCTTGAGGTCAACAACATCTGATTGCACTCTGACACAAAACAAGTCAGATATCCCCTCCTGATTCTGCAGCCGTCAGTCAGCATGACTCACTTAACTGTCAGGAGACATCTGCAAAAGCTTGCGCACATAAAAACAATGAACCTCTTGTTGACTTAATTAAACCCCAGTAGGAGCACTGAGAGCCTTCACCTGCAATCAGCAGCAGAAGCCGCAAATGAAAAAAGAAATTCATGTAAAAAAAAAAAAAAAATCACACATCTGTTAACACATTTCCCGCTAACTCACACTGCAACTTCACGTTAAGTCAGTGCGATACCAAAGCTGAACATGCCCTGTAATTGGATTGAAGCTTTTCCCCGCTAATCCACTTACCTCCTAACACATACACTTGTGATGTCAAGATGCTTGCGCACACATAGGCACATACATCAGTTTGGATTTTTATGGATTAACCTGCAGATCTTAAAAGAGCAGACACAACTGCAGTCTATGTTCAGGGCATGCGTCAACAATCAAAAACCGACCTGGAGATGACTCTTCAGGAAAGGCAACCATGTGGTGTTATTAGTGGTGGCACCTGCAGCACATCGAAACAGCTACAAACTTGAGCCAATTACAAGTATAGTTCAAAACACATATTGTATAAACATATACCAGGACAGACCTAAAGCCCAAAGGGAAGGCTCTGAGCCACAAAGCAATATTTGCCTGCATGAAACCAGTATTTACAATGGAAAAGCTGGTTTACTTGTTCACACCATGGCTGACAGTTATCCCCACCCAAGAAAGCCATTTTCCCAACAAGTTCACACATGACCCACCCAACAGGTTCACAGTGTGACAAATTTATAATCTCAGTGGCAGACCACCACCCTCAGTGGAATTACGTACACTAAAAGGTTTAACAAATATACATACCAACAATAACGATGTGGGTCAGACAAGTACATAGTAGTAGTAGTAGCTTTTGGTGCACTATGTCCCTTTGGAGTTTTTCTACAGATGAAAACCTGTTTATGTAGTCGGATAGATAACAGTCTGCTACCAACGGGGAAGACTAAATGAGCCATCACCAAAGGCGCTAACTAGGTCAAATCACAGTAAAGGTATATATAGTCATATAGACAGTGTACTTCAAACCTTGCAGTGAACTTTCTAGACAGTTAGCATTTCCCTGATCTATCGAAATCCCACATACTGTGGTGAATGATTATGAGACGAACACAGGTACGCGAAGATTGCAGGCAGCCAGACCATTCAGACATACGAAAGCACACGCGCACACAATAAAAACATCGATATGAACCGACTTCCATGAACAAAGAGCTACACGGAGTCGTTGGCATAAAGCCAGTGCTCAGCTACATGAGAAGAAATCAGTACATTCAGGTTGAATGCACGCTCAGCAGCGATATGACCTGGTTTGGCTGTCTCGCAACGTTAGCATCACAATAACCCACATAGCCGAGTGAGAACGCAGCCAGCAGCAGGGCTAGCGTTAACATAGCAAACAGATTAGCCATAACTACAAATGTCAGCTACGCGGCCGTTACTGCCAATGTGATGTGTGTTTTTTTTTTTTTTAAACAAATAGAACCTATTATATTAAAAAAGGGTTGTTTGGAGCTCGTTGTGCACGGTAGATAACCGAGGGGTGGTTTAACTTTTACGTTAGCATCTTTGGCTAACGTTAGCTGATATGTCGAATATATGACCACTCCTTGCCAACGCTGCAGTGTACCCACAATCTGGAGAAACGATGAACCCTTATAAACAATGTATCTAGTGACAATCACGATCTAACTCACCTGCTTAGGGAAAGCCTTCCCCGAACCTTTCAGATTGCTCCGTTTTTAGGGTTTTCTGCTCTCTTTCCCCTCCTTCCCTGTCTTCTGGGTCAGGCTTGTTAAAGACGAAGCGACATCACGGAGTTTTCTATCAAAGGGAGGGTGGGATCAACAAGCGGCTTTACGGTAAACGTGGCGCACCCAGAATTCCTCCTTTCATACAGGTGTTAGTTTGGCAGCTAAAAGCCACTCAGCAACCTGCAACCCGTCTCAGATATGGTGTTCATACCTGTATAAGATACGTACTGAATGATAGGAGTAACACTGTAATCACAAACATAAAATGAGGCATTAATCCCTCCTATCTCCTCCCTTTATTTCCGCCTGCTGCTGCTCCCTCGAACTCGCACAAACTCAAACTCACCCTGATGTCATTTCATTGATTGCCCAAGAACAATAGCCAGGGAGGAAGCGGCATTTCGTGGGGAAGTACAACAGCATTCCACACTAACACGACAACTATTTGCACATAAAACCCCTACCAGTAATCATAACATCCCCCGCATGTGCTTTATATACAGGCTGCTAGTAAAGTACAAACTGATTCATGACTAGACTAAAGCTATTTAGGAATCACAGCATGGCAACCCCCCAAATAACTTAAAAGCTACAATATTTTATTTCTATAAAATTGTACTCCAGTCTCTGAGGTGTCAGATGATTTACGCTAAAGATGTCTGGGTAAAATGAAAACCAAACTAGTTGAAACATGAAAAACACAACAGTGTGGTTTGAATGGAAAGAGGAACAATGCCAGAAATTTCCCAAGTTTCCTTGAGAGTCCCCCCTGCAGTGCTAGAGTATGAGAAAGATTTAGACATCGTTACAAAATAAAATTAAAAAAAAAATGCTGCTCTCTAGAGGCGAAAAATGAGACTTGACAAAAGAAAATCAGCTTTATTCATGACAGTGAATCCGTGCTACAAGTCAATCTATTGATCACTGCTAAGACTGCAACTGTGCAAGTACAAAAAAGTTAAAAAAAAGAGTTTGATAAGAACAGCCAAAAAAGTTAAATAGAGGTAGTTTGTTAAAAAAGAAAAAAAAAGTACCTGCATAAAGATGAAATTCACCTTGGTTTAGAAGTGGCTTTTTTATACTATGGATGGAAACAGAGCTGCTCATTTTAAAGTAGCCCATTTTGTTTTTTATTTATTCTTATTTCTTCCATGTAACTCCATTTACCTGTACAATTTAGGGATTTGCTTAAAAGAAGTCAATGTAAAAAAAAAAAAAAAAAAGGTAATTGGACTGTTAAAATCTTTTGAGTTCTGAATTGTAGAAGCTTTAACCTCATAATAATATGTTCTTTTGATATGTAAATTGTAAGAAAGAATTGTAAATATATAAAGTAAAATTTGAGGCAACAAACACACAGATGTTCTAGTTAAATTAGGTGGCAACACAGATAGAGAAACCAATAAAATACCTATTAAATAAAAATAATTCAGTGAAGAAATGTACCTAATTAGGTTAGACATTTTTCATTTTTATAGCCGTAATAAATAAAATGTTTCCAACAACATCATCCAGAAATACAAATCATCCTTCTTGACATATTTTCTAAATTTATTTTTTATCTACTCTGAGACTTTAGAGGGATCCAGATTAGTAAATATTTGATGCAGAATCTCTACATATGAGTAAAAATCTGAATGTGATTCACAAGGAAGGGAAACCTAGTGGAGATATTCATTTCTGAAAAGGAATCATTTTCCACTTTGGTTGACAGTTTGCTTTCTGTTAAATTTTCAGAAAGTGATCCTTACAACTAAAAAATTCAAATGATCCTTATAACCAAATTTATCTCAGTCCAGAGTTAACAGTAATGGGTGGGATTTAGAAAGCATAGCTAAAGTGATGAGATGATCAGAACGTATGATGAACTGAACCTTTCACATAGATTTCATTCAAGAACACCCAAGAGTCTCTAGGAGGCTTTTTAAGTACTGTGGGGGAAAAAAAACAAAAGTAGCCATGACAGGTGCTGACAATGAAATGCAGCAATACTAACATTTAATGGCATTTAATTAACTAGATTAAGGTTTTTCTTTTTTTTTAAAATAACTTTAGTAATGTAGTACTCAAAGAGTTTTTAGACATCATGAATCTCAAGTTATCACAGGAACGGACTGTATATGCAACAAAGTAAGATTGTATCCAAATTGCTCAGCCCTAACTTTGTAACATTTATTCAGCTATATTTAAAATTTATTCCTAATTTAACTGACCACATCAGGAGTACCAATAGCACACTGTAGTCCAGATGGGAAGGTCACACTTTGATCATGTACAGGTTGTCTTATTAACAACACTTGTGTGCTGCAATAAAGTTACATAATATGTTATATTAAAAGTACAAAGCGGTACTGTTTTGCAAAGTATGAAGCCATGCATAACAGAGAATGTTTAAAAGACAAATTATTGCTTTTTCATGAATGAGAAGGAATGCAGGTTTTATTATTGTATTTAACAGATATAATGCCTGTTTGTGCTCTTTTTTTAGTAAGATGGAAAAAAAAATATTTACTTACAAATGCAGGACAAATGTCATCAAAAGTAGCATGCTAAAAATGTATTAAGGTCAACCCATTAAGTGTGCAGTATGCATCAAAATTAAAAATCAGTGACATTAAAATGCAACATTATTGACAACAGTTTTTTTTTGTTTTTGTTTTTTTTTTAAATCAAGATCCCATCACTTTCCTAAAATAACTTTTTATTATCCTGGAATGACCATTTATATCTACTTCCCATGGGTCTGCAAACATGGCAGATGCATGTTTGTGTCACCATTTTTACTACATTGTTTCTGAATGAACAAACAAAATGTAAAGAGAGAAGCCTCTGAGCTTTAAAACTGAAGTACCAGCTTTGTTTGCAGTGTGCTAGAGCACCATTTGGAATAAATAATGTCTTAAAAGGCTTATGGAAGTAGTAGTTATCTGTCATCACTGCACCTGAAGCTACTCTATTGCCTTGCAGATGAAAACATGTTTATCTGGAAGAATTTTGACCAGTAATGGGCACTGTTCTTTCACAACTGTGCTCAACATTTGAAGTAATTCCCATACCCAGCTTTACCAGTAGATGTCGGTAATTCTCACACACTGTACCTTTAAATCTGCTAATTATTAACGTCAAAGAATCCTCTTATGTGTTGTGTGTGATCATGTGCCTCCGCAGGTTGCTGGGATTGTTGAAGCTGGCAGTACACTGATTGCAGGTGTATGGCTTTTCTCCAGAATGAGTCCTCAAGTGGATCTTCAGGCTGCCGTTCTGCGTGAAGCGTTTTCCACACTGTGCACAGGCGTACGGCTTCTCCCCAGTGTGAATGCGCATGTGAATGCTCAGAGTGGTCTTGTTGACAAATGACTTGCCGCAAAAGGAGCAAGTAACGGGCAACTCCCCGGTGTGATTTGCGCGGTGCACAATCAAGTCCTCGCGGCTGAGGAAGCGCTTGTTGCAGAAGCTGCAATCCAATGACTTATTGACGGAGTGAGGGAAGGTCTGCTGCTGATGGCTGACGTGACTGGGGTGTCCCACTTGACCATTAGCCCCCACAACAGGGGACTTTAATCCAGGATTCAGTGTTGTTGAAGCCATTTGAATGGACTGATTTCTTTCAAGCTGGCTGCTTCTCGCCACTTCAACACTATTATTTTGCATCACCACCATCGGTGCTCTGTCAGCAGCAGTGGTAAAATTCAGGAGATTGTCAGGGGCGGTGGTGTGGTCAGAGAGAGAGCTGAGGGCTTGAAGCTCAGAAGCAGAGAAAAGGATGTCACTGTCCTCTTGCAAAGGCCCTTCTACTCCACTGTGAACACTCACGATTCTCAGCTCATCCTTATTTTTCAAGCAGGACGATACAGCTGCGTCTATCTTCTGACTCCCTGTGGTAACAGGACCCTGGACAGCATCATCCCCAAAGTTAGCCTGAACTGAAAGGAGGAAAAAAACAACACAACATGTTTGGTAGTTTGGGTTGGGATTTTGCAAAAAACATAGAATGTATCTTGGTTACAAAAGTACACTGACATCTTATCAATGGTCATCAATAAAGATCCTCTTGTGTGCTATAGAGAAACAACTAATTTAATCCCCTGTTGCATTAATAACTCAGTAAGACTCATCTTCCCAGAAAAATACAACTTTTAGAAACTCTAATAATATAAGAAAAGCAAAATCAGTTAAACATTTCTTTAAAGAACTAAACTAACCCGACAGTATGTGATACTAGCATGCTTCTATTGTTTCCCTTTTTACCATCTTTTTTCAAAGATATGTGCCAGATTTTTATTCTCATATGTCATGAACAAGATTCTTCTAATTTAAATCATTATCAAAACATTTTCACTTACTTTGTTTGCAATTGCTGCCATCATAACTGACAATAATTACAGGATTTTGTTTTAATTTCACATTGTACCCCCACCCCCCCCCAAAAAATAGAAATATGATGACTGTGGTTGGACAAATGTTTGTCACATTTTCTCATACATCAGACAGTTGTTTAACACCTACTTTGAATATAAAAGTTCATTGGACTCTTATTTTGCTCCCCTTCTATGTTAACATTTGTTAAATTTACTAAGTAATGTCTCTTTCCGACTTAAAGAAAAACAGCAGAAAAGCTATCTCACCAAGAATTGGCCCACATCCTCCAATGTCATCTTCATCTTTGATCAGAATGACGTCCGGACTCTCCACATCTGCACACTAAAACCAACAGCCAATATACATTAGCGCAGAAACATTTCAATAAAAGTGAACAGGTAAGGTTGGAGCTACTATAGTTTTCTGCCACAATGGGGCGTATTCCAAGTAGAATCAATAATGGGAGAACAATTCTCTCTTTAAAAGGTCTCAACTGGTTACTTGACTACCAGCTGTAAATTATCTCATTCTTAAAAATTAATGATTATTAGCAACAACTTAACAATGCATGGCCACTCAATATATTTTCTAATAATGTCCCCGGACAAGCCTTTATTTACATGTCACCATTTGTTTCAGTTTGGGGTGCATTCACCTGTGCAGGAGTAGCAGAAGAGGAAGTTTGGTTGTCTGGTTGAAGAGTGATGGAGACAGCTTCCCCAACTGCTTTTTCAGGTGGTTTAATGAGAACTGAAAGATGAAAGGAAAAAATACTGTTTTATTAGTCACCCACATTGGTATAAATTAGGAAATAGATAAGCAGCAGTTGTGTACAGAATAAACAATAGGTAATGCTACTGTCATTGCACTGAGAACTGTAAAATACAGTAAATGTACCCCAATATCACCTGAAAAGAACTGGTTATCTTAAACAACACATTGGCACCAAGAAAATGTGACAGATATGTACATAGTAAAACTGTTGCTATTCCATAGCAGTGTGCATGCATTTATGCTGAATGATTGGAGCGTGCAGAGATGAAGATGTTGGAAATATTTGAAACCCAATTGCTGAAGCCTCAGGCGAAGTAGTTCCAAAACTGAATGGAGTTTAAACCTAAAAGTTAAATTTAAATAGGCTGAGATTGTTGAATGGTAAATAAATAATTGTAAAAGGCAAGAGAGACAGCTGAAACAGAGTTGAATTCAGTCCATCATCTGGCTGAATGGCACTGGAAGAAGAAAGTCAAAAGTCACCCAGCTGGAAGGGCATAACGTTGTCATGTCTCTCTCTGACAGACACACACGATAAACTTTAGGATGAAAGGTCAGCTGTATTAAACCTGGGGCGCAGGCCTTGTCTTTTTGAGTCAATGACAACAGATACGAGAACAGATATGAAAACAAATTTGGTACCACTAGAACCAGAACAGATGGGAAAAAATACACTGATGCATCTTTTATTAGTCTGAAAGATATTTAAATGGCAACTGCTTTAAAACCCTGGACAACCTTTGGAATGGAACTAAATAGGCTGAGATAAGTAAGGTGCTCCTGTTGCTTTGCAGCTTATATTCTGTGAGTTACAGCTCTTTGGGAGTCATGCTGGCTGACAGAATGGATTCTGACCAAAATGTTGACATATACTTTGTATCTGAAAGGTAAAAGGCGTGAGAGTGAAACTGATTGCAGCGTTTTATGTTGACTCGTATAAAATGGATCACTAGAATCCACTACCTGCTGAAATTTGCTTTGCTCATCCCCTGAACTCTAAGCTCCTGAAAGAAAACCATGAGACATCACATTTATTTTTGTACCGCAAGTGCCACGATGGTTGGCAGTATTTACTGATGTAATGTATTTTATTCTCATTTCAGCAAAACTTGAATGTGGGTGAGTTATTGAATCTGGTTCTAGGCATAGAATCCTGGGATTTTTTTAGTCAATGTGTGCAAGAGGAGACTTTCTGGGAGGCCTGTAGCACAAAATCAGTACGTGACAGCTGTTTGGTAGTGAGATGAGCTGAAAGCCAGGGAATTTTACTGTTTTGATGTGTAATATTTAGCTGGAAAACCAAAGCTGAAGGAGAACAGTTTGTTTGAAAACATTAGAAAGGCTGCAATGGGATTTCTGTAATTTATATATATATTACATGTGGATGCGTATATTTATATCTGGAAAGCAAAAATAAACTTTTTGCATGCTATTCCTCACCTAATCAAGGTCCTCATAGGTTAAAGTTCTGCAAGCGTTTCCCTGCTCCAACACACCTGACTCAAGTCAAACTGCTAATTAGCTGACTAGTGCAGAGTTTAATGTCAAGCTCTGCGCCAGTCTGCTAGTGTAATGTGTGTCAGGCATGTTGCAGCAGGGAAATTTTGAACACTATCAGCACTCCAGTCCTTGAGGACCGCAGTTGGCCACTCTAGTGGAAAGTGTGATGAAGTAGCTATGGCTAAAAGAAGTAAAAGTTTTTGTACAAGTTGAGACTTTCTTCATTAATTCTAATGGGACAAAAAAATAAATAAATTTTTTTAAATATTTAAATCATTAAAGATAAAACATTTAGTACCTATTCTGAATATTTTAAGTGCATAAAAGTCTACAGAAGAAGTCAGAAGAAATATAAATGTAACACATTCACACAATAATTCAAATACAGATGCCCTGATGCCCTTTGACATGGGTGTCCAAATTCAGTGGCTCCATGCTCCAACACACCTGACTTAAATTAAATGACCCCATCAGCCTATGAAGTTTAGAAAAAAAATAACTCAACTTCAGTCAACTGTGTTGAAACACAGAAAACCTGCAGGAATGTGGCCCTCAAGGACCGAAGCTGCAGACCTTTTAAACAACTTTCATATCCAAATGTTCATTTTAATTAAATGCTGCATAAAATCATTACAATCTGTAGCATGTAGGGACATACTGGTTCATAATATTACTTCACATTGATTTTCATGGGTTTAATTTAATTTGAAATAACCATTTAATTGCAACATCATCAGCCGTGATTACAACAAAACTATGCATGTGTGCTCCTGTTGTTATGTTTGGATTATATTGTTAAATATTATAGAAGTGATGTGTGTGTGGTTATTGTGGCTGTGGTGGAGCATTAGGCTGCTTATAATTTCAGTGGAAGTCTCTTTTTTTCTAAGTGAAAGTATCGTTACCATGTGGTTTAGAGCGTGGTTTGGGAAGGTGGCCTCTGAAAGAAGACAAGCGGCTTGCTGGTCGGTTCGTCCTGGTTTGAAGCCTGAGGGAGAAGAGCTCACTCCTCATCACCTTCACCCTCATTCTCAGTGTCTCATTTTCCTTCAGGCTCTGGGTTAAATGTAGCCGGATAGTCTCCGTGCTCTCCGAGAACAACTGAATGATTTCCGTCACCGCCGCCTTCACTAACACGTTCATCACGGACATAAGTTGTGACTCCATATTCAGGCTACCGACCGGCATGTCTGTGGACATGGTTCACTTTGATTTCGAAAAAAAAAAATCTTGGAAAGTAACGCGACACGGTCTGTGTTAGCTTCCAAAAAGACAACAGGACGGTAGCGTGACGCCGACTACCGTAAGTCTTAGAAAAGAGGCGCAGCAGCTTTGGCTCGCTGGGGTGATGGTTCATAGGTCATAGCCTGAGTTATCAGTGTCAGTAATAATTCAAACGCACACAGATCAGTTAGGTGTTTGTCTTTTTTTTTTTTTTTTTTTTTTTTTAAATACGGCCTTATAAGGTGGACGGTAGCGCTTCAGGTGTGGAGTAGAAAATGTCGTGGCAGTTCAAATCCCTCTGAGTCATCTCTCGGTGAGCAAGGCCCTTCCCCTCCTTGCACCCAGTGGCTCTACGTGTAGCTTATCATCACCAAGTATGAATGTGGAGTGGATAAATAATTAATCAAATGAAAGTACTTTTAGTGCTGTCTGCAATATGAATATATTCCATTATTATAAAGAAGATGTGGGCAACTCCAGTTTTCAAGAGAGCAGTCCTGCAAGTGTGAGGAGTTTCCCTGCTGCAACACAGCTGACTCAGATTCAGACTTAATTAGCAGACTTGTGCAGAGCTTGCCATTAACTGTCCAACTCTACTAATTATCCATTGATTTTAGTCAGCTGTGTTGCAGCAGAGAAATTCCTGACACTTGCAGGACTGCGGCCCTCAAGGTCTGGTGATGCCCACCCCTGTTATAAAGGAAAATGTGTTTTTGCTCTCTTTTAAATATGCTTCAGGATCAACAGAAGACTGTAAGAGAGAAACTCAATATTTTGTTGCAAGCAGGTTAGGTTCTGTGCTGAAACAAAACGTAGCCCTATGTATGTATGATATTTTTATTGCTTTATACTGTTTTAATAATATAGATCAATCTGATTCCCTCGTCACTAGTCATTTACTTGTCTGCATTTGAGAAAGAAACCCTAAAGTCTTTCATTTAAACGCTATAAGTTTAATTTACCTCAACAGTCATGTTTTGCAACCTTTTCACTGTGAATGATCCTGTATTGTATGTTTCTAACCCTGCTACACAATTATATCCCAATTTTTATTAAGTACAAATTTGCTTTCAAATCACAAGTTTAATCAGCTCCATCAGTGTCGTAATACAACACACAGAAGTACATTGCAACTTATAACAGCAGTTTAGTGACAGGCAATACAAATCAGTCACCACAGCAGACAAAATACAACTGTAATTTTTCCTTTTAATACGGTTTTAAAGAAATAGCTTCAATTATGTCAAAAATATTAAGGCAAAATAAATCTTACAAAAAAACATTTTCTTTTTCAAGTTGCAGGCCCCTGCGATGGACTGGCGAGCTGTCCAGGGTGTACCCTGCCTGTCGCCCAAAGCCAGCTGGGATGGGCTCCAGCTTCCCCGCGACCCGGAATTGGATTAAGCGGTTCAGAAAATGAATGAATGAATGAATGAATGAAGTTGCAGGCCCACTTATAAACACAGGAAAAATCAGAAAACATGGCTGCTTTTTTATTTTATTTTATTTTTTTTTATTTTTTTTTTATTTTTTTTTTTTAAAAAGATTTGGTAAAGTTGCCTAAATGACCTTTTTATATCAAAAATGACAGCCCATTGCCATCTCATGCTCATCCTGAAAACCCTTTTGTTTGACTGTCAAATGGTTTTTAAACATTTTCCATATGCATGCAAGAAGAGCTGAATGTGGAAGAGTTGAATGGTTCTGTGTAAAGTGCTCAAAACACCACAAGTCAAACTTTCTAAAAGGAAAGTGGGTCCAAACGTTTGCCTGGTACTCTAGAGAACAAAAAAGTCAATTAAAAACAAAGAGAAATAAATCATAAGAACATTTCATTGCCAGCATTTGAGTTGAAACTTGATCTAAGACCTCTTTACTGCAACAATAAACTAAGACTTTCTGAATGTCAACCATGTTTTTAGTCTTTTCACTCTGTTTGTGTGCTTTCAGTTTTGTTCTTGGACTGTTCCTCAACTACAATTTCCTCACCTTCCTCTATCTCACAGCGCTTAGTAGCATCTTCCTCCCCTTTGCTTTTTTGTTGCTCTGCACCATTTCTTTGTCTCTCTTCTTGGTTTTCTGTCGCCTCAGTCTCAACAGCTGATACCTCTCCTACTTCATCATCTCCTTTCTCTTCTTCTTTGTTTTCTGATTTCTCTTTCTCCTCTTTTTCTTTGTCCCTCCTCTCCTTCTCGATTTTGGACAGGCTGTGGCAGAGGGACTGGACGTATGTGAACACACACATGGGGTCTGGGTGGTTGCCCATCATGAGCATGTCAGACACTTCCAGCAGAGGGCAGCAGTCAGCCAAAGACCTGGTTGGAGGCGACAAAGAAAGAATAGTAAACTTTAGCTGCATGAAACTAGATTTGAATGAAAGCTCTTTTAATTTCCCCACTTCTATAATGTCTTAAGATGTTTTGTTATCAAATTATTGAAATGGCTACCCTTTTTCCTTAAAACATGGCATTTACTTCCAATTCATCTAGCTAGACTTCATCTAGCTGAGAAAAGCTTCTTTATTTAATCACAGTTGCTTTTGTCACAAATAATCTTTATGTTTGTTAATGTATTTGCCTGCACTTTATATGTTTTGTTGGGATGTTATTGTGTCCTTATATTGTTTTATTCAAGACAACCTTCGAGTAGCAGGACAAAGAGCTGAGCTGAGGGAAGAAATGAAGTGGATAGAACAAAGCGATCTTACTCTGCAGTTTTGAAAGCCAAAGTGAAGTTTTTTTCTCTTTCCTTTGGATTCAGGGAGCTGTAGTCAAAAGCATCTGGAAAGAAACGATGGATCAGAGCACAGAAGGCCATCCCATCACACCAGGATGATGAGAAGTTTTCTATGTTGATGCCCTGCAAAGATCAAAGAACAGCCACTGAATTTAAACAGAATACATTGTTTTCTTTTGTTCATCTTGGGAATATAGGGGGAAATATGTTAAAAGTTTAAGTGGATTTAACATGTTATTTAAGGGGCAAATGCCAATCCCCCCACCTTGACCCTTTCATTTGGCTCTTCCCTCTATTTTTTTTTTTTTTTAGGTAAGATGTCCCTCTTCTTGCAGCAATTAAACTTTAGTAGTCACCAAGCCCTTCATCTGAGCCATGTGAATGGATAGATGACCACTTTTTCTTTTCTCCAAACAATAAAAAGATAAAAGAAGGACCTTGGAGAGGGTTGAACTCACCTCATAGTTGCGGATCTTGTTACGACACCATTGAAGCACCTTCTGTTTAATTGAAGCTCCTGTAGCCATAGCTGCAGATGACTTCTGAATTTTAAAGTTGCGAGGTATTGGTGTTCTAAAAATGTAACAGAGTTGGTTTCTTACATCTTCATGGGTAACAATGTACATTTATTTGGTGTATAGGTATGATTCAGTGACTCACTGTGGAGCTCCCTGTTGGAACTTTGCAATAATGTCATTTTTAGCAGATGCTCTTACAGAGCGGGCTGATGATCGCGGTCTGGAGGCAGATGAGATGGGAGGGCCACTCCTTTTGGGTTTCCCTTGTTTTTCTAGCTCCTTAGTCTTTTCTTTGTCTGTTATCTCTGAATGTGACTCTTTGTTTAGTTTTTTCTCCTCCCCTTGTGTCTCTTTTCTCTTCACATCTTTCTCTTCATTCTTGGGTTTTTTCTCCCATTCACTGTCCTCCTTATCCTTTGTCTCTTCTCCATCTCTCCCAGTTTCAGAGCTCTGGACCTCTTGCACTAGGTCTTCCTTCTTGTCTTCTTCCACCTCACCCTCCCTTTCTTTTTCTCCTCTTAATTCAAATTCAGTCACATCAACATCAGCAGGTGCTATGTCCTTATCTTGTCCAGCCTCTTCAGTTTCACCTTCAGTGGGCTGTGCTACAGACTGCTGATTGTTTGTATCTCCAGAACTGGACTCTTCTTCTGCTGTCTGTTCTTGGTCTTTATCTGTCTCCCCCTTCTCTCCCACATCTATTACCCCCTGACCCTCTGCTGTCTCTCCTTGTACTTTATTCTCCACCAGTCCTGGTGCATTCTCCTGAACAGCAAGAGAAACGGTATTTTATAAAGTTTTTTTTGGAAATGCTTTACTGCATAAGATTTTTTTTTTCTAGCATGTTTGTCTTTCAATACAGCATCCCTTCATAATGTGCACTTAAAAAGCATGTTTGCTTAACTTCAGAAATACTGTAGTGGCGATACACAAGACCATGTGAATATTTTAAAAAAAATCAACATGTCTGTGATGTGCACCAAATGTTGCTAAAATGTATTCTGTTATTTATTCCCTAGTTTTCTGCAGTAATTCATTTTTGGTTGTTTAAACTTCTTTTTCCATTGACAGAATTATAGAAATGCACAGGAATACACAGTAGATAAATGGAAAAATAAAACAGGATGGAATAATTTGCCAGTATTATATGTGCATATTTTATTCCCAAGAGAAAATCAGCAACACATCAGATGTTAAAACTGAGACATTTGACCATTTAATAGACAATAATTGCTGGTTTTGAATGACAGCAGGTTTGGTTGACAGCCGTACACAGCAGTACACTTCAAAAACTTCTAAAACACCAGCAACTGGTCTCCTCATTTTCCAGATGTTTACAGATAGTTGTGAAAAGAACAGGAGATACTACAGAATGATAAACATCATCTTGTTTAAAAGTTTTTGAGCATCCAACCAGATTGAGTCAACAATCTAGATTTTAACTGCTGATTTAACAGTTAAAATCTAGGCAAGAACTAGGACAGATTTAACTGTCCTAGTTCTTGCCTTTTTGTTTTATGATGTGTCAAATTGTTTTATACTTGGGAAAGGCCTGGATTGCAGACAGCCAAATAAGTCATCTCATAACTACACACTAATAAGTATATGATTGTCAACCAAACCAAAAGGAGATAATTTAAAAACTCATATTTATGTTCCACACTTTGTATTTTACTGCAGCTTCACTTCAAACTTGTTTCTGCTCCCAGTTTCTTTATGACCTCTTGTAGGAACAGCCAAGTATTGCAGCAGTGAGTCATCAGCAAGAATAGGAAAGTCCACCGAGTGTGTAAACTCCATGTGCATCACTTTGTATAACTTGTCAATGTGAAAGTGTGTGTCAGTCTTCAGCCAAGAGTAAAAACAGGTGTAGCCGAGCTAATGCAGCTAAAATGTTCTCTCCCATTCCAATGTCCAAATGGAACACTTGCCATGGTCACAAATACTCCACTTGCCTGTTCCTGGTCCGGTGTATAATGCCAGTTATAGCTTATAAAAATGTGTAAAATTTCACTCACAATTTACACTCTGTAGTTCAACATGAACATGCAAAACAAAAAAACACAAACCTGGTTGTCGGTGTTGTCTGTTCCACAGGTCGTCTCTGTCTCCTGGCTGGGTGATTTTCCATCCATACTGTCAGCTTTTGCCAGTTTGTTATTTCGATCAGGAGTCAGATTGGGCTCTCCGTAAAACTCAAGCAAAAATCTCTAATGTCTTCTTCAAAGAAATTTTCTTCCATTAAAAGATGAAGTCTTACTTCTTAGTTCTGTATTGTCGCTGGCAGACTTTTCCTCCTTGTCTCCCTTTCTGTCTTTCTCAGCAACTCTTCTGTGTTTGTGATGTGTGTTGGGCTTGTGTGGAAATCCACCTTCACCCCCTTTCACCCAACACCTCCACCCCCTGCTTTGTAAGGATTCCTATGCTTCTTTATCTGACCTTTTGAACAACACAGGTTCCCAAAATAGAGACACATTGACATAGGCCCAGTCCCACTGCTCTGACAGCTGCGTCTGCTGTGGAAACCATGGCTATATGCACACATTTATACACATGGGTGCATGCATGGTGTCCATTAAACACTAGCTTAGCTTTTTACACATAAAGACACAACATGACCATCTGTTCCTTTATTTCATTCTATCAATGTTGATGCAGATGCAGCACTTAAGTGACACAATATTTGAATTAGTTCCAGTATTGAATGAAATACTTTACTTATCCCAGAAGAAAATTGTTAAATATTTAAGTATCAAGTAGTGCTATAAATAGTCACCATAATAATATCAAAGTTCAACATTTGGAGGCATACACAGACTCCTGTCAGCACAATGAATCTGAGCATGCATCCAAGGATTTATACAGCTTGTGAATTAGATGTATCAGTATTTGTTTGGCTATGGAGTATTCTACAGTTATTTAGCAACTTACATACACACTCATCTACCAATAGGCACATTGGGCAGGGGGGCAAGTGTTTTGTCTTGCCCAAAGACACATAGTCAGGAGAAGCCTGGAACTGATCTCCCAACTTACCAGTTGAAAGACAACTGCTCTTCCTGTTGAGCTACAGCAGTTCGCTTTAGTTGTGTTTCTAATTTTTTTCATCACAAAAAAAAATACTATTGCCTCTAGTTTTGGCCGTTAGCCAAAGTTTTCAAAATGGCGCAAATTTATGGCAAGAAGAGAAATATTATATCCATTCTCTTAACCGCTCAGTCCAATTCAGGGTCGCAGGAAGCTCAAGCCCAACCCAGCAACCATTGGGTGAGAGGAGGGGTGGAATTATATGATCATGCTCATGAACCTCTCTATGTTGGTGCTTACCACACATGACTAAGTTTCAAATTAAAATGTATTAAAAAACAGTACTGCAGTCCAAAATATGGGGAAAGGGAAAAATAGACACATAAATGATTAATATTTACTTCCATCTAAGCAATTGCTGATGGTTGTTCTGTTTTTCTTGAGGGTCACACCCAGCAGCTGTTTCCCATCAGGCTTTGATTGAGCGTGGCTCTGGCTACAAAACCCTCATCCTAGCTGATGTCATCGCTGCTGATTTTCAACAATGGTAACTATAAAGGCCTTCCTTGGGTATGTGTATTATGGTTTGAATTTGAGTCCCAGCTTTTGAATATGAATTTGTAGTGAAAGTTGTCTTTTTAAATGTTTCAGTCTATACCTTTTTACTTTGCTGATTGTGGATACATGTGGCTTAACAACAAAAGGTTAGGGTATCAATTTTTATAAAACCAAGTTCTTAGGGGTCTTTTTTGGGTGTATGTATTGAATCAGCTTATATGAAACTTGTTTCTCTCCTGCAGGTTCTAAATCCACAGACCAGAGCAGCAGTGGTACAACTGCATCAGTTGATTATGGGTCTTACCAGGGAGGAGCTGCTAGCAGCATTGCACCTGTGTCATATAGTGCTGTCAGAGATGCATATAGTGGTACCTCTATACCTGTATTTGTGCAGCCATCTGGTCCTTACCAGCCTGTTCTCCAGACAGCTTCAGTCACTGTCTCTGGGTCTTCTATACCAGGTCAAGCAGCTGCACAGGCTGGTGTGTCTCAGCTTGTTCAGACCGCTCCAGCACAGGGTGTCTTGGGCTCTGGCCTGTCTGTAGCAGCGTATGCTGTTGATCCTAGTGTCCTTGCTCCTGTTGAGGTGATCTATGATGCTGGTGCTCTGCAACCTGGTTCTGAAGCTGAGCAAGGTAATGCTACTGGGCATGTCACTTTGGATTGTGGAGCACATTAATTGTACAGCTGTTGCCGCTATTTGAGAATTGCCAGGATTTGTATGCCAATGGCCTATGAAACTGTTGCATTTGGTCCAGTGTGGAGAGATCTAATAAATTTCTCTCTCCCAGAAACACAGTGGGCTATTAATCCCACAGCCTTTGAGACTGGATCGGCTGATGCTGAGGCCCTAGAAGAAATTCTCCCCCCAGCTCCTTTTGCACCACAAGGCCCCACCCTCCAGTCTGGGGAGACTTCCAGTGTCACAAAGGAAGCTGAACTGGGGAACTACCAGCCGCAAACGGAGGAATTTGGCTACCCAGCTGACCTCACAGGATCTGGACAAGGGTTCGGACAGGGGTTGTCCACTGTCCTTGTGGCAGGTGGCCAGCTGGGGGGCTTCCGCCCTGTGTCTGCTGGCAGGTTTGACAGGATGCTTCTGTATGGGCTGTACCCTCCTGATCCTATAGCAGCTTCAGCCAAAACCATGAGGCAGGCAAAGACTACTCTCAGGCCATCCACTACTTGAAGGAGCATGTTACTGATGGCCATGACTCCGGTCAGCAGAAGGAATTCTTTCCAGGTGCCCACTAGGGTGCTTTACAATGTTCTGAGGGTATGTAGCAGAAATGGAAGGTACAAATGAGTGCAAGCTTCTGAATTTAACCCTCTTCATCTTTTCAGGTTCCACACCAGCTGGGGTGTCAATCTCCTTCCTCACCCTTGGTCTTTGAATAAAATATCGACTCATACTGACCTCAGGCTCATGCTGCACTACATGATTTTAAATGGCTGACTTTGCTTAATGGGTGGCCTCGGGGTTCTTTTTGGTTTCTTGCATCCTTTCCCTAACTGAGACTATGCCACTCATTGTGTTGCTCCTGCACATATCTGGAGGTTGTGCTCAACATCACAAGGATTTCCAAGTAGAAAAAGCTCTGACACGTTTTTTTTGTTGCCATGGAAACCGAACGGAGTCAGTGCTGAAACTCAAACATGCGTTTAGGTGATAAACAGTGCCGTTCACGTGTCTGAGGATGACGAGAAAGCTCAAAACTCCAAATACCATAACAGCACCCCTTTAACAGAACTTTGGTCTATTTAAGTTGTACTTTCATCATTTGATGGAAGTCTAAGTGGTGACTCTGATTTTACAACCATAAATTTGAACATGCTTTCTTACACAAAGCAATTCAACTATACTTTTAGAGGCACAGTGAAGGTTTTAGTGAGTCATTTACATCAACTTCAGAAAAGAGTTGGACTGAACATACTGTTGAAGATTTCCCTTTTTAATATCCTTAACATGTAAACATGAGTTATGGCACAGTATTGAATAACTCAAACACTGAAAATCTGACTTCACATTCCAGCTCTAGATCCCCTGTGAAGCCAGCAGATGGCAGAGCTGAGTTGTCATGTCCACAAGCACACTACCAGTCAAATGTTCAAACACACATTAAATCTAATGGGGAAGTGTATCCTAACTTATACTTTTTGTATTTCCTTTTTAATATATTAGACTGATACAATATGTCCCTAATGCAGTCAGTGTATTGAATTGTATTGGTCCATTTATTCCATTCCTAACAAAACTTGTATAACTGAAGCTAATTGTTGATATACTCAGCTTTTGGCGCATTTGTATCAAATTATAGATGACTAATAAAATAGTACTATTTAAGTAAAAAATAGTTATTTTGAGCAAAACTTTAAGAATGGCAATAAAAAAAAATGGTTTGCACAAAATGCTTAACACATTAAACATTTTCTGGTGTCTGATCTGGTGCTACTGTGTTGTAAGATGCTGCTGGAACAAGCTGTCTTAGATAAATCATACAAAAATATGAGAAATCATTCTATTCATGCATCATATCTTTAAGACTGAATAAATTTATGTCTTGTGGTAAGCTGACAGGATGTAATGTTGGGCGTTCTGTTGTCAGAAACTGGAAGTATGCACACATGTACACGTCTATGGGCTCTGTGCCACAGATTTTGTTTTGAAAATTGCAAAAAAAAAAAAAAAATTACATTTAGAGACCAGCATTTTGTGAAATCGATAGGCAGAACTGCAGTGTGATGTTCAAATTTATGTTACATGGGAAGAATGTTTTGTGAAGATAAGAATAGTCAAGTTGCCATTACCTTAGAATAAGCAAGTTGCATCAAAAACATAGACAAGGTGAGGTCTCCATGCTAGTGAGTTTCATCATTCTTTTTGTTCTTTTTCTAACTCAATATGCTGAAGCCCAGAGAACAAACAATACTCCAAGTTTTGACTGTACAAAATGTGCAGGTTGCTGTAACAGCTGGAAAGTTTTAAGAGTTCTCATTTGTCGGGTCTAAAGATGTGGCAGTAACATCTTGATTCCTGGCTCGCTGGGCAGCAACACGTCGACAGTGCAGGTAGACAGAGAGGGGATGGATGAAGGCTAGTAGGCTGAGCACCGTCAAGCCAATGTTTACCTGCAGCCACAATAGGAAGGTTCAAAGATGAACTTAAGTGATGATAAGTGAAGAGGGAGGAGTGGGCAAGGAGTGTGCCATATACTCACATATAAAGGATCTCCATCCAATGCTCCTTTCACCAGAGAAAAGCAGGGATACTGCAGTAGGGAAAACACTGCAGACATCGCCATGACCACACCATACAGCTTCCCAAAGTGGCAGGATGGGAATCTACACACAAATGAAAAACCTTTCATTTCAGACGCTTTTGTTCTCTAACTTTCATTTCATGCACATATTATTACTGCATTTCTACATATAAAGGATAGTGGTTTTTTTATTTGATACTCACGCTACACTGATGAAGGCTGCATTGCCGCCATAAAGAAAAGAGCGGTTGAGCACCTGCAGGATGAAGGTGAGGTACTGAAGAGGCAGAAAAGGGGTGGAAGCACATATGGAAAACAACAAACACTGCAGCGCTGTCAAGAAGAGAGAAAGCACCGAGGCTCGCAAGTCCACTTCCTGTTCGGTCTCACCTATTAATATAAATACATAAACACAGCTGAATTAAACACATATGAAGAAAGGGGAAACAGTTGGGTGCTGTTTAAGTGGGAGATTTCCATTTTCTTTTTCATTTGAAATAGTCTGAAGATGTTTTCGTTGAACTCTGCTCAGATTTAACATTGTTTTTCTTGTTTTTTTAAACAGAACTTCAATTCTTGATTTTCTGTTTGATGTGATACCTGCTGCACGGGGTTTGCCTTTATGTCGGTCCATAATGACGCCATTCCAGGGAGCACATAGCACACCACACAGCTGTGTGATAGCAAAGGCATTGGTGTACTGGCTCACTGCAGGGACACAAACAATACAAGATATTCAGATGTGCAACAGCTGTTTGAGAAGTTCTCCACAATGTGACACAGCTGATCACAAAAAAAAAACATTGTAAAAGAGGATTGAATTTATCTCTTGCTTGCTCACATGCAAAAAATAATACAGAATACATATGGATATATCCATATATCTATAGATATATTATGTCTATAGATATTTTAAAAAAGTAATAAAGGTGCAAAAGAAAAGTGCATAAGGCCTTAAAATAGATTTAACTCCTCTGCTATGTGAATGTAATGTTAAGATAATGGCTAGCATTTAAATCAGTGTTGTATATCTCTCATGCTGCTCATATGTAAAAAAAACATTGAACGACTATTATATGACACAGTGATTTGACATTTCTCATTGCAGTGTAGATTAATTCTAAGTAAATCTTGCAACAGCAGCTTCCACTGGTCAAAAACAAAATAATCTGAAACATGAAGTTTCTTCTGCTTCATTGCCTAATATACATAAACTGCAGTAATATGTTTTCTTATGATGTCTCAGATGACTTTCTGCCTTTTAAATCCCTGCTTCTCTATTGAAAACCAATTATATCTAATTTTGCTCAGACATTCTCAGGTCATGTTTCAGACTGTTGTACTCCACTGATCCAAACAAGAGAAATGAACACTAGATTTTTTTCTCATTCTCATGCTTAGCAACAATGTTATCAGTAGGGTCTTTAAGTTGTCATGTTCTGTAACTTTAAAGGAATGTATTTACTTTTTCCAGCATAGTCCACAGATTAAACACAAAATGTATTATATCATCAGTCGCTGCACAGTTACAGCTCTGTGCAGCTGCAATCTTAATCGCTAGTAAAAAATGTATGCAAACACTTTTTGAACAAGCACAATACAAATACTTATCTAATGGTTTCAATGTAACAGATGATGGTAGAGCTCAGCATATCAGGCAGCATCTTATGATTATTGTCATTGATTTGTGTTTTTATATTCTTGAAGATGGGAGGGTTTGTATGTGATTACCCAACGAGGACTCTCCAGCTGTTAGCCTCTGCAGCATGGGATTGAGAGTGCCGATGAACAGATAATGTCTGAGCTGCATCACCGACAACCAAAGCAGGTGCCATACAAAGAACCAGGACAGCAAACACTCACGGAAACTCTTCTCTGAGAGCAGAGGAGGTCAGTGACACACAGGAGAAAAGACACAGAATAATAAAAAAGAAGAATTATATCAGAGAAATTTAGGTTACTTTGCTCTTTTATTTTTTTACAATAAGTCTGATATTCAAACCTTGCTTAACAGGGACATCCTTGGTGAGTGGCGTTTCCTCTACTGCTGAATGTACGCAACTGTTTGCAGCTACTTCTGTGCTCAGAGAGTTTGACTTACTGCAAGTTATCCTGCAGGGGTCAGAGTGGGATCAGCCTCAAACTGAGAACAACCTAAATTTTATACATCAAACTGTATACATACACTGCTAAGACAAACACATTTTAGATCTTGATGAATTAAATATTACAGATGAAAATCTTTACCCATGGAAATCAAAATTGTTAACCAATGGAGGCCTGGAATCAGAATTGTTCTCAAATAAATGTGAAAAAAAATATATCAGACCACAGGCTGATCCAACTTCTGTGGAAATTGCTGAACACAATTCAAAGCAAGGTTAAGTTGCACGTGTGAATGCAGTGCCTATAGGGCAGGGGTGTCCAAAGTCGGGCCTTGAGGGCCGCTATCCTGCAGGTTTTACAATGTACCCCTGTTCCAATACACCTGACACAAATGGATCCAACAGCCTATGAAGTTCGGCTCAATGACTGATTAATTTGAGTCTGGTGTATTGGAACAGGGATACATGGAAATTCTGGAGGATTGTGGTCTTTGAGGACCGGAAATGGACACCC
The DNA here is from genome assembly GCF_933228915.1 of Telmatherina bonti. Classification (NCBI taxonomy): domain Eukaryota; kingdom Metazoa; phylum Chordata; class Actinopteri; order Atheriniformes; family Telmatherinidae; genus Telmatherina; species Telmatherina bonti. The sequence goes on along the minus strand of NC_136610.1, from coordinate 25,169,308 downwards.
CTGCTATAGGGTCCACAAACTGATGGGGTTCCCCAATTAGAGTGAACTCATATCCCTCTTTTTGAATCCAGTTAATTTTGAACAGGTCCTGACAGTGTTGTTTAAGCTGTTCCCGTCCTTAACAGATATTTCACAAAACCAAGTTAAAAGACTTTCAATGAAGGAACACTAAAAAACCCATAAAATAGACTTGGAAACATAAAAAAATAGTCTAGCTTTCTCCCTAACAAATTATTTTTGGGTTGAAGACACTACCTCTAGTGGTGAGGACTCTGGCAAAATGTAAATGTGACAAAAAAATCAGCCAGACAGAATAAAGTTGGGGAAATGGAACGTGACCATTCCTTTATAGGTTTTTTTTTTTTTTTTGCAAATTGTCATTGATTTCCACCTGTTGTCTGTTTCATTTCAACAACAGTAGGTGAAGTTGAATCACAATCAGTGTTACTTCCTAACAGGTCAGACTGATATCCCAAAAGTGTGACTAATATTGAGTTACATGGTAATGTGTTTTCCCTTTATTTGTTTTAGCAGTGAACATCATTTTATATAACGAAGAATATATAAAAGACAGATTAAAGAAAAAATAATTAAAACCACGTGAGATGTCTAAAGTGCTTCACAACTTGATTTCTTGATCAAACCACTTGGAGTTATGAGATTATGGAGGGGGGGGGGGGGGGGGGGGGGGGCTCCACATTTGTTTTGGAAATTTTTGTTTTATAATAAACTTAGCAACACTACAACACTGATCTCTCTCAAAGCCTGTTTTTCTTGTTCTTTGTGTACACCAGTCTGTAATATAGAGCGCATTCACCAGTTTTTACCAGGGTTACTTTGTTAACAAGTATGAGGAAAAAAAGTACACCAGCTCATTTCAGATCTGAGCTTCAAGATGTTAAGAGAAAAAATCCTTTCAGAAACTTACCAGCTATTAAATTTAGATAACTGCAAATAAAGGTTAGCAATACCCTTCTTACTTAATGTCACAAATTAAGAAAGATTTAACCAAAATGTAGAGCCTTTGTATAAAAAAAATCCCTTCTGTAATCTCTCTGAATCACATTTTTCTTAAATATGCATAAAAGCCACTGTGTTTCATATTTCTGATAGTTTGTGTATCATTAGGTGTCTGTACAGGGTGTTCCTACCCGTATGTGTAGGAGTCAGGCAGCGGGTAGGGGATTAACTTTCTGGGCAGCAGAAAGAAAGTTCTGAAGACATGAATCACACTGCAGGCTGACAGAAAAAGGAAAGATGCCCGAAGCGAGACGGCAGACTCATGTAACAACTACAGAGGCAAACGAAATGTGGTTGAGATCATTAGTAATACAGAGGATGGTATCAGCTTGATCTGTCATTTTATTATTATGAGAAGTGTTTAAATTTTGATCACCTTGATGACAAGGAAGAGAGATGATGACGAGTCAAAGGCCCCGTTGTAGAGAGTGATGATTGTGGAACGATGTGATCCAAACAGGTTTCCGACCTTCAGGAGAGAAAACAGTCTGTTAAAGTCAAGTGTCCATGCAGGGAGCGGATCTTGCAGAAATGAATCAGAGAATGTGGTTTAAGGCTCTACACTACTAACATTTATTATACGTAATGGTTTTCCCTCAGGGGATTTGTGTTCTCTTCTCACAAGATCATGAGTGTCAGCAAATTAAAATGCAGCAACTGGAAAAGGCACACAAAGGGTGTACACAGACATCTATTTATTGGGAGAACACTGAGATAACAGATGTCAAGAACCCCACTACTTTCACAAAACAACTTTTAAAACAACATTCCTCAAAGCCCAATCCCTTAAAAAATGGGTCATGATTAAGTTAGTAAGTGGTGTTACGACCCCAGATGGAGTTTGTCCAGAGTAGCAAGAGGTAGCAACAAACACAAAGAAACCGAGAAAATATACAAAATGAAGGTTTTATTTAAGACCCACTGCTCATTACTGGGCACCAAGAGCAACAGGAGTCACACTCGAAGAGTGTTAACCAAAAACCCACAAAAATAAAGCACAGGCCATTGCCAACGCCAGAAGCAAGCAAAAAAACAAAACACAATAGCTTAACAACATAACTAACATAAGCAGAAACTCAGTCACTGACAATGACTATCTATCTATCTGTCTATCATGTGACATACAAAGGATTTTAAATCTTGGATAATACAGGATTCAGAATAATCCTAAGTAAAACGACAGCAAAGATAACTGACTATTTGCTTTGAAGAATTGGCCTTACTTTGTATACAAGATGTACATGAGGACTTTCATTGTAATTAATAACAATAAATAGCTTTATAATCTATATTAGCTTTAGAGGATTCTTTTAAAAACCCCACATTTCACAGAGGAAATGGACACTGACTGGTGTCACAGAAAAGTACATGTGTTCCTTTTTCTACAGTATGTCCAATGAAATCAGTATGACCTACTGACAAATAAAGGATTCAGTAGAGATTTAGTATCATAACAAACTGAAGACTTTCTTTATGAAGATGGGATTTTTTTTAGACTTTTTTCCCCCTAAGAGTTTAACAAAATATTTTAGCTTGTTTTAGCTTCATCACTATGGAGAATTTTATGCAGTTATAAGGGAAAAAAGCTTGATTCTAAGTTCAGTGTGAAACAGAATGCTGAAAACCACAAAAAGATCTGGGAACCTTATATTGGAGCTATAATTTAGCTATGAGCAATCATTTAGATTTCATTAAATGTGTTTTTTACAAAAGTGAAGTTATATTTACAGGCCCAGACCTAAAGTTTTTAAAAAATATATATTTCAGTGCACAGGTGCTTTGACACATAACTGGACTAAAAAGAAACCAGGATCTTGAAAGTTGGGATTGATGGCTTTTACAGAATTATATAACACACAAGCCTGAGAACATGAACTAACTCTGACGATAATCTTCAGTACCTGCATGTTTGTCATTAGAAGCAAGATGCCACCAACAGCCAGGAGGGAGAGAGCTGGGAAGAGCAGGTATGCCAGAGCTGATGGCAAAAAATAATTTAAAAAATAAAAAAGCTGCAACAGAAACCATCATCTCAGTTCCTTATCTCAAGGAAAACATACCGACAAACGTTTATTTTACCTGATGTTGAAAAAGCCACCAACAAGGTACCCATGGTATAAAGAAATCTGGGGAAAAAAAGTTTAAACTTCATAAACTGGTAGTGCTTAAGGACAATGACATCACATTATAAGACACACCTTAACCTTGTGGATGGATAAAAAATATCTTGCAGAAAATGCAGTATATAAGACATCAGATGTCATAGCCAGCACTTGTTCCCATACTCTTTCAGCCAGCTTTAATTTCCGTTAGTTGACTTGTACCAAGCACACAATTTTTCCTCATTTTCACTTGAATCCCTTTGTGCAATTACTAGCATTCCTTGGATCTTTATTTTCCCTCCTCCCTTTTTTCAGTGGAAACATATGGGTGTACTTAGTTTGTTGGATTAAGACGTATCTGGGGCAACCTCGACAGGTATGCACTGTTTCCTTACAACTTTTAGGAGCAGATAGGAGCAGAATTTAGGCAGTGGGAGTACATGTAGAGCACAAAATACTGAAATACTGTCCTCACATTCCTTTATCCTATGCTTTTCGCTCCTTTTGGTTTACTCTTTTAAGGAACTGACATTTCATTGAACTTTCCAGCCTTGTTTTTGCTCCTTTTTCCCCATAAAAGATAGTGTCAGGCAGTGGAATGGACTTTGTTTAGAGATCTTTCATGCCTCAGGTATTTCTTCCTTTCTCACACTACTAGCTGCTTCTTCCCCCCCACGAACAAAAGGAGCTTGAACAAACTTATGACATGAATAGAAACCTAAACAATACTGTTTCCTACTTTCCTAATACTTGCTACCTCTGCGTCTAAGAAAACAGCTTTTTTCCCCCCCAAGTTTTGGAATCCCTCTGTGGATAAAAACAGAAACATGTGGGAATTACAAGAAAGCGTTAGCATTAGCTTAGCCACTGCTAACAGTCACAATCATGCAAAAGAAGCACTCTCAATTAAACTATCAAAGTCTTGTCCTTTCTGCAGTTGTTTGGAAGATACTTTTATCCAAAGCGATTTACATCTGAGTTCAATTAACCTAACACGCATGTCTTTGGACAGTGGGAGAAAGCCAGAGGACCCAGAGAGAACCCACGCAAACACAGCGAGAAAAAGCAAGCACCACGCTGAACAGCCACGGTTCAATCCTCCTCCTAGCCAGGGCTCAAACTAGCAGTTTTATTGATGTGAGGTCACACACCGCCACCATGCAGCCCACATATGAGCAAACTAATGAGAGAATTAATAGGGTGTAAATAAGAAATCATGTGCCAATCATGATGCCGTTAAATGACTCAAAACTATTTCAAAGCCTTACATTTTGAATTTGTAACAACATTAATTCCAAAAAATGACCACTTTTATTCTTGAGATATATTTGCTATTGTTTATCTTCTGAGTTTATGTTAAAGGAAGCAACTATAGTCATAAGATATTTCAGTTTCCCCCAGAAATGATAAATCTTTTTACATATCTGGCACAAGACTTTCTAACAAGTAGTTGGCTTTTATCCTAATTAACCAAAACCACAACATTTGCCTAAATATAACCCCATCCTCTTTTTAAACTTATCAAACAGTGATAGAAAATAAACAAAACTCGTAAGAAATATCTGCAATGTCTCAAAAAAAGGGTTTCTACTACATGCATTCTTGGCCATTAACACACCTTTTTAGCCTCTGGTGATTTTCTGCATGATATATACTACCTGACCTACCTTCCTATGACCTCTATTTAAATACCGGTATGGCAGAAAGACTTCTGGAGGATCTCTGACAGAAGCAGGTTTCTGACAAAATAAATAACCTTACATAACCTTAACCTCAATTAACCTAAAAGGCAACATTCTCCCAACAGCAATATGTTGTTCAAGCTAATATCACTATCTATTTCCATCACCCAGATGAAAGCCACTTCTCATTTTAGAATCATTGTTCATCTGTTACTGTATTTAACAACAATATTGGCCTGTATTTTCTTTTTGCCAGTGGTTTGTGGTATTATCTGTACAGTTCAAAGTTGTAATGATCACATTATCCATATCTTCTAATAGTCTATGATGAGGATCACTCCCAAAATGTAGTCACTTCTTCTTTATTCCATTTCTTAGATTTTCTGTAAACTTCACCTAAATCCATCCATATCTTTCTGAGCTATTTTGTAAACAGACAGATGTACAAACCATCACCGTCAAAACCTAAACTCTACCTTAATGGAAATAATTGTATTTAAAGGCATACAGACCATAAGCGGTGACTGTAGCTATTGACATGATGAGGAAAGGGTCATGGCGAATACAGCCTACTAAATTTGGATTTCATGGCAGAAGCTGATGCTGATTGAGCTGATTACTGAGCATCAGTGGTTTTGTATTCATTGACTAGTATCAGGTTGTACAATTTGAGTGAGCTAAAAAAAACAAACAAACTATATTTTACTCAATAATTTGAAATTACATTTAAGCATGTTTTTAAACAGCCTAATATTTGACCAGTTTTAGAAGCCTTGTCTGACCTTCTCAGCATAGATAAATGTAACAGAAATTATATGCAAATCCTGCCACAGAGCTTCTTAGTATCCACATTAAGCAGACCAGCATTAAATACTAATATACCATAAGTTGTGGCCAGGGTGTGAAGAATTGGAGGCTGAAAATAAACTTTCCTTTAAGGGAAAAAATGTGTCATTTGGGGTTCAACTTCACTATTCATTTGCACACGCATCCATTAAGTAAAACTAGCAGCTGCACCTTGCCCTTGTTGCTCAATAATTATTCTAATGGACAACCTTTTCTTGTAATCCTTAACTATTTTCATTATCCCAACCATCATTGGTGGGTTTTTTGAGGAGTTAACTCATGGCATTCATGGGAAAATTGTAGTTAGTTAGTTAAGCTTGACCAAAAGGTTAAAAGTAATGGCTGCAAGATTTGTTAAAGCAAGATTTTAAACGACAAACAATGCTGCCAAGGTTTTGTTTATGAAGTTTTCATTAAATTCAACATTTAAAATGCTAAATAAGGTCTGAAGAGTCTGGGGTGTAGTTCTTTGGTATTTTGTCAGTTTCTCTGAGCATCAGACAGTCTGATCTTAGGGTTAACTTGCTGGAAAGATGTGTTACAGCCTTGAATGTTTTACACTTGTGAATAATCTTTCTGATGCAATAATTATGGGTTCCAAATTGCTTGTAAATTATCTCATGACCTTTCCATGGTGTGCAGAAATAACTATTCTCTAATATTTAGTTAAAAGCCTGATGGTGATTTCAGATTCAAAAACTTTTTTATCCCATTATTTCTTGCGTGAGGCGTTAAATCGTTCAACAATACAGGGTTACACAATAACACAATCAAATCTAACATTTAAGCATTTAAATCTAATATTTAATGACTTTGTTAGTATCCACCTATTACTGCCCACCCAGGAAGGTATTTGTTGTATTTTTATCAAAATATGATTTCTAATATTATCTGCAATGATAAAACAAACAGCTAATTGATACTCAAACTGTTTGATGTAGCTTTAAAAAAAAAAAAAAAAAAAATGTGCAGTCTCAAATTGATTATTTATTCTTGTTCTTGTGACCATACAATAATTTTCCTTTATCTATCATGCTCATTGCAGCTTTGACAGCTTTGATTGTAATATTATCATACACATTCATTTATTGTGTTGCACCTACATTCCAAAGAGGCGAGTCACCGTTGTACCAAAGCGATCAAAGAGAAACCCATTGGGCAGTGTGAGGAAATTGTTCATAAAGGAGGCGATGGTGAAAACAAGTGAGAACTGTTCATCTTGTGCACTGCAATCTGAATACACACAAACAGATAAATATAGAAAAGAAAGTTAAAACAAAGAAAATGTGGATAAAGATATGCATAAACAGATAACGGTGAAGTCCAAAAATTATTTTAAAAAACACTTTAGAAAACTCACCTAATGTCTGTGTACCATTGACTCCGGTGGCATTGACACACAGAGATGTGAAATAGCCTTCCTCCTTGAGGACAAAAACAAGAGAAGCCCATCCAAAGACGGCGCCAGCAAAACACAAACACTCCACCAGGCCCGTTGCAAAGGTGAGGCAACGTTTCACCGACAGCTTGTTCTCAGACTTCGACATGGTCCCTCACACACTGATACTCGCAATCAGAAAACTAAAACACTCCGTTTTCCTCTGCATACGTCTACACACACACACACACACACACACACACACACACACACACACACACACACACACACATGCAGTCATTCACACAAGTGGCTTTGATTTCTGCACCTGCCCAAAGGAAAGAGGAAATAAAACAAGTAAATAAGCATGTGTCTTTTGATGCGTATTATTCTTAAAAAAAACAACGTTTTTAGAATTTCACCAATTTTAAACAAAACAAACCACTCCTGTGTGACACATTACATGGAGTTCTTTAAGCTACTTTAACAATAAATGAAAACATCTGCACACAGATATCTATGCAAGAAGATGAAACCACTCAAAGAGAGACAGATGTTGTGTAAACTCCCACTTTAACAACAGACGAAAACAACTGAAGTACATACATATCTGTTAAAAATAAAAGTCTGTGCTGCAAAGAGATGGAAAAAACTTGCAAAAACAAAGTGTGTTTTTGTTAAATTATGATACTCGGTTGCTTATTTCTGTGTAGTACTCACAGTTCAGCCTCTGGTGGTCTCATCAAATACTCTCAACTCCCAGCTGCCTTTCATTTTATAGACCAGTTACTTCTTCCTCTTCCTGATGTCCCCTCCCTCCATTTCCTCCCCGATGTTTTTCTCTTACTCAACTACTACGAGCTCTGCAGCAGAGAAAACTCTTATCCTCGGGGTTGTGGCTGCAAAAAATGAACACTGTTGCATTCCCAGTAAGCCAACCAGCAGAGCCCCAGAAGCTATGAGACATACTCCAGATGTGGATGTGATGGAGGATGGGCATGCTGGTTTAGCCAAGAGGTCACGTGACTCAAAAGAAAATAAGCCACGAAGCACTGCATGGAGACCAGGCCTCTGTGCTACAACTGGGTGCATTTGAAGAAAGGAGTGCAGCTGGCTCTCATCACTAGTTATCAGGCTGTAAAAGGAGGCTGCAGTAACTCATGACTGCTCCCAGTGTTTTGAGCCTTGCTAGAGAATAAACTAACAATTAGCTTCCGTAAACTAGAGCTTTACAGACATCAATAGAGGATGATATGTTTTTTTTTTTTTTTAATTATTATTTAGGGTAAGTCTGTATGTAAAAAGTCCTGCAAAGGTTTAGATGGAAGAACATGGAGAAAGATATGTGAAAAAGTTTAAAATAGTAGGCTACCTAGTTTTGTTTAAGTTTCCTCTAAATTTGAATATACAAGTAGTTCTGTAAATGTTTAGATACTGAAACATTTGTAAAACATCTTACCAGCATTCCAAAGATGCATTCAAGTTATGGTCACATAATAAATTTTATGACTATTTGCTTTCATGTCAGGATTATGATTTATATCACAGACTGAAACTGAATAAATTTAACAAAACCACAAGAGCGATGTCATCGTAAGAAAAAAGCTGGGTGATTATTTGACCATTTCCTCAGTAAATAAAAATCGTTTCATAACATTTACACATGTAGAAACACTCTCTAAGTGGTGGACATCTCATCTCAATGAGCTTGAAGATTAAAAAGCTAAAAAGTCCAAGAAGCAGCTTCAAAATTCTGAGCAATTTAAGGTTTAGAATTGTTTGGAAATACAAAACTAAGATCATTCATTCATTCATTTTCCGAACCGCTTATTCCAATTCAGGGTCGCGGGGAAGCTGGAGCCTATCCCAGCCGGCTTTGGGCGATATTTTTATAAAATAAAAAATAATAATAATGACAATACATGTTCTGAAATACACAACATCACTGCTCAATGTGGTTCTAATTAATTCCATGTTTTGATTAAAAATATTATTAAAAAAATTCTAACACAGACATATAATTTTTTTGCAAAATGACAACCTATTAAGCTGAGAAAACTACATCCAGCATCCTGTTAATTTATGCCCTCATGAATTGATAAGAAGAACGTCATCTGTAATACTTTAAAAGTTTTATGTAAATCAGTTTGAAATAAAAAGTGCTGTTCAGATAAACTTGCCTTGCATAGGCCTGCTGCTTGCTTCAGAACATAAATCAGTAAATTTGCATTTAGTTGCCATGTCACTGTTGCTATGGTAAACCAGTTTACATGATTACGTAACCTTCATCAGCAGGCTCAGATCATTTGCATAAAACGTTTGGCTCATTCAAACTGGTGCTGAACTTTTGAGTCAGTGGGATTATGAAAGTTGAAAAGAAGGTTATGTGTGGCAGAGGGAAGAGATACTATGCTGATGCAATATGTACTATCATACCACTCACGCGATCAAAGGGTGCATGGGTTAACCCCCATGATCACCTTATCACAAGATACAACTTCCCTGACATGCGAACCAGCTTGGACTCACTTCCTAAAACCAAGTATTGACACTGGAATCACACTCATACACATGCATGAACCCGCATGTGTGGCTCTATGACCTTAAGATAGATACACCAAACAATGAGCAAAGGCCTGAGATATCACATGACTACTCTATAATTATTATCCAAAACCACTAAAAGTAAAATGAAAAGAGCAGAAATGTTTTTATTTATGACTGATGCCACAATCCAATAAGAATTATTCCCTTCAGGGTCAGAACACAGATATTGTAAAATATTATTTGATTGCATATCTGATGACATAATATGAATTAAATGACATATATGTTATTTATCCCAGAGGAAAATTACAACGTTTTGGTATTTTAGTTTATATAAAAACAATTAATTTGAAGATGCATTGTTCCAAAAGGTGATGGCTACTGGCAGGAGTGACCACTGGTACCTTTCTGTCTTGTATTGGACTTGACAAAACCTCACACTGAAGACACTATGATGTTTCTTCACTTTGTTGTGTGGAGGATGTGAATTATTCCCATCACTTAACCAGCTGTGTTAATTAGTTTGTTAAGTCTCTTTACATTTATGGCTCTGGTGCTGCAGGCCAAGCAAATAGCTGCAAATCTTATTGCACTTTCCACAACAGCCAGATATGCACAATCTTGGTGCAGACATTGAAGGATCTTAGCATCCTTAAGCAGCAGATTCTTCTATATGTCCCATTTTGTAGATTGCTTCTGTGTTGCATTTTTTTGCCTGGCTGAACTCCAGAGTATTCCCTTAACAACCCCCATCTCTTCTCCCAGGATGTAGACAGAGTTTGATTACTCCTGTTCCACCTCAAGTTAACAATAATCTTTAGTTTTGTGTGTTTAAATTTAGTTTATTTAACTAACCATCAAGAATAAGAAGTCCTGACAGTGCTCAGATTATGGTAAAAACTCAGAACATTCAGACCAATACCCTGAGGCCTGATAAAACCAGCGCCAAAAATCCCCTTTCGTAAATGCACCAAACATCAATAGCACTGATTGAAAAGCCAAACAATCAATCATCGACTCCAACAACTCCTACGCTTAGGAAAATTCTTCTTCCTTCAAGCTTGCTGCTTTTCCACTGTTGTTATGACCAAAGCCATAATAATCATATTACTTATTTCTATTAATTACCAAAGATCCACAACGTGACTTGAAAATGTACAGAAATAAGTTTTAAAAAATGGCTTAAGATGGAAAAAATAATGTGGTATTTAAGGGTAAATTCTCCCAGGGAGATTATTCTTTAAATTGATCAATGTTTTCAATTGTACTTAAAAATGCTATTTATTTTTACTTTTAAACACAAGCTAATTGTCTATTTGAACTGGTGAATCACCCAGCCAGGCTTACCTATACCACCTATTCACAGCTTTAACTTAAACAACAAAGATGTTATTGCTTCTTAATTGTTTCTGTGATTAATTAACCTGAAGTGTAACAGAGTTGTGAGTCGTATTGGACAGTTGGGAAATTATAATAATAATAATCAGGTAGAGTTCTGCTGTCATGCATCATGTCATTGGTCCTTTTAGGGTCTAAGGAGTGGATTATGCCATTTAGATTCCTCTCCCAAAAACAGAAATTTGTTTACTGTTGTTCTTGGGACCTAAATCTTTGTCCTAATCACTTCATGATGATAATGTAAAGATTCAGTTTGGATTACAGGGCAAAAATAAGCTTCCAGTTAATCAACACCTATATCTTGTCCTCTGAAATGATGGTAACACATCTCTATGTTTGCGGAAGCAGTTATCTCTCTTTTCGTGCCAACAGGAAAAGTGCCGCTATCAGCAACTTTCTGTGCAGCAAATGACCAGATGTTGTCATCTATAAGCACTGAAATAAAATTAAAAGTAGAAGCAAACCACAAGACCAACTCTTTATCGCAACCTGGACTTCTGCTTTCCAAAAAAAAAAAAAAAAAGCTGGTGTAAGAGAGAAATGTAAAGATGAAGTGCTTCATATGACTTATGATATCACTTGGTGACAGATTTAAAAAAACAAAGCAACAATGTTGAAAGCTGTACAATTTTTATCCATATAACTGGCTGCTGCCAGTGTGGATCATCTGAATGGCTTCTATTCAGACACAACTGTAGTCAGTAAAACCTAATATGAAAATGATTAAGCTAAAGGGAGCAGATTGTGCCCGAACTGTGTGTGACTGACATGAGCGACATGTGGAAGTACAAGAGGAAATCAATATCCTGATATCAGGCAGAGTTAAACACACATATGTGGTCAATGTTTTAAAGGATCCCAACAAGAACTTAAACTCAAATATCTCTATCAGTTGTCAGTTCACCGACAGCACCGAGATCAATTTATCTACAGTTAAGACATTTATCCCGTCATGCAGCTCGTCCTGTTTTTAGTTGTTTCGTGTGTGTCTGTGAGTGTGTGTGCATGTGGTTGTGTGTGTGTGTGTGTGTGTGTGTGTGTGTGAGTGGGTGTATTGTTGCTGCAAAGCTTCTTTGATTAACAATAGGGTGTAGTGCCTGTTTTGTGTAAAGAACAACTAAAATAATGCATGATGCTGAAAATAAAGGGTGACAACAAAAGAGTGGTTTCAGTATTTTCGTGTCAGCTTAGAAATTTTAATGTCTTTTGACTAGATGAAATAAAGGTTGTACAATACATAACTGACAGATGAAAACGGACTGAAAAAGCTCCAGCTTCCGACACATTTAGCTTATGAAGCAGCTTTACTATAGCTGATAAGCACCAAAAAGAAACAGCAAGACAAAGACCACTCTGGAGGTTATCAACTTGCTGTGTCTATCTTGGAGTCCTGAGCCCTCTATCATGTTTAGATGAACTTTGAAATGTATTTTCCACATAGCTGGGCCAACACAGATCCCTCCTGTGGTACTTTAAACAGAAACAATAACGATTTTGGAAGCAAATGCCTACTGTTGAATATCTGACTCAAAAAATTATCTGAGACTAACACTTAATATAAAAGCTTGTTTTCTGAAATGCAACAGCAGCTTAAAGCTTTTTTTTTTTTTTTTCATTTTTGAACCAACAAAACACTTATAAAAAGTTGGGAGAGAAGCACAGGAAGATTTTGCAATCAGCAGATTAAATTATGACAGGTCACTACATTACAACTGGGCTTACAAAGAGCATCTGTCAAGGTTCAACCTCTTTTGTTTTAGCAGTGATGGGTCATGGCTGACCACTTTGTGTCATAATCAATCAGAAAAAATCATTAAAACATCTAAATTATTTTGTCATTATGTTATTTTGACATCTACAGTTATAAATTTTGTGAAAAGATTGAGGGAGTCTGTGTATATCTAAGCAGGTAAACATTAAGGACAGAATCCATTTTGGATTGTACATTCAAATCCTCAGACAGAAATAATGATAAATGATTAAGTTCTCATGGTCAATCTAGCCTTATGGGATGAGGAGTATTTGGAAAACCATTTTTACTAAAGAGATTCTGCTGCTTCTACCAGAAATGCAACCTGTAAACCTTTTATGGTGTGTTTAAACTGTGCGGACACACTGCCAGGTTTTCTGGACATAAACCCATCTTAAATGGATAGAAAGACAGTGGACCGGTGTTTTGTGATCAAAGGAAACCCTGTTTCAATGTTTGATCGGCTTTTAGCAAATGCATTTGTCATGAGCGCCAATAAAACCATAGTGGTGGTTATTGGTGACAGATATGACAACATATGTTTGTGGTAGGTGCATCAGCGATGTCTTTACTTGTATGTGTACCATTGATGCAGACAGGTAGTGGAGGTTTTGGTACATATTTAGTCTTTTCCTGGGACAGCAGCTTTTATTTCAGATGTAAAATGATGGAGTTCATTTTGTAAACTTTCAACAATGTTGCTTCACAGGCTGTGTCTGACTACAATCCTGATCTGTATTGTACTGAAACCAAAAGGACAAAAACAGGAACTTCTTCTAAATCAAGTGCGATTGGACACTAAACATGGTTTCTTTTGTATTTGTATTTGAATATCTCCTTTAAATGAGCATAAAGAAATCAGGGCTGTAGTGTGGCTACTGAAAAAAAAGCAGTCTGTATGTTCAGGGTTTTCAAGTCTATTTGCTTCTAGAGAGCAATGACCTATCTTGTTGATGTACCTGCGTTGATGCTCAGTAGTAGCACCAGACCACACTTCTCTGTATCACATTACAACAACCGGATCATAAAATATAATCCTGCACAGAGACAAGTGCAGCTGATCATGTTTTCCGTCTGTGGCTTTCTGGCGTGAAGCTGCAAGGGAGGGGCACTTACTTGATGTTGAGATCTCCTACCGCGAGCCCATTGTCAATGTAGACCACATGTTGTTCGTCCATAGCCTAAATGTAGGCGAAAGGATCCAGCAGGGGGGGGGGCGAGAGAGGCACAAATACTCCGCCTTCTTAAAAGCTAGGAGTGATCGGCTGTTTCCATTTCCAACCTCCGCAGTGCTTCCTTTAGGTCCAAACACTCTTCCAAACTAGAGAGACAGTTTGAACTTATTCAGCCTACAAATAAAATATCAGCTGAATCTGTCTTTTTTCTCTCAAGTAATAAATTTTCGTGTATTATTGGTGGAATGCTATTTACCTTGCGACGTATGCATAAAAAATACCAACAAGGACAGTAAAGCTGTTTCTGATAATTTTTCTGGGGAAAACAAAACAATGTGGCGAAAAAAAGAGCCGCATGTGTAAAGATCTCGGTTGGTCTTTTGGCGCCACAATGTGACCATCAAAGAAACTGCATACGGATCTGTTCCCATTATAAATAGGTTGGTTTGTCAGAGAACGTCAATGAATGAACAGCATCAGAAGCTTTGAATGTAATATGGAGATCTGGTCAAAATCATCTTAAATGGAGAGGAACAATTGCACACATACACATCTGTGTGTCCACCGAAAACACGTGGGGGAATCTGTCCACAAGAAAACATTCCTGCACACTGTCCAATTCCGATAATCCATATGCGTGTCAGATCGGATTTTAATGACAATCAGATGGCACAAATCTGTTTTAAAATCTGACTCGGACACTTTTCATGAGGACAAATCAGATCCATGTCAAAGCGACGTAATGGTCATGCCGTGTTGACGCCACATTGATACGATCGTCACAAACCTTGAAATATATCGTTTTGTTTTTTCTTTTCCTTCTTTATTAATTGTCAATTAAAACGATGACATCACAAAAGCATTACTTTTAAGTGTATGAATGAATAAAGAAGGTAAAGCGATGAAGGTAGGTGTCCACATTTCCCTAGAAGATATGTGCTGATAATGTAAGGAGTTTGATAATCATCCGAAGAGGTTCAGGCGAGTGCGGGTTGGTAAAACTGGACCCATACAGAAGAGGGGGTTATTGCAAAAAATAGTGGTCTGGTCCAAACCATGGTCCGGACCACTATAATGAGTGGTCCTTGCCACTAGAGGGCGACAACATCAGTGGTCCGGACCACTGTAATGAGTGGTCCCTGCCACTAGATCAGTGTTAGCTAGATACTACATATTTCAGATACCAAGATAAGAAAGGCTTATTTCATTTATTTATTTGCATTTTTGTTGAAGAACAATAAAAAAAAGCACATTTGGTAAAGGAAAAAATTAAGTTGTAGAACATTCGAATTTGATTATAAATTAATTTGTTAAAAGCTCTTTTTTCACACATTTTCACACAATTTTTCTTCTCATACTTCCACTTTATGTATTGATAATAGAATAATAACAATTAGCAGGAAGCTCATATTTAATGAGAATTGGTGTGAAAGAGGCATTGTCTTTGTAATGGACTTTTTGGACATACATGGAAATAATTCATTTACATTTTTCGACTGCATTTTTTTTTTTTTTTTTTTTTTTTTTTGTACAATAGAATTCATTTAAGGTGAACAAATCATTCCTGCGGGCTGCACGATGGTGCAGTGGTTAGCACTGTGGCCTCACAGCAAGAAGGTCGCTGGTTCGATCCTTGGCTGGTTTGGTCAGTGGCCTTTCTGTGTGGAGTTTGCATGTTCTCCCTGTGTATGTGTGGGTTCTCTCTGGGTACTCCGGCTTCCTCCCACCATCCAAAGACATGCATGATAGGTTAATTGGTCACTCTAAATTGTCCCTAGGAGTGAGTGTGAGCGTGAGTGTGGTTGTTCGTCTCTCTGTGTGTGTGGCCCTGCGATGGACTGGTGAACTGTCCAGGGTGTACCCTGCCTGTTGCCCAAAGCCAGCTGGGATAGGCTCCCACTTCCCCACAACCCTGAATTGGAATAAGCAGTTTGGAAAATGAATGAAATCATTCCTGCACCCCCTGCTTATTGTCTTATTTGATGGTTTGCAATATTTTTTTCTAAAACAGAGTTTAACAGAAATTGCCCAGATCACACTGGGACAGGAGGAGGAGGAAACGAGACAGCTGCTATATGAAGGATGAGTCTTTAGTGTCCTCTTTCCCTGATAGTCACTCACCAGCAGGTGTTTGTTGTTAACCTATTAAGCCCTGATTGGCCACGACTAGTCTCTAGCTTAATTTATAGAGATGTACCCAGGGGTTTTTGTTACTGTTGACTTTAACCATGATTACTTCTGGGTTTTCCCTGAGGTAGGCAATCAGCTATTTGGGTTTTTGTGTCTATTATACGTAAACCTTTTGGTGTATTAAAAAAAACTTGATGTTTTTACTTTGATATGACTTTAGGGTTTCCCTCACTGCTTTGCTGATTGTGGTCTCCTGTGGCTACCCCTTTAAAGGTATGCTATGACCCACTGGTGAAATCTGTTAAACTGAATAAGCTTACATTATTGCTGAACTTGTTTGTCTGCAGAATCACAATCCACAGGCCAGAGCAGCAGTGGTGCAGATACTGCTAGCTATGCCTCTTACCAAGGAAGAGACCCTAGCTTTGCAGCTGCGCCATACAGTGCTGTTCGACGCTTATGGTGATGCACCTGTATTTGTGCAGGCATCTGGTCCTTACCAGCCTGTTCTCCAGACAGCTCCAGTCACTGTCTCTGGGTCTTCTATGCCAGGTCAAGCAGCTGCACAGGCTGGTGTGTCTCAGCTTGTTCAGACTGCTCCAGCACAGGGTGTCTTGGGTTCTGGCCTGTCTGTAGCAGCGTATGCTGTTGACCCTAGTGTCCTTGCTCCTGTTGAGGTGATCTATGATGCTGGTGCTCTGCAACCTGGTTCTGAAGCTGAGCAAGGTAATGCTACTGGGCATGTCACTTTGGATTGTGGAGCACATTAATTGTACAGCTGTTGCCGCTATTTGAGAATTGCCAGGATTTGTATGCCAATGGCCTATGAAACTGTTGCATTTGGTCCAGTGTGGAGAGATCTAATAAATTTCTCTCTCCCAGAAACACAGTGGGCTATTAATCCCACGGCCTTTGAGACTGGATCGGCTGATGCCGAGGCCCTAGAAGAAATTCTCCCCCCAGCTCCTTTTGCACCACAAGGCCCCACCCTCCAGTCTGGGGAGACTTCCAGTGTCACAAAGGAAGCTGAACTGGGGAACTACCAGCAGCAAACGGAGGAATTTGGCTATCCAGCTGACCTCACAGGATCTGAACAAGGGTTCGGACAGGGGTTGTCCACTGTCATTGTGGCAGGTGGCCAGCTTGGGGGCTTCCGCCCTGTGTCTGCTGGCAGGTTTGACAGGATGCTTCTGTATGGGCTGTACCCTCCTGGATCCTACACTCTCAAAAATAGAGGTACAAGATAAGGACATTTCTGTACCTATAGGTACATTTTAAAGAAATGTTCTCTCAAAAGTACAATACTGGTCTTTAAGAGACCAGAAGCACACCTTCAGAGTACGAAAAAGGGTTCAAAGTGACATAGTACAAATTTGTACCATTTCGACCATAAGGGTACCTGCAGCATTGAAAAATGTAATGTTAATGGCTGTAATGTTACAAACTAGAGCAGAGTTGAGTGATGACAGTAGTACTACTTAACAGTCATTTACTAGACCAGACAATGAAGGTCAGATGCTGCAAACTAAGTGTATGGCTGGTCAGTATTTTGAGTTTTTGAAGATTATTTCTAGATTAAAGATAAGATAATATTGCTAAGTTGCATGGACCAGGCCTAATGCTGTGAAAACATAAAAAAAACCATAACTTGATAAGGTTGAACTTGATAAGGTACAAAAATAGACCAGAACTGAAGGGTACAGAAATGTCTCTCAAAAGAGTACACCCCCAGCGACAAGCATTCGTACCTTTTTAGGTACAAGATGGTACCTCTATTTTTGAGTGTGTATAGCAGCTTCAGCCAAAACCACGAGGCAGGCAAGGATTACACTCAGGCCATCCACTACTTGAAGGAGCATGTTACTGATGGCCATGACTCCGGTCAGCAGAAGTCCTTCCCAGGTGCCCGCTAGGGTGCTTTTATCTGCCAATGGTAAGGTGACTAAGTGGTATTTGCAAATTTCTCTAATCTCAAAGCTTTCATTAATCAAACTTTCTTTCAGGGTACTACATGCAGTCTTCTACTGCCAGCTGTGTGATTCATTTATCCATTAAATCTTGAAACTCATACCAGAATTCTGTGAATTAATTGTGGCTTCTTTGGTGTAAGTGAACTAGACAAATTGTGGTAAGATGGCATAAGAGCACCTGTCCTAAAACAGTTTCTCTCCCCCCCCCCCCCCCCCCTCCTTTTCATCTCCTCCTTTTTGCCCTTTTAAAAACATGACACTGGCATTAACCTGTCCTCTTCCTGGATAGAGGTTGCAGTCCCTGTTCATCTGTACCAATCCTGGCAGATGACTGCGTCACTTTTTTTTTTTTTTTTTTTTTTTTTTTTTTCTTCCCCCTCTTCTTTGTCTGACTTTCTCCAAGCCCACAAAGCACACGTTCGCTACCGGACAAATGTTTGGGCACACTTTACCTTTGGATTTAATGGGAATGTGCATCCATGCCTTTTGACTGGTAATGTAGACTGTTTGAACTCCCATCTCACTAGTGTCCACCATGCCACAGCTTCCATTGGTTGCCTCAACAATTGAAGTGCAGAATATAGCCCACTCAGACTCAATGTCTCCTAGTTGAAGCTCTGCTGAGATGGGAGTTGAAACTCTGACAGGGGGCTCTCATCAGACATAACAGACCCTCATGTTTGGGCTGGCCCGGCCTGGTCGGCATCTTCTTCCCACCATTTGAGCCAACTCAACACCAGCCAGTGATCAGTTGACAGCTTTGCCCCTCTCTTCAGCTGATTGTCAAAGACATACAGCTGCAAGTGCAATGATACAACAAAGTCAACCATCAAACTGCCGCCCAGGGTGTCCTATTTCCAAGTGCGCTTGCGGACATTCTTATGCCTGAAGATGGTTTGTTAGGGACAAGCCATGATGAGCACAGAAGTCCAATAAGGAAGCATCACACAGGTGTGTGTGTGTGTGTGTGTGTGTGTGTGTGTGTGTGTGTGTGTGTGGAGGGGTGGGGTTGTGGTGCCTCACAATTACGCCCATCAGTCTCACTGTCGTCGCCCACATGAACACTGAAATCCCCCAGCCAAACAGAGGGAGTGTTCTTCAACACTGTGTCCAAGCACTCCAGAAAGGGTGTGTAATCTGCAGCTGTTCAGTGCTTAGGCACAAACAGTCTTTACAGAAACTATTAAATTGTGTTATCTCTTTAGATGTTTTATATTCTTGATGCATGATTTGATCCCTTAAACGGAATGACATATTTTCCACAAATTGCTTAAGAAGATAGATGACAGCCCATGGCTCCTATGAGTCAAGTGCAAAGGACTAATTTTGGTAAATGTCATGTACTGACAATTAGATGCGTATTTCTTTCTTCCACTTAGTTTTTTCATGTATTTTCATAGGTTTCATTCAAATACCGGTTGAATTTCAATTTATGTAACTGAGTGCTACATTTTGAGCCTTTACATGGGTGTATAGTTAAATAGGCAAACATTAACTTTTACACTTTGAAGCTTCTCTTCTGAAACTAAATATCAAATGATTCATTGTCTTAACAAAGTCTTGTTTGACCTTTTTACTGTCCCAAATGACACCACATTTTGTGTGATTCATGCATTTCCCTCAATTTCGCTCGGCATTTTAAAGGCTCAGATTTTAAAAGATTCTTGGACTTGACATCATTTGATAGTCTGGTGTATTTTTTAGTTAAATACCTTATTGAAACAAACTTATGACTTCAGATATCTTTGCTGGCAAAAAAGGCTACAGTAATATATGATAGCATGACCTTTAAAAAGAATTCACTGTCAAAACATCTTAACACCATTTGCACAGAGTGATTGAAGGCCAGTTTTTAGATTTTTAACTGTGATTCTTGATCCTGTAGAGACACTCTGTTCACACAGAAGGCCTTCAACAGTCTGTGTATATGTTTACATGTATCAGGGTGAAGTGGGTGGGTGGGTGGTGGACATAGTCATGAACATGTTTAGGATCAGGGCAGATCTCTTGAACAGGCTGTGTTTACACCAGTTCAAATGCCAGAGTCCCCATGATTCACTTTTTGTCACAGCAGCAGAGTGAAAGGATGAATGGTGATGGGGCTTATGGAGGAGGGGGTATCAACTTGTGTGTGTCTGATACATACATTTATACATTTTCATACAGCACAGTCACCAACACTCATGCAACCACATGCAAGATAACTGTATGTCCCAAGTGTCCATTCAGTCCTTTGATGGAAGGGGCACTGATAACCTCCTACATTCACACACTCAATGTCCTCGAAAATGGAGACTAGCTGACGAGCCAGCTGCCCACCTTTAGTCTAAGTCCACTGTGAATATATTATACTGTACACACACAAACATACACACACACACACACATACAAACACATATGTGCGACCTTATCAGTTCCACAGCCCCCCACTGAGGCTGCCTGCTTGCTGACTTGTCTGCCTCCCCCACTCATAACACTGCAGCCAAGTGGTGTGATTCCACTTACTCCCTGCGTTGCGCTCCCAGCTTGGAGTTACAGATGACCTTCCATGGAGCAGGTTTTGGTGAGTGTGTGTTCACTTGGGAACAGATGATGTGCATCATGGTGGACCTGGCCTTGACCCGTGTCATCCAGGGAGGACTCACAAGTGAGTAAAATCGACATCTTAGTTCACATGCAGAAGACCTCCATCCCACATCCCACCCGCGTGTGCCGCACAAAATCGTTTCCACCATTTTGTTTGCACTGCAGCCAAATAAACAGGAATTGTGACTAAGTCGGATAAGCACTCTGTGTCCTCTGTCGTGAATGACATGCGTTGAACTTTATTAGATCTTAATTTACATCCGAAAGAAACATCAAGGCCTGTTGTCAAGAACACAAAGACACATAAAGACATCTTGTTTGGCTACTGAAAATAATGATTTGCTTGGTGATTAATGTGAATGCATGTGCACTATGTACTATAGCAGATAGATTTGTCAAGGTTATGTCATCTCTCCTCTTCACACAAATGTAACTAGTCCATATGCAGCCTTAGATCACTTCGCTCCACCGCTGGGTTTCCCTTTCATGTTCATCTGTTGTTCTGAAAAGTAGGCGACTTTCGGCTGCTTTCCAAACTGGCCTACGCTAAAAAAGAGAAATGATATTTGATTTTAATGCCAGATGAGTTTTCTTACCTCCTCCTCCTCTTCCAACCCCCGTGGCATCATGTGTGCCTCAGGTAAAGCCACAACACATCTAATTAGCAGTAGTCACACATCCAAATCCTTTGGCTTTTCTCCAGGAACAAGTACATTTTTTGTATACTCATCCCACCTCCAGCAACCTTCATTAGAAGTTGACTTTTCCTCCCACATTGCACTTTGTCTTAAGAGAAGAATAAAACATAAATGGATTTGTGTTTAAAGACGAGTAAAGTTTAGGTTATTTTCCAATGAGATAAATGGGGACACAAAATGCTTCTGAAAAGGACCACCGTATATTTACCAAATAAAGAAGTAAAAGGAATGGTTACTTCTGGAAAGCAGTGGTGCGCAACGACCATTAAAGGGCAGTGGCCAAACCCTCCCTTCCTCTGCCTTTCTCGTCGCTTCCTCCGGCGGCTCATACCCCTCCTCCTTGTCTGACGCAGAGAAGATCCATCGCTGCCCACGACCGTGGGCGATGACTCGGCCGCGGGTATAAACAGATTCCCGGGACTCCTGAACGTCACTGCCTGAAGCCGCAGCGACTCGGTCACCAAAGCTGAACCACAGCAGAGATAGCAGCAAGCAGGCACTTCCACGCCGCGCAGGCTAACTCGCTTTCGGCTTTGGTTCGACATGGAGACTCGTTGGACTCCCAGGGGCCCCAGCGCCCGCAACTTTAAAAGTAAGTTGTTCATCACCTCTCAGATTTATAGACTATGCACTTGTAAACTAATCTAAATAGAAATATAAAATGACGGACGCATTTTCACTTTTTTTTCTTTACATTGAGCTATATAATGTAGGGGAAGATGCATTAAATGCACACTTTCTGGGAAATTTAATGGAAATAATTCAATGACTTGAATGTATTAAATATCTTGATTTAAGCTATGGCATTTTGTTTATAACACTTGGTGAAATCATTGCGTAAGGTTATTTCGCAGCATATTGATGCTCATGTCCTTTTGCGCACAAAGAGTAACCACAGATTTGTGAGCCCACAACCCTAAGCTTAAGCCCTCACTTCACAGTTCTTTTAGTTGTGAATAAACTCTAGAAATGTGTCTTATCCGTCCCACTAGCCGTAACTCCAGTTCTCCCTGCGGCCAGCTCATTAAACGGTACAACTTGTTAAGGAGTCAGGGGTTAGACGGTGGAAAATCTTGCGCACGAAGATGAATAGGAACTTCATTACTATTTAATGCATGTACTTTTCCCATGTTGACCACTTATGTGCATCGTTATCTGAGCACTGCCAAGAACCTTGAAAATTATTCATGAGAACTGAAACTGATATCGATCCGGTTACTGGTTGTAGCCCATGCGTGCCTTGCGTAGTGGCACAACTCC
Source organism: Telmatherina bonti (assembly GCF_933228915.1). NCBI lineage: Eukaryota > Metazoa > Chordata > Actinopteri > Atheriniformes > Telmatherinidae > Telmatherina > Telmatherina bonti. Next base: position 25,146,766 of record NC_136610.1, on the reverse strand, counting down.
CAGCGGAAACATCCTTTTGGTGTAAATAGCCTGAGAACAAGGAAACCAGGTTAATCCCATACAGTGGTTCAAGACTGGCAGACTTTTTTCTCTTTTTTTTCTACCTTTCAAATGGATGCGGGCTGTTGGATATTTGTTATTTAAGTTATCCAAAATATCTGAAATGTAAAGTTATGTAACCTGTTACTGATACTGATGTAAACTGATCATGGATATGACAGGTGAATGGTTTTTTTATGTAGACTGCTGAATTATATATGAAGGCCAAAGTTTTAGGGGACATTAACAAGTCACATCTGAGAGCATGTCAGCCCTAAAATTAATCACAACAGCTTTGACAGAGAGAAATTGATGCTTGAAGCTGAAATTAACCTGACACCCTTTGTCTGGCACTCATTTATAAACACAATATGTATATTTCCAAATCCCAACTCACAGCTGTATTATTTGTCTAACTTTTGAAAAAAAAAAAAATTCTTTTTCAACAACTAATCACAATTCTTCCCTCCTTTGTATCTGCAGGTGGACTGTCCCTATGGCTGATTCTGTGGTTGGTAGTGGTGAAGCCAGGCGGGGTTTCTGCATGCCCCAGGCTGTGTGTGTGTTACCCTACGCCTATGACGGTCAGCTGCCAGTCACAGAACCTCACCATAGTTCCAGCGGGCGTACCCTATGACTCGCAACGTGTTTTCCTGCAAAACAACAGAATCACAGAGCTTCGCGCAGACTCTTTTGGCTTCGAGACACAGGTGTGTTATGTGCTGCTTTGAAATGCTCTTATTTGGAGAAGAGCTTCACTTGATTTCTTATTTGTTTCCCTTTCTTATCTAATAATTTTTCTATATTTATGCCTTCCTCAATGCCTCTGCAGGTGCTTTGGCTATATGGTAACAACATCACATGGATTGAGGCTGGAGCCTTCAGTAACCTCAGGATACTGGAGGAACTGGATCTGGGCGACAACCCTTCGCTGCGGCACCTGGAAGGTGGAGCATTCAGGGGCCTGGAGAAGCTGCAGAGCCTGCACATGCATCGCTGCAAGCTGGCTGCTCTCCCCCATGACATCTTCCACAAGCTGTACAGCCTTCAGTTTCTCTATCTGCAGGTAAATGCAACACCCAAACATGTATTTGTATGCATACTTGATGCTTGCAAGATCAAAAAGTCAACACACCAATCCTTTTAAAGTTGTCCACATGCAAGCTACACCTCCTGTGTGTAATGGGGCTTATTGCAACACAATGAATATCAGAACATTTCCTATTCCTATTCCAAAGCTACTTCATTTGTGAGCTTGGTGAATCAAAATCCAACAAAAATCTACAAGTAAACAAGAAATAATTGTTTCCCAAGAAATGGTGATGTGCTTTTGGCAACTGTCTGTGTTGTCTCAGCTGTTCAGTCTTTGTCCAATTACACAACAAGATCTAAGATGCCTCTTAGAGAATGAAACACAACACATTATTCATTCAGTGTACTTTGAAACAATGTATGTAGGTCACACAGGCAAAAAAAAAGCTTGATTTTTTTCCCCCCACATGTGGGTAGGAACTTTTAAGCAGCTAGAAATGTATGTATTCTCATATTGCATTTATAAATGTTCCTTTAGCAGGGATTCACTTACAATCTTATGGTAAATGATGGAATCCATATTCTGTTTTTTTGCATTTTCATTTTCCTTCAGTGAATAGGTTTATATGCACATTACAAACCCCTTAGACTAAGTGCGTTATGTCCATTATAAACATTGCAGTTGATGAGCCTACACTAAATCTGAACCAGCTGGGTTTTTTTTTTTACTCCAGAACAGTATCACCAGGAAATAAATATAGATCATGTCTCCTCCTTGCATTGCCTGTACACTGATGTTTTTGAACAATTAACTTACCAATCAGGGTTGATTGGGTGTTTTAGGAGACTATACATGATTATGAGTTGTAGCAGAGCCTTTTGGAAGTTAACAAAAAGTAAGGCAGTTCCACAAACCATTAAACCACAAAGAAACTTTATTTACTTCTCAACCCAAGCCACCTTTATTTATAAAACACGACAAAAACAGTGCTGAACACAGGAATAAAATGCTTTAGTAATCAGTAAAATATATGAATTATCTTAATTGCATTTCTTGAAAGCTGTTTTTTTTTGCCAATAACATCAACAGTCAACAGTCTCTAAATCTTCCTGTATTTTGGTTTTGCTGCAGGAAAATCAACTCCACTTCCTGCCCGATGACCTGTTCTCAGATCTGGTCAACCTAACCCATCTTTTCCTGCATGGAAATCGAATCCGCACCCTCTCTGAGAACGTGTTTAGGGGTCTGGTTAATCTAGACCGCCTACTTCTCCATGACAACCGCATCAGACAGGTTAATCGTCGTGCTTTCCGTGACTTAGGCCGCCTAACCATTCTTTACCTGTTCAACAACTCCTTGGCTGAGCTGCCAGGTCAGGCCATGAAAGATACCCAGGGCATCCAGTTCCTGCGCCTCAATGGTAATCCCTGGTCCTGTGGCTGCGAGGCCCGTACCCTCTGGGAGTGGTTCCGCAAAGCTCGCATCTCCTCGTCTGAGATCATGTGCAGCTCCCCATCCCAACGTCGCGGTCAAGACCTCAGATTCCTGCGTGAAATGGACTTTGCTCTCTGCCCCCTCCCAGACCCAGGCTCCCTTGCTGGGACCACCACAACTACCTTCAGCACCAAGACCCGTTGGTGGTTCTCCAAACATAAGCCTGCATCGTCATCTAAGGCTTCCTATCAGAAGAGCACAGAGACCGTGAAAGCCTTCCCTGCCGTCAAGCCACAGTACATTCCCAAAATCCAACCAGAATCCATCCCCTCTAAGTACGAACTGTCAGAAGATGAAGCGGCCCTCCCCAAGTTGGACCCAGAAGAATACTGGGCAAACTATGGCAATGAGGACTCCTCCATTCGCTGCTTTGAGCTGGAGTGTGCTCCAAGCTATGACAGCGTAGCTTTCCCATCATCCTCCTCCATAAGCATTTCTCTTTCACTGCTCAAATTGTTCTCAGTCTCCATACTCCCATTCACACTCCACTTTCTTTTCAGTTGAACTCTTTATCTTCCCATTTGATTTCTATCCTCTGATTTCTTCTCCTCTTATTTTCTAATCTAACTACAACCTGCCTCCTAATTCCTTTCAGTTGCCTCCTGGACATTCAGGTGGTGCTACACTGATGAAGGAGGCGTGAGGCAGCAGAGAGATATTTCAAAGAGCAGATGTCAGATGAGTTGATGCATAGTGAGACACGGTTTGCATGCTGAGATAGTTGCTGCTTTGAAGTAAAAAACAGGAATCGCATCATGAAATGACTTACTGTCACAATGCAAAGGCAATCACCTAGATAGTAAAACAGTGGGACTAGATAATACTTAAATAATGCAGGCCTTTTTTTTTATGAACTAGTGTTCATCATCCAGTCACCACTTACATGAACACGGTTTGTGGTAGGCTCGGCACTAAAGTGACAGACAGAATGTTTCGGGTTAATGCAAATGAAGAGATTTAAAATCTCTTGTGATCTTATATCTGATATGCTCACGTGGTCTGCCACTTGTAAATATTTTACATCACTGTACATATACTCATTACACACTATATTAGACCAGCTCGATTTGTACTTTATTTTTAGTAAACAGCTGTCTGTGCTGATAGAAGATACAACATGATTGCAAATGAAAGGAAACTAGTGGAATGTGTAACACCAAACTCATGTCTATTCCCCTCTATGGCGATCAGATAACTAGTTCTCGGCTAAAAGATTTTTCTAAAACAGATACACACACACACGTACACGTACGCAAATGCTCATCAGCAAAAGAAAAAGGCTTTTGTTCCTAAGTTTAGTCAGGGTGTCATTGTCTGTTTCTTGTTTTGGTTTTTCAAAGTGAGTGAAAGTTCAAGACAAAAGACCAAAGTCCAGAAGAAATTTGTTATATAATCGCTAATTGGTTTTCCTGTGTAACAGAGTTAAACAGGTTGTTTGTCTTTATTTCTAAACTAACATATAGTAAGGTTTAAAATAACATCAGGACTGAATTCTTCATAACTCTTTGTGTTGTTTGATTTTGTCATTCTATTCCTGTTCTTCAGTAAGCCTTTGAGCATGAGTGATTATGTACCACTGTATGTTATTTTATACAAACCAGGAATAAATGTCAGACAAGTCCTGACTAAATTAACCTACGTGATTTGAAGAGTTTTATGCACAACAATCTATTTAGGTTTTGACAGTTTTGGATTTTATAAATCCAATTAATTATGAATTAAAATGAAATAACTGCACACTGAATTATTTACTGATACTGCACCTTCTAGACTCCACTGTTTGTGGAAATGACAACCATTGAGGCTGTGTCTTCATCAGTCCCAATTGTTAAAATGAGCCCAATCTGAATAAAAACTGTGAGTTTCTGATAAAAGATACTGTGATGTTGTTGGATTCTGTATTTTCCAATGAAAAAATTGTTGAAAGAAAAGTCTTTGTGTTCTGCTTTGTTTAGAAAATAAAGAAATAATCAAACAAAATGAGTGGCACTTTGTTTTCTTCTGTTTTTAATTATAAGTAGTCAATGCAGACAAAAGTTGGTGTAGACAAATAAACAACAAAAGCACAAATAAACAACAAAAGCAATTTACTGGCAGAAATTCAGAAGTTGGCACAAGAAACACGTGTTGAAGTTAATAATTAAAAATGGTATCAAGTAAATAAGTATTTTATCTTATAAGAAACGTTTAATTTTTCATGTTGATTACATCCAGATATAGATGTTACAAAACCGGAATGTGAGTCATGTAAAATAAATTATATCTGCTATTCCACAATGATATTTTTTTACTATAGAAGCCCATTTCCTATTTCACTTTTCCCTTTTAAATTAAAAATTCCTTATTTACACCAAATATATATGACTTTTTCATATGCATTACAACTTCACTAACTTTCATGGAATTCTGCTTGTTTCAAGTGAAATGCTGACAGTCAAATGCCAATAATCACACACATTTTAATCTGAATTTGTTTAGAAAAAAAACATGTAAAACTGAATTCAACGATTGTGTCAGAGTAAAAGAAAAATCAGACTTTTACTGTCAAAGAATTTTATTCAACAATACTTAAATCTAGAAATTACGTACAGAGTTTTTCCCCTTTCTTTTAAAAATATTCAGCATCTTTGGCTTGCACTGCCATGGAGGACAAGGGGTTAAAAAATGACAGGAGGCAAGTTTTAGTTTGTTGTATATGTGTGTGTTAAAGTGCAGCAGAGCCAAGCACTTCATGTAAGACTTGGAGTGTGTGGGAGGAAGGGCACCAATTCCAGCAACTGTCGGTTTTCGCCCAAATTTTTTCATCACATGCAGGGGGCTGCTATATTGGTCTATATTTTTCAGTGATGCCGATGAATAAATGTGATTTGGTTGTGTGTGTGTGTGTGTGTGTGTGTGTGTGTGTGTGTGTGTGTGTGTGTGTGTGTGTGTGTGTGTGTGTGTGTGTGTGCGCGTGTGTTTACTTGCTTTTGTGGGTGGGCAGAGATGTGATTCAGGAAAGAGGCAGAATGGGGAACACACCAGAATGAAAATGTGAGAATTTGTCCTGGAATCAGCACACCCCCTCAACAGATCAACTCTCAACATGGAAATAATTAGAACTGAGATGATGCACATAGTCATGCATGTGCTTGGAAGTGCAAGGCTATATGTGAAAACATACACTAACACATACACACATGCAAACAGTAAAACTTAGGATGGTCTGAGAGGCCCACAACTTCCCACATCTAATCTATTTTTGCCTTCTGGAGGAAACTATCCACAGCTTGTATGTTCCTCTTAGTTTGCACCTGTCCTACGACTTGCAGCTCCTTTCAGTTTGAAAGTCAACAAGCCAGGGTAAGTTCTGGAAAAGCATGAACAGAAATGGAAGTTGGTTGACGTAATCTGTGACTCTGAAAACGTATTTTAACCTCTGCTTGAACTATATTAAAAGTCATGTAAATGTTTTTTGCAGCTTTTTCAGGAATTGCAGCCACTGTGGTTTTATAAAAAAAAATGACACCTGTTTGACAGGTTTTTTTTTTAGTTTTTTTTTTAAACAAGTTTAGCCTCTTCCTTAGTTTGTTGCTTAGAAACAGCTTTGAGGCAGGAAACTTTGACATGACCGCAATAAAACATTTCTTTTTTTCCCATAATGTTTATGCTGAATAAACAAAATAGAATACGAGAACGAGTGAGCTTCAGAAAAACTTACTGGTGGAAATTTCTAATTTTGACAGCCAAAGCAAAGCGAAGCTGTCTATCTGGCTGAGGGCAAGACCTTTGTGTTTTCTGTGCAGGTGATGCAGTAGTAACAACGTCCTTGCTTATTTCTTAGAAGGAACACAGAACTACCTCTTCTAAAATTTCTCATTTTTACTTTATAATGGAACATAGACTTGGGCTCTCATTGTCTGAAAGAAGTTTCACAGTTATGGGACGTGTTGTGTTTTTCCGGTGTAGTGCCAAATTAGCTGCAAGAATTTCTCTTATGCTGTGCACCCACCCACTTCTCTCCATTCTCAATCCCATCACTCAAGCTTCTGTTTCTCTTTCTTGCCGTAAGAGCCTTTGATTAGCTGTCACAGCTTGCCTTTGTCTTCAGCTTTGTCACTCAAGCATATCGCCCTCCCAGTCACAGCCTTTCCAATATGGTTCTGCTTGTCTTTGCCAGGCTTATTGGAGGCAGCTTGTTCATTTGCGTAAAGATGGCGTGTTTGCTGACGCTCACCTCCTTGCATGTTGTTTGCAAAGGATGAAGTGAAACTCACAAACATTTGTAAGAGAGCCCAAGAAGGGAAGGAGCAGATGGACAGAGACTTTCTAAAAGATTAAATGGTTCCTTCCATAGAAGAGAAGAGAAGAGAAGAGCTTGAGAAAGTACTTAACCTTGATTTTAAATCAGATTTTTGCAGTGTTTGCACTATTTGATCAGCCCATGTCAGACAATAAATAGAGTATCTTTAACAGGCCAAAGCCTTTATGATCCCCCTTATCCTTCATTGAAATTAATACATCCAGTCTTTGTATTTGTGGCTCAAATAAACAACTTTGGGATTCAAAGCAGAACTGCTTCATTTCCTTCATATTGCTGGAATTCGGCATTCTTTTGTCACTTATCTCTTATAGCTCATTAGATTTGTCCAAAACATTCAAATGCGTCACTTTAAACCACTTGTGTGTTATTTTACTAGCATTCTTATAGATAATTTTATACATGATTAGATTATGCCTTTTTAAAGGAACATTCCAGCACAATAGAATAGAATAGAATAGAATAGAATAGAATAGTTGACCCACAGGACTTCCCTCAGTGGGACAACTGCATCCATAATTGATGGACATCATTTACAGCTGGCCTATTTCCTTTATCCAGCACGTGATAACCTGACCCTGCAGAACATTGAACCTCAGGTACCAATGACTTACTGAACGGAAGAGCAAGGCAACAGTGGGGTGAGAAGATCTGCACACTAGCTGAATAAATTATTTTGTGTGGAAGCAATGAATATTGAAGGAGACAGTGAGTGGGTTTCCAGTGGGCAACAAATACTCTACTGAACAAACATTGCCAGATAAAGTGCCATCAAGCGGATGTGGAGATGTAATTATTCTACAAACATGATCAAATAACCGCACGTTTTAGGAAAGGTGGTGTTTGGCAGGAATGAAATGATAACTATTCTGTATGTTATGCATTATTTTTTGCATCTGGTTTTGAAACTTTTTAAACCTAAAAATGTCTATCAATAGGACAAGTGCATAGAACCATTTGAATGTGTTAATGTCAGAGCACACAATCATTTACTCAAATACACCAGAACCAAACATAGTATCAAGTCAAAGAGCCACGCTTTTGCATCAAAACTGTATTGTTTGTGTCTGCTTGATATTAAAGACATTGATTACCCAATAAGCTAAATTTGTTAGCTGTAATGTGAAAGTATTGGTTCACAAATATTTACTCTGTTCTGTACTAGTTCCACAAAATCTGGTAAGACTCAGTTTATCGGTTCAAAACTGTTAACTAAGTAAACTTGTATTTTATAATGCAGTTGAAGTGAACAAAGTAGCTTGGAATCAAGGTTTAATACAAAAAATCAGGCATCAAAAGCAGATCTACAGAATCAGTGTGGACTCCCAAGCAAATTGTGGAAAATCCTATAAAACTCTATATCAGTCCCCTTATACAGAACATAGACATTCCAAGATATTGCTAAATTCACATATTGACCAATCATAAGACTAACATGTAAGAGACATATCACACCATCAATGTATGAAGCCTAGATGCCATTGGGACTTAACAGAAAACAAACTATAGAGCTGAAGTTAACTGAGGATCACACACACACTACAGCACAGATACATACTAACTGTGAAGCACAGTGGTGAAGGTGATTTGGTCATGCTTTGCAGCAACAGGATCTGGACACTTTGTAGTGATTGAGTGAACTATTAAGTTCTCCCTATACCAAAGTACTCCAGAGTCAAATGTGTGTCCATCTGTCTGACAAATAAAGTTTGATTGAAACTGGGTCAAGACACAGAACAATGATCCCACATGTTGTAGCAAATCTGCAGTAAAATTACCAAAAAAAAAAAAACTCTTATTGTGCAACAAAATGGAGATATGAACCTGGCTTAAATGCTCTTGTGGAATCATAACAGAGTTTTACTTGAACGCCCAACAGCCCTGATGCACTAAAAAAAAGTGGTTCAAAATTACTTTACAATTACATGAAGACGTGTTCATCTGATTCAAAAAAATTATTGCTCAAAGTGCTAAAAGCATTTCTGGAAACTATTGAACCATGGCTTGTACTTTGTTTTTAAACACTGCTCCTTGATTTTTGCCCAAGTTTTTTTTTTTTTTTTTTTTTTTTTTTTAAAGAATACATCATGGCAGAACAAAACATAACATACACAATTGATCTAAGGTTGTATTTACCTCATTTTGATAGCCATTAAGGACCAAATAATGTTTTATTTTGACTTAATGCATAAAAAACTCAGTAATTAAAGTATGAAATGATCGGAGAAAGGACCAAAAAGCAGCACAAGAGATCTGGGCAGGTTAACAGTTTTTATTTTGGCCACTTGGTGAGGTTCGGTGCTGGAGTTGAACTCTGATTCCCAATGAGCAGAGCAAAGTAACCTTCCTCTGGGCTGACAGAGTAGACACCTAGCACAACAAGATGACCGAAGATCCACAACTCACGGTTGGGGGTCCTCCAGGACAGAAACCCAGTAACCACTGGGGAGCAGGCTCCAAGGGCAAGGCAGGAAGCGGAAGTCGGGGACAGATCAGGTCGGTAACGGGCAGGCAATTGTGATTGGGGTGCTGGAAGGTCAGGCATGAGAGCAATGACAATCTGGCAGTGAGTGAATGGTGGAAGCTGCATATATACGCAGGCTGAATTGATGGGGATTGTGAACAGGTGGCAGAGGCAAGTGAGAGCAGTAAACTGATTAGGGGTGTGACAAGCAGCAATGCTGGAGGAAGCAAGGCTGATTGTGACAAAAGTATATTTATTTTCTGTCCATACATAACAGTTTATTCCTTCTTGTTTTTTCCACTTGTCTGCACATGTTTCTGTGCAGGGATATAAATATGCAGCATATGAACAAAACATTTGTGATGTGTAGAGGCAGCCGAAGCATACATCCGGTCTTGTGTCACTTGGAACTAAAAGAGGGGACCAGGGTGAAGAGAGGGCACATCTGTCCGGTGGTCTGTCTGCTCCTCAGAAGGTTTACGCACATAGCTAAAATTACACCACAACAGACCGCAAAGACGAACTGAGAGCCAAAGAAAACACTAGAGATTCAATTTATGTGTTTGTTTGGTGTGATTCAGTATGGTTGAAACATGTAACTAATCATAGGACAAATATAACAAGAGTTGAAGTGACAAAGCAGCCAATAAGTGTGAGTCTTGAGATTGATGTTAACAAAAGAACAGATTATCAGTAGATGAGTGGTTGTGAGTCACCCATTCCGCTTCACCATGGGAGATTGTATTTTTCTGGCACGGACATGACTTGTGACGTCTTTTGGACAATTAACCAACTTTAGATGCCCAAAAAAAGCAATTGCCTACAGTGACAGAGTTTGAGATAGCTATTCCGGTTAACCATATTTACTCTTGACTTTGATGTACTCAGACCCATCCGTCTGTCATTGTTCAGGGCTTTCTCTCATTTTCCTGTTGCTGGTCTTGGATGTTGTCTTTTAGCTGTTAATCAAGTTTTGGGCATTATAGAACTGGTTAGAGAATATAGAAATACAACACTTTGAATCTGCATTAATCTGTTCTACTGTTTACAGAGGACAAAGAGCTTTAAGAGGAATTATTTTGTAAGTCTATCTAGAATGTGATGATGTGAAAATAGAACCACAAAAAGTCTGTCAGAAGTCCCAAAATCTCTCTGTGTGAAATGTGTTTGTGAAAGCCTTTAAATGTGAGGATTACCAATAGTATTAGGAAACAACTGTAACACAGTTACTAGAAGTTTCATTCAAAAAGGCTTTTGGTTGGCTGAAGTCCTTGTGTGACATCCATCAATTCAACCCCAGATTTTTTATCAAGTGATTCTCTTAGAGTTGTGTTTGAAAAGCTGGAATAACTGTCCATAAAATATACAGCCACAACTAAATTTCCCTTAAACCTGATGGAGAACATGCAGGATTTTAGTTTTTTAGGGAGTCGTTAGTGACAATCAGTTACTTTGTGTGAACTAGGTGAATTAGCAGTGAAAAGATTTATTTTTTGATAGGGTCGATAGAGGGCACGTGACAGGGAAAATGGCAAAAGTTCTATAGTGTGTCTTTAAGAAAACCTTCTATAAGTGCTTTGGATCAAACTCAAATAAATATACAGTGGGCCAAAAATTAAAATTGGACAAATTCGTGGGCCAGCATAGATATTTATTGGAAAAAATTCCAGATATAACAATGAACCTCATAGATTGGTTGCAAAGTCACATGTGCGATCATCTCCTGTGTCTCTGCTCGGTCTTTCCATTTTAAAATGATTGATTATACAGGCAAACGAACTCAGAAACTTTTATCATGAACTTTTTCACAAATAGTCCCTCGAAGGGCTGGGTTTATTTTGCCATCTCTGCTGCTGTAGCTTGAAGTTGCAATGGCTGCTGTAATCAGAGGAGAGAGTCCTTTCCTGATTGACTTGCCAAACCACCGCCTGTAGGATTTGTAATGTTGGCAGTTCATGTGCTGTATACCTGCAGGACAGGTCTAGTTGTGATTTGGTTTTGCCTTGTGGGGCAAATATAATTACACTGAGGGCCAAAATTGTCCCCTGGGCCAGAAATTGACACCTATGGTTCAGGAGGTGAGTTGGGAGTCTATGGGTGTGACAGGATGGGAGTCAGGATGCAGTTTTGATTAAATAGCTTGTAAAATTGGTATTGATTAATTTATTTTAACAATATAAATCAGGGGTGTCAAAGTCCAGTCCTCGAGGGCCGAGATCCGGCAGGTTTTAGTTGTTTCCCTCTATCAACACAGCTGATTCAAATCAAATACATCCAGCAGCTTCTTGTCTACCTGTTTATAAGTTTCGGTCAGGTGTGTTGGAGCATGGAGACAACAAAAACCTCGAGGATACTGACCCTCGAGGACTGGAGTTCGACACCTGTGATACAAATGCTTTGAGCTTAATCTAATTTGTATGTAAGATGTACAACAGTTAGAGATTGGAAAGAAATAAACAAACTGCCTCTCCGTTTATGGTTTCTTCCGTGAAACGGACCCCCCAAACCTTTTACACTATTGGTACTGTCCGCATGTGCACGAAAAGTTTTGTTTCAAAAATGGCGTCCAAGTCAGGTTGGTGTGTTTTCTACAGAGATACAAATATATATCATCTGTGGCTCTCCTTAAATTGTAGACAAGCATAATTGAACGACGTTTTTCTAGTGAAATTGTGATGTTTTACTGTCCAGAAGTTATACATTGACACTTTTTTATATTAATTGTAAGACGGGTTGCTAGCTTAGGAATGTTTACAGAAGAATGTTTTACTTTATTCAGCTTCTGTTTTCATCACGAGTTGATTCGATGGGTTGGCTGAATTAACTCCGTCTCACCATAGACCATCCAGTATCTTCAAAAATCAATATTAAATACATGTCGATCTGGTATCCTAACAAACTTAACATCTGAGTTCAGGCCGTCGAGGGACGAAGCGCAAAGCGGAGGTTCAGGAGGAACAAACATCCACGGCGGAGAAGGAGACAGTGAAGGAAGAGAAGGACCAGGATGGCCTCAGGGTGGTCATTGAACACTGGTCAGTGTTTCTGTCACTTCTCAACCAGAAAAGTTTAGAGTAATACATAAATGAGAAAGTCCAGTTCTCTTCATGAATTGCCACAGCTAGTTAGATTTTTCCTCTTAATTGTTTGGAAGACTTGTGTTAAAGACAGGGCCGGACTAAAAGTGCACAGCCCCCTGGGCCCAGAGTGTTCCAGGGGGCCCCTTCCCCACCGCAACATTGTGAAAATTGTGAAAAATACACTGTGAATTGACATTTCTAACATCTCTCAGCCAATGGTACCAATGGCAATACACTAGACACTGTTGTGTAACTATCTGGCTTTTATGTACATTTTATTTCATGTCCAAACTGCTGATGTTTGCCCTATGTGGGGCCCCAAGTGGGCGTGGGCCCATAATGCCCATTGGATAATCCGGCCTTGGCTAAAGTCAATACTCGATAAATTCACAGTCAATAACACAATAATAAATTCACAGACAATAACATTGTTTTATAAGTATATTGAGCTTTTCAATGTTAACTCCATTTGTTTTTCTTCTTGGGTTGGGATTTAATGTGGTATAGAAGTAAAGACAACAAATAATGGTTCGGGATATCTAAACCGCCTGCACAATGTCCACCTGATGGTTGATCTCCCTCTTGGCAGTAAAAGCTGACGAGTATATGGGCGTAATGCTGAGGAGGTCAAATCTGCCCTCCTGGCTGCCCACCCTGGACTGACAGTGGTCCTGAATCCTGAGAAGCCCCGCAGGAACAGCTTTGAGATCACTCTGCTGGTTGAAGGCAAAGGTAAGAATCATCAGTGAATAGGTCTGAAAATAACTCAGCCATTTGTTGTCCCAGAGCAGGGGTCTCCAAATCCGGCCCTCGGCAGCTACCATCCTGCAGGTTTTAAGTGTTTCGTTGCTGCAGCTATAGACTGTATATCAAAGATGGAAGGAGCCTCCGTGAAGTCACCCGTAGGTTTCTGAAGAGCTTAATTAAAGCTCGGTGGGCGGTTCCTACCATCGCCATCTTGGCAGTTTCAGGCATGTCGTCTCTCCCAGAAAATACAAAAATGGCAAAGAGGTAGTGTAGTGGTTGTAGTGGATATATAAAAGTTTACCTTATAACCTCTTAAAGTCCAGCTCAATCAATCAGTATGAGTGTGATAGTGCATAATAACCTTTTTTCAAACTGTGTCTTACATGGGCTTCACGCTTTATTTTTGTCTTTACATCTGTCATCCTACAAAATGGCTTTAAAGAGTTTTTCAATTGCTGTCAGCTGATTTTTTTTTTTTAATGTAAGTACTTCTTTTTTTTCTTTTTTTAAAAATAATTTTCCTACAAATAACACATCTTTGTTATGTCTCATCACTACAGAAACTTCTCTGTGGACAGGAATAAAGAAGGGTCCACCTCGCAAGCTGAAGTTCCCTCAACCAGATATTGTAGTTGCTGCTCTGCGTGAAGCTCTGAAGACTAAATAAACGTCCTGTGAAGGTTTGTCAAAGCCTTTTGTAAAGCATATTCTAATACAAAATTAAGCCAATATGACACTAACGCAGCATAATAGCATTTAGTTTTCCTTTATTTGTGTACTATATGTTGCACTTCAGATGAGCTCACAGTTGGCTTACTGTATTACGGGTTTTAGTACTGATAAGTAGTGTAATTTTAATATAATTTCTTCACTTTTTTTGTCTATGTTTTCATCTGTGTGCAGCTGCGTATCTGGAAGATGTGGCTGGTGGAAGCAAAATGATGATGAGTGACCAAGGAGATATTCTCAGTCCCTCTTCTGATGATCAAAAACTCCCAACTGATGACATCTTCTGTGTACATAGCGACACCTGGTGGATTGTATTGAATAACCGTTTCTAATGCAATATTGCTGGTGTTTTAGAGTTTTTTGTGTGTTTCCTATTTTTCAAAAAGTAAAGTGTGCTTTTCAATATATGTCTTTGAGTAAATAGTGTTTCACGGCTTAAGATGTTTGGTTTTTCTCCTCATTATAGTTTATAAAAATGTAAAACAATACAGGTTTAATTATATTTGCACAAGACCTGGTGCATAGCTACAAAACAAGGAATCCTCACAATAATCAAAATAGTCAATGTTAACGTGCTTATTAGAAAAAAAATAACAATAAAAAAGCCCTTCAAAGTTTTGAAAATGTCAACTTATGGCAAATCAATGCCACAATTTCCACAAATATTAATTGGAAAAAAATACAAGATCAGTGTTGTCATAAAATTAACTATCAGTGTTGTTTGTAAGGACGGTTCAAAATTTGATTTTATATTTTAGGTGTAAAATATCGGCACATCTCAGAAAATTAGAATATTATGAAAATTCAATCATTTTTGTCACTCATTACAGAATGTGAAACCCATATATAGATTCAATACACAGTCAAACACTTATTTCTTGAAATTTTTATGATTGTGGTTTATAGATAACGAAAACCCAAAATACAGTGTCTCAGAAAATTAGAATATTCATAAGATCAATGAAAAAAAGGATATTTTAAACAGAAATGTCAGGCTTCTGAAAAGTATCTTCATTTCCATGCACTCAATACTTGGTTGGACCTCCTTTTGCATGAATCACTGCATCAATGCGGCATGGCAATGGAAGCTATCAGCATGTGGCAATGCTCAGGTGTAATGGAAGCCCGAGTTGTTTTGATAGCAGCCTTCAGGTCATCTACATAGTTGGGTCTGGTGTCTCTCATCTTCCTCTTGACAATACCCCACAGATTCTCTTTGGGGTTCAGATCAGGTGAGTTTGTTGGCCAACCAAACACAGTAACATCATGGTCATTGAAGCAGCTTTTGGTACCACTGGAAGTGTAGGCAGGTGCCAAGTCCTGCTGGGAAAAATGGCATCAACATAAAGCTTGTCAGCAGAAGGAAGCATGAAGTGCTATAAAACTTCCTGGTAGATGTGTGTGTTGACTGTGTACTTCAGAAAAGATAGTGGACCAACACCAGCAGATGACATGGCTACCCAAATCATCACTGACTGTTGAAACTTCACACTGGACTTCAAGTAACATGGATTCTGTGCCTCTTCACTCTTCCTCCAGACTCTGGGACCTTGGTTTCCAAATGAAATGCAAAATTTGCTTTCATCTGAGAAACAGTCCAGTCTTTTTTCTCCTTAGCCCAGGTGAGATGCTTCTGATGTCTCTGGTTCAGGAGTGGCCTGACACGAGAAAAATGACACTTGTAGCCCATGTCAAGGATTCGTCTGTGCGTATAGTGGCTTCTGATGCGCTGAGTCCAGCTTCAGTCCACTCCTTGTGAAGTTCCCCAAATTCTTGAATGGATGTTGCTTGACAATCCTCTCAAGGCTGCGGTTATGCCTTTTGCTGGTGCAGCTCTTCCTTCCACTCAAATTTCCATTAATATGCTTGAATGCAGCACTCTGTGAACAACCAGTTTCTTTAGAAATGACCTTTTATGGCTTTCCCTCCTTGTGGAGGGTCAATGATCGTCTTCTAGACATCTGTCAAGTCAGCAGTCTTCCCCATGATTGTGTAGCCATCTGACCCAGACTGAGAGACCATTTTAAAGTTTAGGATACTTTTGCAGTTATTTTGAGTTAATTAGTTGATTATGGTGTGACACCATGACTTTTTAAGATTGAATTTTTTCTCAATATTCTAATTTTCTGAGTAACTGCATTTTGAGTTGTCATTATCTATAAGCCACAATTATCAAAATGTCAAGGATTGAACCTTTGAAATATTTCAGTCTGTGTAATGAATCTATAAAATATACAGGTTTCACATTCTGAAATAAGTGACAAAAAAATCGTAAACTTTTTTATAATATTCCAGTTTTCTGAGATGTACCTATATGTTTATCTTTTCAAGCACTTGTTATGAACTGTTTCAAAATTTTATGGTATTTTTTCTTAACTCATGGATTGGGAAATTTCGACGATTAAATTTCTGAATTTCACATATTCAAATCTACTGTTAAAACTATGCTCTTTTTTTTTTTTTTTTCAATTATTGCATTTTAAAGAAATGTCTGGATTATTCAAAACTTGTCTCATAGACCACTGATGTGAAGTTGTTTGATATGAAACTTGGTTGTTGACAAAGTTTCTTTGGGAAGAGGAAGCAATTTTCAAAATAATTGTGGATGTTGTAATTCAAGAGGCTATTTAGGCTAATAAAGATTAAAAGTGCTGCTAGTCTCACACATACAGACTAATAATGTATAAAATGTGTTTTGAGGATTAGTAAAGCAGTGAAATCCTTTTCTGGTTTTGACCTCGAAGTTATGTAGTTAACTTTTTTTTAAAAAAATAAAATAAAACCTGTTGTTTTTCAGCATTATTATTTTCTTTATTATCAAAGATTATATTATTGATATGCTAATTTTGTTCAAAAATGAACTATCCTATGCTAAAGTTGTATATCTTTAGGTTAAAATAACCTTCAGTGCCTCGGACTAGGAGGTGAGTTGGGGGTGTGGCACGGTGGAGGTCAGGAAGATACGTTGTTCTGATGCTTTATATATCTCTTAACATTTGTATTTATTCATGTTAACAAAATCCAATACTTTGAGCTTCCTTCCGTTCACATGAAGGTTGTAAAACAGTTAAAGATTGGCTGATTGAAAGCCTTGTTTCGAAAATCAAACCCTGGCTCTCCGTTGGTTTCTGTCGTGTCTCTCTTTATGTACCGTCTAAGTGTGAACCGTAACGTTACACTATTGGTATAGTCCGCATGCGCACGGAAGTTTGATAACAATAATGGCGTCCAAAGCAGGTAAGTGTGGCTCCTAAAAATGGTAAACAAGCGTTTTTTTGGCCAAATTTCTCGTTAAACCATAATGTGTTTCCAGTAATACATTTACATTTTTATTACACTTTTTTATGTAATAGTGAGACTTTTAAAGTTGCTAGTGTCAGAGCCACCCCCCATCCCTTTTTTTGTTTGTTTTTTGGGGGGTTTAATGTAGCATAGTTTGGATTCTTACGTTAATAAAAACTTGTTACATGTTGATCCGGTCTTATAACAAATAACATCTGCGTTCAGGCCGTCGAGGGACGAAGCGCAAAGCAAAGATTCAGGCCGAGGAGGAGCAAACACCCACGGCGGAGAAGAAGGTCAGGGGAGCGGAGGAGAGCGCCCAGGGTGGTCTCAGGGTGGTCATTGAGCACTGGTCAGTATTTACATCACGATCTGAAGAGATGGAAGTTATACATTAATGAGAAATAAGTCCTTGTCCTTTTTATGCATTGCTGAAGCCAGGACTGGTGTATATAAAATAAATTTGGCCCCATGAAATTGCTTTTTTTAACAACACTATACCACTTTTATTTATTATATTGGACCATTTAGCAGCATTGTGCAGCTACCAGTATTATTATTCAGCTGATTTCTTTTCTCTTTTTTGTTTATTTTATTTTATTTTATTTTTTGTCAGAGGGCCAGAACCACAAGTTATTGTAAAGTAAGGCTCTAAATTGAAAAACTAAGCAATCAAGAGATGTTGCTGCATGTCCTTATATTTACCACAATTGGAGTGGAACAGATAATAACAAAATCTGTTAATGACAAAATTCTTATGGTTATTTTGAAGTCCTGGTGTAAATAGTTAAATGAAAATTTTATCTTTATAACCATTATGTGTTGAAGACTATTCTGTAAGTTCATAGTTGGACACTAGCATCGTTTTCTAAGCCTCTAGTGCTTGTCAATGTTAATTCCAAATGTTTTAAGTATTTGGTTTTAATTATATGCTGCAAACAAGGAAATATCTGAACAGCCTGCAGAGACGTCCTCATGACGATTTCTCTCACTCTTGACAGTAAAAGCTGACGAGTGTATAGGCGTCATGCCGAGGAGGTGAAATCCGCCCTCCTGGCTTCTCACTCTGGACTGACAGTGGTCCTCAACCCTGACAAACCCCGCAAGAAGAGCTTTGAGATCACTCTGCTGGATGGGGACAAAGGTTAGGACAATGAGATCTTGAAGTCTTGCCGTCCCAGAGACGAAATCTGTCATTTCAGGCAATGTAATTTCCTTTTAGCATTTGGAATTTTACCAGTTTGCAATGGTTATAAACATACATAGCAGCAAATTGTATATTTTTAATCATTGTTTGCCCTGAACCCAGTGAAGTTTTATCTTCACATGGTTTGAATTATTTGTTTAAGATGTCCACAATGAATTAGAAAAAAGCGCCGGTTACTGAAGATAATCAAAATACAGATTTATTTTTTTCTTCTTGAAACAGCCAACATTTAAACTGAGCCCAGAAAAATGTATGCACTGATTGCCAACTTCAAAACCCAATCAAACCTTTATCATTTTTGCAATCTGCCCTGTCTCACAGAATTTAACCTGTCTTTTATTTTTCAAAGCTTACTTAGATAAATAATTGAAATGTTATGAGGATGTAAAAAAAAAAAAAAGTACAATATAATCTCTTGAAATCCTTCAGAAAAAATCAACAGACTGTGATAAGTACAGAATAACTTTTCACATCCATCATGAAATGAAATATGAAATGTCCTGAAATATATATTTTTTTATTGAGGTTTGTTGTTTTTGTTTTAACTATTTTCCCTACAAATAACACATTTTTCTTATGTCTCATCTCTATAGAAACTTCTCTGTGGACAGGAATAAAGAAGGGTCCACCTGCTAGGCTGAAGTTTCCTCAACCAGATATTGTAGTCACTGCTCTGCATGAAGCTTTGAAGACTAAATAGACTTCCAGTGAAGGTTTGCAAAAGCTTTTGTGCAGCCTGCTATAATATAAAATTAAGCCAACATGTACACAAAAACAACATAACTGCATTTAACTTTCCTTCATGTTGCTCTTCAAATGAACTCACTGTTGTCTTATTGTGGTAAGGATTTTGGGACTTGTGAATATTCTCATTTTGATCAGATTTCTTTCTTTTTTGGCTTTTTATGTGCAGCTGCTTGTGATCTAGGAGATGTGACTGTTGGATGCCAAATGACGATGAATGACCAAGGAGATGTTCTCAGTCACTCCTCTGATAAACCAGGCTCCAACTGATGACATTTTCAAGGTACATAGCAACACCTAGTGGACTATTTCAAAGGAAAAACATTTCTGGGACTGTCATTCTTCTTTTGTTTTTGGTTTACTATTTCTTAAAGGTTAAGGGTGCTTTTATACATATGTCTTCTGAGTAAATAAAGTGTTTCACATTTTGAGATGTTTTATTTATTTTCTTATTACAATTTCTTATTTCAGCTGTATTTTTTTTATCAAACAACAAATGAAAAGAGGGCAGTTAAATACAATATTGTACCACTAATGAATCTTAAAAGTTTTCAGTGTTGAGGTGAGTGGCTCACTATCTGCAAGGCGATCTAAGAATGGTCAATGAAATGATCATTTAAAGTTCTGGTGTCAATTATTGTTTCTCCGTATTTGATTAAATTTCACATATGGACCTGTTGGCTTGTAACACCTTCAGTTGTTGAGCTAGAAATTTTTCAAATTAAAGTTTCTTAAACTCTATAAACAATGTAGGTATAATATATTTCCTTGAGACCAATAAAATTTTAAAACAGAAAGACAGTCTCTTACCATCTTTGCAAAGTTTGAAAATGTTACAATTTTTGGCAAACCCATGCTGCACTATTCACATAAACATAAACTTGAAAAATATAAGATTTGTCTGGTTGCGATGGATTTGCAACCAGTCAAGGGTATACCCTGCCTCTCCCTCGCAATTGCTGGGATGGTCTCCAGCTCTCCTAAATGAATGAGTGTTTTTAGGCCTACTGATGTCACATAATATTCAGTTTTAGTTTTGCTCCTAAGAAAGTGGAAAAAGGGATTTTACATCCTTGGTTTGAAATTTAGCTATCTTTCACTAGACTGAAATATTTTCTCATCTCGTATGATTTGGGTCATTTTAACTTTTAAAGATACATACTCTAAGAAATATTGCAGTAGATAAAGTGCAAATTCAAATGAGTTTAGAAATGGCTGTTGCTTTATAAATTCCACGTTTTCAAATCTACTGTGACAACTATTATTAAATAATTGTAATCAAAGCAAAAAAAAAAAAACAAAAAAAAACTGGGTCAGTCTAAATTTGTTACAGTGGTCACTGATGTGAATTTGTATGGTATGCTGAATGTGGTTGCCGATAAAGCTTTGGGAATAGATGGAGATCATTTTATGAAGATTTTGGAAATTGCAAGTGGAAGGACTATTTAGGCTAGATTTATGTTTTGAATATTAGCACCAGGGCAGTGAAAATGGAGAAAATGTATGTAAATGACCTTGCTAATACTTGTTTCATTGTGAAATCAGTTCGGAAGTGTTATGTGCTGTGTATTTTTGTTTCAGCTAAAGCTTTTATTTTGAAAGGGTTCGGAAGAGTAAGGTGTCGAAAATCAGCCGCAATTGCTGAAAAAGGTATGCAGCTGCAGCGTGAAATCCCGGGTGTAAAAGAAAGTGCCCCACGGTTACGCAGGGAAATTGTTAGAGCTAAAGGAAGGCTACTTATACTGTCTTAGCACCTGGTTGATGAGGGAACAAGGTTAGTATTTCTGTTTTGTTATGTAAATGCAATTTTGTTAAATCTGACCGAAGTTTAATGTGGTCTGCAAAGTGTAAAGTTGAACGGCTTTTGGCCACTAGATGGTGCTCATGCTCTTTGATAAGGACCATTCTTAATAAGAAACGTTCAAGTTTAATAATTCTGATGTTTAATCAATGTGAATGTAAATACATGTGGGTAATTTTGTGTTATACAACAGGTAAAAAACAATGTTAAAATGTTTAATTAACATAAATGGTAATAGCACTCAGAATAGAGATTGTTAAAGTGGATTTAAGGAAATAAGGTAAAAACATACAAATAAGGGTGCTAATTGTATTTTATTTGCTTTTGTAGCTCTTACGGTGTGTTTACATACACGGCTGATCAATAAAGGTTGTGAACCATCAGTTCGAGAGACCATCTTATCAATCGGGGATGCTACAATGTATACTGAGGCAACAAAAATCATACCCCTGCTTCTATTAGAATAAACTTTAGCCATGTTGTAGATAAATGTAAGGGTAAGCACAGCACATCACTCTAGATGTTCATGATCAGCTGTTCAACTGTTGGGAGAAAATATATGGCTGTGTACTTTTTATGAAAAGGAAATATGAATGAGAAGGGTAGTGGCCCTCTGCAGGGTAAAAGCTGTGGATGAAAATCTAGCAGAGGATGCAGAAACAGATTTATTATTATTATTATTATTATTATTATTATTATTATTATTATTATTATTATTATTATTATTAATAATAATAATAATAATAATAATAATAATAATAATAATAAGCGCTTTTTTGCGGAACAAAGGCGATTTCGTGAAAAGCCAGTTGGAGGTGTAGTTGTTCACCTTTACGATGAAAGCCGAAAGCAGAAGAAGCGCTTGAAACGTGACGTCATCATCCCGCGTCTGGCTGTAGATCCTGGAGTGAGAAGTGCTTATTTTTTCTCTAAAAAACTACAACTACAAGTAGAAGGTAAGTATAATAAATTTGACAGCCATACAATACACTTTTCCCCCATCATACAGGATAAGTTTGGACCATTTAACATTTTGTTTAAATGTTAAGGAGTGAATTTCGCTTAGCCACAGCATGCTAAATTTTTGCCTCTTTTTTTTTTAAATTAAAAAAGTTTACTTGCAATTTTTTGGTTGTCTAAAAACATTGTTTACACTCTCAGAATTGCTTTTATCTAATGTTCAGCTTGTACAAGGTCCACTTCTCTTTAATACCACCATAACATCTTTTATGGTAAAAGTCACAAGTCTCCCTCTTCTGTCAGACGTGTAAAGTTTTATTTATTTATTTATTTCTCTCCTTGTCACAGACACACACAATCTGCTTTTTGTTTTATTTATTTATTTATTTTAAATATATGGACTATTTATATAGGTAAGGTAAGCATATAAACAACCATTAATCACTTAAATAATCCAAAGGCATCATCTTGGCCTTTAGAGGTTGTTTTGTTTATTTTATGAATTAAATTGTTAACAGATAATTTAAGACTAGTGACGTAACAATCCACTATTTTTTTCCCTTTTAGTTTCAGTTCTAATCAGACCAATCACATTTTATATTTTTGTGTTTATTTTATTGAGTTGAAATTCAGGCAATCTTAGACTTTTTAAAAAAAAAAAAAAAAAAAAGCTAAATTAAAGTGGTATTATATTATATTATATTATATTATATTATATTATATTATTATTACATTTGACAACCAATAGTACTTGCCATATGTATTTTATATATATTTTTTGTTGTTAGTCATGGCAACAGAAGGTGTGGAAAAGACAACTGAAGAAGCTCCAGCAACAGGGAAGGTATGCAACAGGTTTGACCTGGAGAAGGAGACTGAACTTCGGTTTGAGGTGGAAGCAGGCGATTCTGCAGAACAAGTCGAATTGGAACTCCTCACAGGAATGGCTGAAGTGTTTGGCTCAGAGCTGAATCGCAATAAGAAGTACACATTTGGACCAGGCTCCAAGATAGCTGTTTTCACATGGCAAGGCTGCAGTGTGAATCTTTATGGAAAACCAGAGGTGAACAACATGGACAAGAATCTACTAATTTTTTAATCCGAAAATTGATACACTTTAAAGAATACAATCATAAAACATCTACCATCTCTCTGTCACAATCACAGGTGGCTTATGTATCCAAGGATACTCCAATGCTGCTCTACTTGAACACACATGCTGCTCTGGAACAGATGAGGAAACAAGCGGAGCGGGACAATGAGAGAGGGCCCAGGGTGAATTTAATGAGGAACTACTGCATCTGATTTTGTCACTAAATACATTATATATTTATTCTTAACAATTGTTGTCTCTCAGGTGATGGTGGTGGGTCCTACAGATGTAGGGAAGTCTACAGTGTGTCGGATGCTTCTTAACTATGCTGTGAGAGTTGGAAGGAGACCAACACTGGTGGAATTGGATGTCGGCCAGAGTGGGGTAAAATGAATCAGAGCTATCATAATTCAAATTTAAGCAGACCACGCACAAATACACGAAATAGCCTGAACGCTCTGGGATTAATACAACAGTTTAACCTACACACATCTGTGTAATACAAGGCATGTTTTTCAATTAAAGAGTAATGCTTCCTCAGATCAGATGGCTTTAGCTCCCGGCAATTGTGGAATAAAAAGTTTTTTCTTTATTCTGTTTTAACAGTTGTATAAATACAGAATAATTGTACCATGTAATATCTTTATAATCTTTTAAGTCATTGATGTTGAACATCAAGACTGTCCTACTTGCAACTTCCCACCTGCCATCTGAGATGCAAGCTACACAAATAAACTGAGTGCAAGCTCTACTCAGTAGTCAGAAAGATGTAGAGTTTTAACATTTTTAAATTATCTGGCAACTTTGGCTCAAAGAAAATGGCAGTATTTCTGTATCATTGTTACACATAGCTTTTTTGTGTAATAAAGCGTTAACTTGCATTGGTAGATTGCATAGCTCACTGTGTTCACATACAGTTTCCTGAATCCTGAATTTCTCTGACAGTCGTGTCTGTTTTCAATCACAGTGATGCTTCATGCCATGAAGTTGCAACATGTTCCTCTAATACATTTTTTTTTTGGTTCCCACTTACTTTTCCTGCCTTTTGTTGCCTCATCCCAGCATGTCTTAGTTTGATGTTTCTCCCATCAAATTCAAGATGAGCTGAATTTCTTTTTCATGAAACCACAGAGGGTCTTATTTTAAAGATTTGTGATTTATTTTTTTCTTTATTGTGATTAGATTATTGAATAATAAGATTTGCTGTAATTTACATGTCATTTATATCTTTTAAAAAATGTATACTGAAGGCCCATGTTACAGCTAATATTTCTACTTTTCTCAACACTAATTGTAAATGATATGGCAAGAAAGAAGATTAACCTAAATCCATTCATTGTGGTGGGGTCCAAGCTAATTTCTCCATACATGTTCTATGACAGTGCCTCAGAACTGTAGTTCATTTTTAATTTGGTCTTGAAATTTGACTGTTCATATGTCAAGCCTCAGGTAAATATTAATTGATATATTCTTATCAATATGCAGTAAAAGATCCTGCTGTTTCTTCAGGTGTCTGTGCCAGGAACAGTGTCTGCACTGTGCATTGAACGCCCAGCAGACGTGGAAGAGGGTTTCTCAGTCCAGGCTCCTTTAGTCTACCACTTTGGCTCTACTACTCCCGGAACCAACATCAAACTTTACAACAAGGTGAGCAGAATATTCAGCAGTTTTATTTATAAAAGCATAAAGACAAAATACAACTTCGGTTTGTGTTATCTTGAGTTATATTCCAATTTTCTGACACTTTTCTCCTGATGTGTAGCTGACATCATGCCTGGCAGAGGTGTTTTCTCAACGCTGTGAGGTGAACAGGAAGGCCAGCGTAGGAGGATGTATCATTAACACTTGTGGCTGGGTGAAAGGTTCTGGATATCAGGCTCTGGTACACTGTGCCTCCACCTTTCAGGTTGATGTAGTGCTCGTGTTAGACCATGAAAGGCTTTACAATGAACTCAAACGAGACCTGCCCCACTTTGTGCGAGTTGTACTCCTCCCCAAGTCTGGGGGAGTGGTTGAACGCTCCAAGGAGTGTCGACGGGAGACCCGGGATGAGAAGATCCGTGAGTATTTCTATGGCTTCCGTGGAGTGTCTTTCTACCCTTTCTCTTATGAAGTGCGCTTCTCAGATGTCCGCATCTACAAGATTGGGGCACCATCCATCCCAGACTCATGCTTACCTCTGGGAATGTCTCAGGATGATACACAACTAAAACTAGTTCCTGTGACGCCAGGGAGAGACCTGACCTATCATGTGCTGAGCGTGAGCAGCGCAGAAGATGGAGATGAAGGTGCTAGAAAAAGCATTGTGGAGAGCCCTGTGTGTGGTTTTATTGTAGTAACTTTTGTGGACACACAGACACAGGTGATGAAAGTGCTGTCACCAGCACCTAGACCATTACCCAGACACACTCTTCTCATCATGGACATCCGCTTTATGGACATGAAGTGAAGAAAGAGGACTTGGAGAGAAGTGGAGATCATATTAGGGAGCGGTCATGCTGGATTTTATTCCAATGTTTTTTTTTTTGTTGTTTTGTCCTTTGTAAAGAACATGGTTGTAAATTACACTGTGGTATTGAATACACTGTGCATATGTTTTTCACTTCAAAGTGCAGGAAGATTTTTCTCAATTGTCTCTTTTCTAAACATTGACTTTTTTTCTTGAATAATAAATTTTAATCGATAAAACATGGTGTGGTAATTTTTACTAACTTCCACTCTAGCAGCAGTTACCTTTTGTGCATCCAGGCAATTTCTACATTTATATATCTGGCCATCATTGTGATTTAATTAAGTCTATGTCTACAATTTTAAGGTGTAACTTAAGAAATTTTGCTCAAGTTTTCTAGAAACTTTAATAAAAATTTCTAAAGTAACATATTCCTCTGCTTTATGCACCAGTGTCAGTCCTGACCAAAAGACACTAACCTGAAGGCCAAATCCCAGCAGTCTCCATACTGGGAACTGCTTGGAGGCACTACATCAGGAACCTTTTTGATGTTTGTTTTGTCAACAGCTGCCACCTTATAGAGCATCCTTTACACCTTTATGCTCTTTTAAATGTCCACATGATTAACACGTAAGTGGTAAATGTATGTCAGTGTGTGGCATCTATATGTGCAGCACAATTGGGGAATAACTAAGCATACATTAATATTGATCAATGAAATTGTGATTTGGTGATAAAGTTATGATTTTAATCCTTTTGCTCATACTTTTTTTCCTACCTGTTTGTTGAAACTGGTTAAAATGTTAAATGTTTCCATATACTGACTATTAGTCATTTCAAACTTTATAGAAGTCTGAAATCTTTTTTTTTTTGTTTTTTTTTTTAACCTTGTCTTCTACAGTATTTCTGTTTCTACCATAAGCACTCTAAGCAGTATCCTCTCCTCCACTGCCTGAAGAAAGTGTCTTTCAGAAACTAACATCAGATTTAGGAGCAGATTTTCAGTCAATCTTCAACTGCAAATTTAACAAGCTCACTTCATGAAAAATAAGTGCAAGGTTTTACCATTAAGATCAAGCCACAGTAAATATGTGGGATCAGCAGCAACCTCTGTCCCTAAAAACCTAAGCGAGTAGGAAGAAGAATGGGGTTTCAGCAATTTAGTCTACTGAATACGGTGGGGCTTGATTGTATAGGGCTCTAATGGTTAAACTAAGCTTTTAAAATGAAATCTAAAACTAAAAGTATCTATGGTGAGAACCTAAGAAATACTTTAAATATTTCTGATATGATTAAAAACTACCAAACTAGCAGTGGAGTGATACTAAGGAGACATTGCAGTGACAAAGATGGCTCTCAAATTTATGATGCTACACTGAAAGAAAAAGCTGAAGAAACTCATTTGCTGCATAATTTCCGAGATGACATGATGTAGAGCAGTAACAAAAGTTTTTGTTTCTTCTGTATTAAACTGAAGAAAGTTGCCATTTAGCCATTGCTTGATTTCTTTTTTTGCAACACAGATATTGGCTTTTTTTTTTTTTTTTTTTTTTTTTTTTAGTTATTTTTCTACCTTTGCCACTTCTGGATGAACTTTATTATTTGTACTTACAGACACTTCAGGTCTAGTTCTGAATAATGGATGCATTGGAGGACAATGGTATACTGGTATAGTTGATAAAAATACTTTTGAGTGTTCAGTGTTTATATCTTAGAAGTATAGCTGTTTCAACTTTGCTTGAAAGGCCTTCAAACATTTTATACTTACCAAGGTCAATTAAATTTGTATTTTGGTCAATTTTACTAAACACGTATGTCCACTTCCATAAAGTGTTTATTGCTTTAGTCACCCCCTTATCATAAATGTATAACCTGAGCTGAATCCAATAAATTTTAAAAATGTATACAGTTTATACAGTTTGAGTAGGCAGTCATGCATAGAAATAATTTAAAAAGACCGCTAAAATGCCCAATACTTTTGCAAATGTTCTTTAAAAAAAATATGGCAGTGTTAACAAAGTACATACTTAGGATGAAATGTGAAAAGAATGATCAAACAAAGCCACATTTGAAATGTGTAGCTATATTACAGATAGGGTACTTTTATACACTGTTATGTGTTCAGTAATGACTCTATTTTCCAATACAACATCCAGAAAGTGGTTTTCTCTAACTGTATTTGTAATAAATAAACCTACACTTTGGCATAATCGCCTAGTTTATTTGTTCAACAGACCACACCCCCTGCGCCTCTGATTGGCTGTTTAATCCACCTGAGTAAAGATCGTCTAGTTCCGGGATTCCGATGTCGGCCTAGCAAGCGAGCTAAGTAGTTTCCTAGTGGCTAACTCAAGAAGGACTGAAACCACCCACACCCAACGGGGAAGACAGCTCGCATGCTGAACGTTAGGTGCGTGCTTTACAATTTGTTTGAGGTCACTGTTTGGCTGAAAGCCATTACTGCTTTGTCACAAATCGTCAATGAAAGTCTCATCGCTTTTGTAAAGCTCCCATGCTAACCAAGTAAATAACGCTAGCGCACTATTGTAACTGTGGTAAAGGGCTGAGCAGTGTCGCAAAAAAACTTTCGAAGCTAGGTTAAACCTCTGAATGATTATCACCTATGTATTTCCTTTAAATCTGTCGTTGTTTCTTCTTTAAACTAAAACTACACAATGTATGTTTTTTGTGAAAGAGTGGGGTGTAGTTTTATGGGGATCACGTTGGTGTGAGAAGATTACGGCAACGTTAGTTGTCCTGACTGAATCCTTGCGCTGCATTGGCCTGCTGTTTAATGGTTGGTCTGTTTCAAGATATCTTTCAGTTATTTAATCATAGTTTGGTTGTATAGTTTTAAGACACAATAACCAAACACAACGCTCTTTTAAAAAAAAAAAAAAAAAAAAAAGATTAAATTTTGTTGACCGGCCACTTAACGGTGTAGCTTGTGACGTGCAGATTGTTGTGGTGACATGACAAGCAAAGCTCGACACGGAGATTTTAGGATTAACATCCATTAGAGTCGGGGGGGATTTGTTGTGAGACAGATGAGGTGAATAACAACAGACGCACTGACACTGTCTCAGCTATATCTCTTTATTTCTTGGCTCAGATGATTGTTGAACGGAGGGGTGTGACCAAACTATCAGATTACACTTGTACTCCGGGTCTGTTTCCAGTTTGCTCGCACCACACCGACTAGTTTTTCATTTGAAGATGAAGGAAATGGGCACGAGTGTGTCACAGGTCTTTGTCTACATGGTGTTTTTAATTTCCATCAGTGGGGGGTGTTGACCAGCTGAGGGCATTGACGTTTACAACTGTGTGTAACAACAGCAGATGGTTGAACCCTGTTTTTGAATAATAGTAAAATGTTTATGACTAAGTTTTATTAGTACACCAAGAGTCCTGCTAGTGACATTGTTGTGAAATCACTGCTTCTTTTGGATAACTTCCCTCTGTAAAAGTTGAATGACTGTTGACACAGATTGCATATTCAAAATGCATTGAAATCATTTCACATTGCTGCAGTATTATTGTTGGTCATTATGCTCTTTAGTATGCAGTTACCATATTGGATCATGGCTAAACAAAGGTCACATGGCTCAATTTTGTTTCTATTTGTTTTAGGTTCGAACCATAATTTTAAAAGATAGACAAAAAAACAAAACAATGGAATCTATACCAGTAAAAAGC
Source organism: Telmatherina bonti (assembly GCF_933228915.1). Taxonomy (NCBI): domain Eukaryota; kingdom Metazoa; phylum Chordata; class Actinopteri; order Atheriniformes; family Telmatherinidae; genus Telmatherina; species Telmatherina bonti. The sequence goes on along the minus strand of NC_136610.1, from coordinate 25,117,648 downwards.
AGGAATAAGGAAGATAGGCATTTGCATTTTGAATGACATTCTTTTTCCTTTTTATCTAGATTACACATCACACAATGCATTTGTACTAAACAGCTTCCTGAATACCAGTCTGTTTTTGTGTAATGTTATGGAAATGAGTAATAAATGGTCTAATTTATTTATTTATGGTGTAATTGTTTGGTCAATTAGATATATTTTAGTAAATTTGACTTGTGACTTGTATAAATAGTTTTTAACTGTTTTTACAGGAGTGTCCAGCAGTTTACCCACAGAGCCAGGGGGTAGAGGAAGACCTGGATAAAAAAAGGATGAGAATCTTTTCTGCTATGTAACATTCCCATTATACGTGCCCTTTTTTAAGAGATGCAAAATGGGAAAGGAGGTGTATTTGAAGAGAATTTGGAGTTGGGGGCATTCAATAAATCCATCCCCAGCCAAATGCGATGGCACCTTTGTGAACTTCATGGGACCTCTTTATGGAATGAGTTGAATCTGTTCTCACATAGACAAAAAGACTAAAGACGGTGGTCTCAAAAGATTGAGACTCATTTAGAATATTTTGATTTTTTTTTTATCTCTTGCAAACACATGCGTAGATTTTTTTTTTTTTTTTTTTTTTTTTTTTTTTAAAGCGGCTTTTTAAAAATTAATTCCTCATGGACCTTTGTTTGATGTTATGCAGCTTCCCACAACTGGCTTAAAAGCAAATTTGTTTTGGTTGGTTTCCCCTGCTGAGTTAGTCTGAAATGTTGGAACTATCCCTCCTGCTGCCATCCTCAGTTTCTTCCACCCACCCAGTGCCTAAATAAGCCCTCTTGGGACTATCACAGAAGTCATCAGCAGCTGCTGTACTCAATCCTCTGCCTGTTCTCCTCCATGTACTCCTGCTTTTGGCCTGCTGCACTACCTCTTTAATTTACTTTTTTATATTAATTTTCACTAAAGTGGACAATCAGAACTTTAGCACAGCAATGAGCATTAATGTAAACACAGAGTGTTACAAGTGGAGAGAAAGCTAGATTGCTCCAGCATTGAGTGCATTGGTTGTCCTAGTATATGCACAGCAGTGTATATGTTATTGCACAAGAATTGTCCACATTGTTGCACCAAATACAGCTCAATTTAAGCCATACAAAAATATTTATGAAGTATCAACCTATATTTTTGTATCACATGGCATTTCTATAAAGATTAAAAAATATGCATACAATGTAGATATTTACAACAAGCTGTGCACGTGCAAGTAGAGCTATATTTGATACTGCTGTATAAGAAAATATCTTGTTTTAAATCAGTGTCGTGAGACCCTAATTATCTGTACAGACTATTCATTCAATTGCTGCTTTGCATAGTTGGTTTGGTTAGACGTTTTTCGTTGCTAATCATTAGTCATGGCCCTTCCTTCCAAAACAACACAGCATTCCCCATTTTGACCTGTATAGCTCTAGTTCATTGTCAATAGACAGTTTATAGCTATCTCCCTGTCTGTCCTCTCCTACACTTGACTCTAATGCCGGGTTTCAGTGGTGGGGGGGTTGGGGGAGGGGTTGGGGGTCCTGCTTCTGCTCCTCCCCGTCCATTTCGACCCAGCCGATATGTCCCAGTGTCTGCAGCCACCACTTTTCTTGTTGGGTCCACAACACTCTTCTTCTGCTTCACGTAAGTGTTTATTTGGCTATTGTACAAAAACATGGTGCCAAAGAAGCACACATATGAAGACACAGTTGTGTCAGTGTAATAATTATGCTTTGCATACTTTTTTTGTTGCAAAAATTGTATAAATACTCTGATATTATTTTATCTGATGATATATTGTTGTTTTCTTTGTCACACACTTGCTATCTTTTCAGCAGCACTTGCACCGTTTCATACAGTCACACCTGTGTGCTCTGCATTTACAATTACAGTGATTTATATTTAGCTGCTGAGCAGTCTCAGTGGAGCTGCTTGGGTGTTCATTTGCCATGCACCAAAGCTCACAAGCAGATGTTGATGTGTGGAGGAATCCTTTCCCATCTGTGTTTCTAGCAAGTGTCAGGATTTAAAACAGGTTGCATAACTATATTTTAGTTTTATAACTTTTTCCCCTGTAAAATACTGTCCAGGTGCCCATGGTTATCTGAGGATGTTTCCTCAGTCATTCCAATCTACATTGCTGTGATATTCCTCTTTACACTCGCCAATTTCTGCATGGCCACTTTCATGGACCCTGGAGTCTTCCCCAGAGGTAGGGAGGTTTAAGCAGTGGTGGGTGAAATTACAGTTTATTTCAGGACATGATGTACATCATAAGACTGGACAGAATATTGAATTGTGTTCACTAATATAATGCATAGAGAATGTGATGAATCATTGTGATGTGAGAGCGGTATTGTTTGGTGTGTCTTTTGTTTGTAGCGGAGGAGGATGAGGATAAAGAGGACGATTTCCGCGCCCCGCTCTATAAGACTGTGGAGATCAAAGGCATTCAGGTGCGCATGAAGTGGTGCTCCACCTGCCGCTTCTACCGCCCGCCGCGTTGCTCGCATTGCTCTGTCTGCGACAACTGTGTAGAGGTATACACTCAGACTCATGGCTATACACCTGCAATTTTGTGGTCTCACTGTATCATGAATCCATTACAATTGGAAATATTTCACTTTATCATGCATATGAAAGTGGGTTGCATTATTATCCAGACATTTTTCTCCCTCTTATCAACTGAATACCTCAGGAACATGTCCTCACTTTTGTGATGAAACTTTGATTTGAATATATCCAAAGTTTGTCTGTAAACACCTCTTAAATCTTTATTACACATATATGAGTTTTCCTTCTATTTTACAAATGCCTTCTTATTTCATAGTATCATGGCTGCTCAGACTCAATCTGTCCTACTCTAAGTTTTCCACATGGGAGTGAAGGCTGTAGAAGTTGTGCTGAAATGATTTTAAAAAAAAAAAAAAAAAGTTAATGTTTCTCCTCCTCAGTCATTATTAATGTGGAGTTTTGTTCTTTTCTGATCTTGTGTTCCCTTAGGAGTTTGACCACCATTGTCCATGGGTGAACAATTGTATTGGCCGAAGGAATTATCGTTATTTCTTCCTCTTTTTACTTTCTCTAACCACCCACATTGTGGATGTATTTGGCTTTGGTTTGGTATATGTTCTACGAAACAGCCATCAGCTGGATACGCCACATGCTGCTGTTACGTATCCTTTACTTGATGCTCTGTAGTAATAAAAGCACAGAATATGTTGTTGGACTTTCTTTTCCCGTTTTATTTGCTTTGTTTTGTTGTCACTATGTTTTAGTTTTCTTATATATATTTTTTGGTGATGTCCTTGACGCTGCTTCCCAGTATGGCTGTGATGTGTGTGGCTGGTCTGTTTTTTATCCCAGTTGCTGGCCTGACTGGGTTTCACATAGTGCTAGTGGCCCGTGGTAGGACCACAAATGAGCAGGTACAAACAAGAGCTGCTTGTGTGCATCACTGACTCAGTTCGGATACATTTTGCTCAGTTGTATTCTTGTCTTTTGACATTATTAGAGTTGAAAGCATGATTGTTTTTCTTTCCTCTCTTTCTCTGTAGGTGACAGGGAAATTTCGGGGAGGAGTTAACCCTTTCACCAATGGCTGCATGAGGAACATTTCACATGTACTCTGCAGCTCTCAGGCTCCCAGGTCAGCACATTCTCTATCCTCTACATTCCTATGTTTATTAGCCTCCTATTTACACTTCTGCAGTTAATTTACCACTATTCTCTCTCTTTTCACCCTCTTATTGTTTCTGTCTGTCTTTCAGTTAATGGACTATATGAGTGCAGGCATTTCCTTAGAATGGATTATATTGCCATATTATGTTTTTCAATTGACAAAACACTTCATAGCCTTTGATTTACTGCCCAAAAATTTTATATGTATTAATGTGTTACAGATATGTGGGCCGGTGGCGAGGCCATCAGACAGTGGAAGTTCAGCCGCCATTTCTTCGGCCACCTCTTACTGAGGCCCAACTAGAAGCCAAGGTCCTGGACAATGGGATCCAGAATGACCGACACAGCACAAGGGTAAGTGTTACTAAATCTTTTACTGTAAAATGTAAATGCCATGATTTACAGAGCTCATAAACCACTATTTTATGAGCTCAGCAAAGGCAGACGTCATGTATTTAGCAGTGCTGGTTTGTCTGTCTGTCTGTGAACATAAGTTTGAAAGTTATGGATGGGTTTTGATTAAATTTTCAGGAAGTATCAGAAATGGGATAAATAATAGGGAAATTATAATTTTTGGGGAACTGGATCACCCCTGGAACCAGGAATTTTTTTAAAGGATTCTTTGCTAGGGAGAGATGGGGATAATTTTCTCCCAAATTGATTAATAAAAAAACATATATAATTGCTTGGCAGAGGTCGGTGCTTTCTAAGTAATTCTGGTTTGCAATAAAAAACCACAACATTTCAATGATTGAAGAAAAAGTATTTGCTCATCTTGAATATGATGGCAGCAATATGTCTGTTAAAGATTTAGGTATGGCCACGTATACCTCTTAGTACCATCCCCTCTACTTTAAACAACAGTCTGCAAACATCCAGGAACTTATTAGACTGGTTGCTGGACTTTTAAGGGGAATGTTTTCTAATTTTTGTCTGATAGAGGAGTGTAGCTGCTTTGGGGTCCTCAGTCTTGTTATGTTTTGCATTTCAGTATGCACCAAATGATTCAGGGATCCAACAGGACTTGGTAAATACCGAGCCGTTCGACCCGTTGTGCATAGGACAATCTGCCCTTTCGTTCTGCAGGGTTTTGGTTTTCCAGTAGAAATTGCTGTGGTGCACGCTTAGTAGCCTGCTTTTACAGGCCACTAAATGTGTGTGCCTTTCCATTCAGGCAAAAGCTCACCCCTGCAAGTCAAACCCCAATCCCTGTTGCCTCCCACCCCACTCACTTCTCCCCCTGGGACTTGGTTGTGGCTGACACATATACACACACACACACACACATATACACACAGACACATAAAAATAGCTCTAGCACAGTTAAGAGAAGGACGTTTAGATGCATCAGCTTCATTCAGATCTTTACAGTGGGATAACTTTGGGTTTGCTGTTGAGTACAATTACAAGATAGTGAAAACAGTTCATAAATATTTCACTGTTGGCAAACATGTCCCGAACACTAAAGGAAACATGCAATGTGTCCAAACAACTTCAGTGTAAGCACCCAGATATTATTCATGAACATGGGACAGTCCAGCAACCTGAATAGAAAACAGCGGCAAAAAAGCAACTGTCTGAACAGACGTACTGGTCCTCTTCAGATAAGATTAGATTTTTAAAAATATTTTATATTAACATATACAAGTGATCAAAGAATTACAAAGTGTTATACAATTATATGATTTAGTGTTTTTACACTTTTTTTTTATTTTTTTATTTTTATTTTTTAAAATAAAAGAACCGAAGTTGCTCACCCCTGCCATAAAGTCTTTGGGCTGCATTTGCAACTTTAAAGCATTCTTGCCACACTTTACAGTTGCTTTTTTCTCTTTGAATTATTATGACTGAATTTGCAGACTGAAAATAATTTCTTGAGCAGACTCAAACCAGTTATCCTACATATATTGTTTTATGAAGCTTTGAAACCAAATTAAACCAAAAGATGGGGCTTTTGTCTGCATGCTTATTTGTTTAACATATGATCACATCTCAGCAATAAATTTGTCCGGTGATGGATCAATATGAGATATAATGTTCTAGTTTTTGAAAAACATTTATGCAGGTATGTGTGTTTGGGTGTGGGCAATTTTACAAATGCATTTCCTCATTGTTGACAAGAAACTCATCTAATCAAGAGAATAGGATGAGGGCAGAGTATTTACATGGTTGTCATTAGAGCCATAAAGAACTCCAAGTTGGGTTTTGGTTTTGGTTTGAAATGGCTGATGTACTTGCATAACATCCGTCCTGTACAATTCCTGTCTGCTTTTTAACATTGGATTTCTGATTGATTTGTATATACTGGTGATATTGGCAGTTAATCATATTTTACAAACTTTAGAAATGTCTGAACTCAATACCATTTTTCTGTTCATCTTCTCCAGTCCAAGAGCAGCCTTGATCAGATGGAAAGCCAGTCAGCTGACGCAGAGCCTCCACCTCCTCCTAAGCCTGATCTTCGTTACCCTGGTCTGCCGCGTGCGGACACAGAGGGTGAGAAACACATAAATATGCGTGAGAGAATTCAGGTGGTTGCAGATAAACCACCAGACGTGTCAGTGTTTGAGTGCTAATCATAAAGTGAAGCGGAGGTGCTTCGAGTGTTTCAGCTGTTGTGTAAACAGTGAATGTTTGCTTTCTAATCATAAATGCACATCACTGAAATGTCACTTTGGGTTTCTTGTCCCTCAGAGAGCAGCTTGTTGACTGAGGCTCCACCTACACCATCAATGTACAAGTACACACCAGCTTACAACAGTCCAGGGAGGAACCACACAGCCCTCACTCACCCGAATAAGGTACATTTTAATTAGCATGTACTTGGCTCGCTCTTTGGTACAGGCCAATCATATCACAATATGCTACAAGAGAAATTAATTGTGTCCTTTTGCCTGATGTAGGATTTATATGTAGAGCTTGCAAATGAAAATAATTCTTAACAGGCACACAACCATGTTGATTCTGTGTGTTTGTATGACTACACAAATAGCAGGCAGAGAGAGCAGAAAAAGCACAATCTTACAGTTACCTGTAGCAGCTGGGCTGGAGGCTGTCATGTCTTCTAATTTTCTTTGTGGTAAATAAATTCCCCTCTTTTTTTTTTTTGTTTTTACTTTAAATTGATCATTCAGTGGCCATCGGTTGAGCAGTAAGTCTCACTGTGTATGTGTGTATTCCCCTTTGGCTGTCTCTGTTTTTGGGTGGAAGCTGTCCATTTCCCTGAGACTACATTGACTGGAATGTGTGGTTCTTTGCCATTTATATTTGTATTTTCATTCATGTGTTGACACGCACACAGTTGTTGACATGCAATGTCAGTGCTTGTTCAAACCAGTCAATGTTTCTGGTCCAGTAGTGTGATGATGGAGTAGAGCACCAATCAAGCATCCAATGACCCCCCCTCCACAGTTTTCTTTTTCTTCCTACTTTTTATGTCCTGTTAAACTGTGTTCAAAAACTGTTTTGTGTGTTTTCTACCTGAGGTAGGATGGTAATTTTCATTGCTTTTGCCCTCTTCACACATGCTGCCTTCTTCATTACTTTTTTTCCTTACTCTCTTTCCATCTTTACCTGTGGTCTGTTTCTCCTCCTCTCTCCTCTCCTCAGATGATCCGTGGAGAGAGTCTTGACTCTCCATCTCCCTCCATCCTTCAGTCCAGCCGCCAGCCTAGCTACCGTTCGGAGCCAAGCAGCCTGGACGGGGCCACAGTGGTGGGAGGAGGTGTAGGGGTGCGCAGAGGGGGAGGGGAGAGGGGTGAGGGCCCTGGTGGCCCTGCTTGGACTACTGTCGGGGTGTCAGGGGGCATGTCAGGTTACTCCCTGACTGGGCGCTCCTACACCTCCTACCCATCCTCGCTGGTTCTGTCCACCGGTGGCTCACGATCATCCAGCCTGCGCTCGGCACAGACTGCACATAACCCGCTGGCTACGCTCCCATCAGAAGGCACAACAGACACCAGCTACAAAAGCCTGGCCAATCAGACACCTCGGAATGGCAGCTTGTCCTATGATAGCCTGCTGACGCCATCTGAAAGCCCAGAATTTGAGTCAGCTGCACATGAGCTGTCGCCACAGAAACATCATGTTCCTTTTCCTTCCACCACTATCATGGGTCAGCCTGAGGTTGTGTCACCCAGTAGCCCACTGCAGGGCTACACGTCGCCCTTCCTCTCAGCTCAGATCGCCCAGCAGAGAGAGGGGCAGCTGCTCCAGGGCTCTGCCACTTTCTCCTCCCCCCACAGGGCCTACCTGCGTGCAGTCAGCCCACCCCCTCCCTCCTCCTCCAGGCCTCTTGAGGCTCAGCACTTGCTACAGCATAACCAGGACTTCTCTTCCCGAGCCCCTCGTAACCCTTCCTCCTCATCCTCTTCCCCTGGGGCTCGCTTGCCTGAACCCCCTGTCTCTCCGCCACCTCGCGGCCTGTCCCTCAGCAAGTCCCCGTCTTACACCGGGGATGCTGGGCCTCAGCACAAACCTCGTCCTGCAGGAGGGGGCACTGTGCTGGGAGGGGGAGGAGTCGGAGGGGGGCATCAGGCTCCACAGTGAGTAGTGATCTGTCGCCAAATTCGTCAGCCTGCCACTCTTCCTTCTCCTCCTTTTCCTACTCTTCCCTCCTGGTTTGTGTCAGCCTTTCTCTTCTTCCCTGATCTGTGTGAGTCTTCCTTTTCCTCTTACATGGTTTACAGTCAGTCTGTGTTGTTTACACTTAACCTGTTGGGTGTATGTGTGGATGTCGTGTTATTAGAGTTTTGTCGTAGTTTATCTTTAGGTTACTATTAGAAGCATGCCAGTATGTGTTTATCTCTGTTACAGCATGCCTAACGTTGCTATTTATTTCTGTCCCATAGTCTTTTGGGTCTGCATCCTTTTCACATTCACCAATTATAGTTACCAAATGCCTTATAAGATCCTTCGTAAACATTTGCTGTTTTTTATCTGCTTGTTGTTTTGTGAAGTAGAACTTCTCACCTCCCCCTCCATGTCTCCTCTCTCCTCATCCCTAAAATGCCCCCACCCCTCCTCTCTCACTCTTTCAAATGGCTGTCCACTCAGATCCACCTCTCGCCCAGTTTTGGCCAATCACACTGCAACCAAGCCGGGGGGCGGTGTGAAGAAGGTAACCGGCGTTGGAGGGACCACATACGAGATATCGGTTTGAGTGACAAACATCCCGCGTGATCTATCACAAGGACGGGAAAATATCACTTTCACTTGCCTCTTACCTGAGCTGGATATTATTCATGACTACAGGCTCCTCAGAAGTGACTGTTTTCTGCTGCACTGGACTTGAGGAACAGGCCTGTCTGGTACTTTATCTTTGTATCGCCACTGGCCAATTTTGTTGCCAGCCTTTCAGATTTGAAACCGGAGATACTGATTAATTTTTCACAGGATCAGTTGTCTCCATTTAACCACTTTGTGAGCCATAAACTGATTTGACTGTCATCACAGCTGGGTACTGATGTTTGTAAAACACACATACCTATTCCATGATTTTGTTACTTTGCTTTGGTACATTAGCACACAAAGTATAAACAAGGGTGTCTGACAAAGGAAAAGACGGCCTTTACCCAGTGGATGTTAAAATTTTAAGAGCTCTGATTTAAAACTGTTGACCATTAGAAACATCTGATTGGACCACGAGGGAATATTCTGACCCACAAACACAGAAACGTATTAGTTTTTATAAGCCTTTTTGTTTTTAATATAATTTTCTATAAATGTTAACAACTGTACTGATCGTATATGGGTCAAATTGTCAGGTATAGATGACTTTTGATGAGGGCGGCCGATGGAGTGGAGGGGGGTGCCACTGGCAACCGACCACCACTCAGATATATGTTATGTAGTTAAGGCGATTCCAGATCAGTTGTCTGTTTATAATTGATGGCTGCATCAGCCACTCGTAAGTTGGAAATTTCTTCCTCCAAAGAAAATTGTGATTTTTTTTCTTTGGTGGGTACCAGATATGGAGAATTATCAAAATTATTTTTGAAAGCCACAAAGAAATGTAGATCTCACCATTGCAGCACAAGCATCTTTGTGGAATGTACGCTTGTATTGTTTGTTAGAGACATTATGCAAAATCTGTTAGCTTTAAAGTTATGTCCTTTTAGTGTTCTTTATTATTATTTTCCTTCGTTTCTGTAATGTGTGTATCAGTCAGTAAAGATGCTCGTAGCCATTTTTTTTAACAAGTGGCCAGCCAAATAGGGGCAGCGAGGGATGGGCTTATTTATTTCATCATACAAAACAACCTTGTAGCTCTGGACACAAATTAATATCAGCCTCAGTTTGTGTTTCTTCTTAAAAACAGAGAAGGTTTGAATATTTTTGATAAGAGTCTATTAGAAATTGTAGATGCAAGATGCCACTGAATAGTTTGAGGGACTTGTGTGCAGTACAAATCTGTTAGTTGGGTTTTGCCTTGAAACCATTTATACTGAAGCTGGTGTGCTTTTTTTGTTTTAAATTGTCTTTTTTCTATCAAGGCTCATTTTTACACTTCAAAAAACAAAACAGATTAGATATACTTGATTTTCTTTTGTTAAATTTTGTTTTAAACTACAGGTCATGTTTTAATCCCATTGCCATGTTCAGAATGATTTGGTTTCATGAAGGGAAGTGTGTATATCTTTCCGAATTGGGCATCACAGGCTTTATTATTTGCTTTTCTTTTCTGTAAAGACCCACAGCAGTGTTTTCCTTAGAATGTTAAAACTGTGTGAATGTGGCACATCTTTATGGGGCAAATGGACGCTTTAAGCTGAAGTATCAATCGACCCAAACTGTGCTGTAAGTTTTCAATTTTATCAGGCTGTGTCTTTGGTGTGCATGTTTTTTCTTTTAATTTTTTTAAAAATATATATATATATATATATAAATATATAATTTTCTTTCAGGTTTGTCATGCTGACTGCTTCAATGGTGTACATTTTTGTGAGACTGTTAAGTTCCACTCTGTTTATGTGTGGGTGGCGAAAAGAAACATCATTAAGGCACAAGCAGTTGGTGCACAGACTAAAAGAGAACCTGTGTTACTTCTTCCTGCTCTGGCCAAAGATTGTGGCCACTGAACAATCTGAAACTGTGTGTGTATAGCAAGTATACTTCTATGTGAGATTAAATATTGCTATTGTGGGTTGTAATGAATGAAACGAGTTCACAAATATCTGTAATGAGTACATTGTAAAACATTTCCAAATGGCCTTATAAAGAATTTTTAAGATGTCTTCTCAGAATAAAAGGTCAAACTGTTAAATGTCATGAGTCTTATATGTGCACAAAGATTTGCTTTTATTTGTTTTTGAAATTTGACATAAAAGTAAACAGTGGTTGCAAAAGACAGGCGGCGACAGTTAACATGCATTGATGACAATGCTGAAAATGGCTAAATAAATACAAAACATTACTTTTTTTTTTTTTTTTTTTAAATAAATTAGATTCTGTAATAAAACACAGCCAAATAAATGGTTAATTTGAAATCTAGCTGCATTTGAATCAGGCTGCATCACAGCCATCAGACCTGGTAAGTGTCTGGCAGCTGTTTTTTTTTTTTAAATTGTGAAGACTCAAATATTGTCTACACTTCTTCGCACTTGTTGAACCTCTTATGTTCTCTACATTCCATACTATCTTGCATGTAAATGTAAAGCATGAAGACAAAGGAAAACATTTTATGCTCCCAATCCCTGCATTATCTGCCTCACTGGTCTTTCTTGCTTTCTGTTTGCTGCTCTGGGTTGTCGGATTCTTGATGAAGCTCATCACTCCCCTCTTCTGGCTGAGAGCCGTCGTGCTTCTCCTCCTTCAAACCAAGACTTTTGTTCAACTTCTTGGACTTTTGGAAAAGCTCGTTGAGATTAAACTCTCGTATGATGTTTTCCTACAGATGAAATAAGGATTATCGTTAGCTATGTTGTCTGCGTGTGTCTGAGTTTATCAAAGGCTGTGCCAGACACACCTCATTGAAGGTCCAAGATACAGCCCTCCCTTTATTATCCACCATTGGACGTCTCATGATTTCCCGCCCACCTTGAAAAAGCAGCAGCGAGGGTAGCTGCTTGGCCAGAGGTGATGTACTTACTTTGTACCTATTGAGAAATTATCCAAAGAATATAAATGTCAAAATCAAACATTTCTCAAAGGCAAAAACAACACTGTGGTGTAATGACGATGCAGACTAACCTCTGTGACACCTCTCCATAGCGACCAATGTCGACCTTCCCAAACCGGAGACCAGCACAGTTGTACCTGTTGTATGCAAAGGGGAGAGCCAAAAATCTAACCTGTGTTCAATGTCCTCAGATTAGATGACATTATGTTGTATAATTTTATGTATTAGTTGTGCTTGAAATCTTTAAATCCAAGTTTCTATAAATCTATACCAATATAACCTAAAACATCAGAAGGGTACCTAAATCTGAAAAGTAAATAGTTTTCCAGTTCAACAAAGATTAGCATTCATTACTTCTCACTTCTTTAATGCAAAGGAGGCCTAAATATTGCATATCTGAGTGGCAAAAAGTACATTAGTTTCTAACAGTAAGGTGATCAGGTGGTGCCTTCTGTTTTATTTAAAGTTAAAAAATGCAGATCAATACTTTTATACAACATTATTCAAGGCCTAATGACACAAATCTAAGGAAACTTGAATAAAAGTTGATTTTTATCAGGCTGGCAAAAGACATCCAGTGATGACTAAACAAACTTTGCTGCTTGGTGACAATTTTCTTAAGATCACACAGACCAGGAGTGTCCAAAGTCGGTCCTCAAGGACCGCTGTCCCAGGTGTTTGGTGGATCTTTCTTCCAACACACCTGGCCTCCACTAAATGAATCCAACAGCGAATGAAGTTCTGCCCAATGAGTGATTTGAGTCAGGTGTGTTGGAACAGGGATATATGGAAAACCTGCAGGATTGTGGCCTTCGAGGACTGGAGCTGGACACCCCTGACATAGATTAGACTAGTATTAGAGATTAGAGTACAATTTTTGGCTTTTATTGTTGTGTTGATTTAGTCTGTTCATCTCTGTGCTGACCTTGGGATGGATTAGATACATGTCAAGGGTTTACCCCACCTCTTGCCCAATAGCAGATGTGAAAGACAGTGAGTGTGAAACGCCATCAAAAGTGTAAGAAGTGGAGGGAGGATCAGTAATGTAATGATGATTCCTTACTTAAGAGAAAGGTCGGCAAAGACGGGTGCAAAGGACTGGCAGTCAGAGGACCAGTTGGCATAAAACTCAACTATCCATGTGACACGGCTGTCCCTCTGCAGCTCCTCCTAAGAACTCAATAACACAGAGACAAATTACAACAGAATACACAGATGTCTGTCATTTGTACACACTAACTTTTGAGGTTTAATCAGTTAAGGAAGTCTTGATTTTTTTACAGTTACAATATAAACTTCATTAATTCCACCCAAGTCAGATAATATTCTCAAAACACTAACCAGTAAATTTTTTCATTCTCACCGTACAGTTTTTATGTAACTAAACAAAGCCAAACAACATACAAGACTCACATCTATGGTCTTGTCACTAAAATACTTGATGTACTCTGGGCCCATGTAGAGAGGAGGCTTACAGGTCATAACAAAAGCTGGATATAAGACACAAAGAACAAAATATTTAAGTAGGCTGAAAACAATTTTAAATGTAAATGTAACAATTCATACAGTGTGAAGTTAATTCATTCATTTGTTCATTTATTTGTATTAAATAAATGTACAATCAGAGGTTCTAAAACAAAAAAACAAAATTAGTGAGATTTATTAAATACAAAAAACTCACATAAGGAGGCTATGGATTTGTTCTTTTGATTTCTTTGCAATGAGTGAGTAAACTACTTGTACAATGGCATCACCTACAGGTCGTTTTAAAAAACACACTGACTCCTGAACTGCTGAGATCACCCTGCAGCGTGACCACAGCGACTTGAAGCTGTTTCATATCGGTTTGAGGGGCACATATTCTCAGGAAAAAAGATCATCAGGTAAATTTGCAGTGACTTTGATGGATTTCTTTAAAAAATTGTGGAAATAAACTTGCCTGAACCATCTCTACCAACTGGTTTGGGTATGTAAACCCAAACTAAGTGTTTGTTTTAACACTGCGCATTCAAATTTCAGTCATTTCACTGTTGTTACATTATCATTAACTTCTTTTTTCACATCAATAATTTGCTTAAAAAAAACCCAAAAAACATTTATTCTGTTTGTTCTATTCTAAAACAAATAGAAAAACACAGAGAAACATTTCTCTTTGTTTTGTTTTTTGTTTTGTTAGTGTGAAAGTTAAAAGGGTTAAAAGGAGAAAAGGTCAAAAATAAAGCAGCTGCCAGTGCTTGTTCTAACCACTCAAGCACTGGGATGGGTTTAAATTTGATTATCACTAGCAGAATAGTTATTTTCTGCAAAAGACTGAGTTAATCTTGTTGATGTTGTGAATGCAGGGCTTCAGAGTAATCCTCTCTGACTGAATTAAACAGTGAGCAAGAATAGCTGAGTTGACTCATCTTTACAGCCGTAACAAATGCTTTCCTGTGAAATGTTTTTGGGACTGGGAACAAAATGTCTAAAGGTAGTATGAGTTGTTGTTGAAACAGTTCACAAACGTATAAGGTAATCAGGCCAAAGAGCAGGCCATTTCTATTGCACTAACAACTGGACAGAACTGATCATGAAATTATGTGGTTTTTGAAGCACTAGCCTGAGTAGAAGCCACAAAAACCAAGATGATTATTGAACCACATGTGTTCAGTTTTTATCTAAGCTGTTTTTTATTTTACAAAGACATAAAAACTTGCGGGCTTCTGGGGTCAAGTTGAGAAGCTGATGGCTCAATGATCAATATGAAATATCAACAAAACTCTTTTATTTCAGTAAAAGTAGAATTACATTTAAGAATGTTTAAAATCACTGACCAAGACACAGTGCCAGGTAGAGGATGCCGAGCCGAATGTCCAGCCTGAAGAAGAGGATGACATTGGCTACTTTACTGAACATAAACAAGTTGCCAATGTGCTGCTCCAAAGTGACTGAAATAAAGGAAGAGAAAATACGTAGATCAATGAATGAAGCAATGGAAAAACCTTCACATTTCTCAGCAAGGTCAAAGGAGGGTGGGATCACAGGGCACCTGTAATGTTTACAACACAAAAGAAGTTTCTAGTGAATCATTTCCTGGATTTGGGAAACCTCTACTGACCTCCGGTCAGGTCTTGTAGGCAGTTACACTTTAGACCTAAATATATTTAATAAATTCCATATATGCAGTATTGTATAAATATATGTGTGTGCGTGTGTTTATGTTCACCATACATATATCTATGCCAAATAGCTGAGGGGTGCAGCGGGGGAGGGGAGGGGGGACTTACTAGCTCTTCTGTTCTTCATCATTACTATTGCGCTGAGAAACATGAGGATCTCCAGTTCTCTCTGTGAAAAAAAAAAACAAAAAAACACAAATCCACTAAACAACACTGAGACAAGTGAGCTCTTATTGCGACTAAGTTGCACTCCACTATATTTAACAGCAGGAAGCACCGCTGCGCAACTCTATCCCCCCACATGCTCACCCAGTCAAAGTCGCAGGAGTTGCCGTCCTCCCGGTCGGACGCCAGGTGCTCGCACAGACCAGGAGCCTTTCGGACCACCAGGAAGGCGATGGTCATGAAAAATGACGTGATGTAGTAAGGTTTCAACAGCCATTTGTAGATCTGCGGTAAGTGGTACAAGAAGGTGCACAGTCCTGTGATTAAACCCATGTTCGCAGAGAGGACAGCACACCACCACCATAAATTTTAGAGGAGAAACAGAGCGACAGCTGAGCGTGTGGGCCGGGCTGCGCATGCGCACAAACGTCCACATCTGTCACGTTTTGGCTGCAGGGACTCGCCGTAGATTTGGCGGGTAGCGCGAAAAACCTAAACATGGAGGAATACGGCGTATCAAGCCAAAAGGAGGCTGCTGAACAACATGAAAAAGACTCTACTGAAGAACAGACCGATGCAGCTACGGAGGAAGCATCTTCAATGATGCGAAAGCAAAGAGCTGGTGGTAAGCCGACAGAGGAGACCACCCCTCGGTACAACCGGCTGAAGTTGTTCGACAAAGTGATGGAGAAGAGCCTGAACAAGTTTGTTGAACATGCTAGGTAAACGCTGAATTTGTTATGTAATGCCAGTAGGCCTTGACAGATTATCAAGTGGTCCATGGGAAATTGTCTATCGTTTCAAATACGGCTCTATCGGTTTCGCCACGGCTAGGTGCTTCACTGCAGTATTTTACGTCAAGACGTGCTTTACGCCATGCACGCTGCAATACATAAACAAACATTGAGGAAGGCGGTAGCAGACGGGTTTCAGAGCAGAGTAATTCACTAAAACATGAACAGCCATCCAAACCAATGAGATTTTTACAAAAGGAGGGGAGTTTTCATCTCTTTCGTATTGCTTTTAGACAAAACCACATTGCAGCGAACAAATATATTATTATAATAAGAAATGCAACCAACATAATTTCAGAAGTTGTGTTTTTGTTTACAAAAAAAATGACCTAACAGAATAGAAAATCACCTATTGATATCTGAACTATTGTTATAGCACAAAAATAAATGAGTGGTGAGGAAAAAAACATACAAAGAACAAGAACAAATAGCCACATTACTAACATGGACATTTTGAAGCTCAATTGCAAGAGATAGAAATATCTTCCTACATTGGCCAACTTGCTCAATATAACACAGTTGTATTATCACTCTTTTGACTGGAGGCTGTGCAGGGGAGTCTAACAATTTGTGTGGCATTTTTTGCATTAATAGCTCCAGAAGTTAGCAGCATATAGAGCCTTATTGTCACAGACTGATGCTGCAACAGATGGTCACAAATAGCTGGATGCAGCATCCCAGACTTATAAAAGATGAACAACATTTATCTGCAAATGTTGTGAATTACTTAAAACTATAGTTGGTAATCTTGCTCAGAGACATTTTTTTTTTTTTACTCTGGTTGAAGTGGTTCCACGTCCTGATAGTAGTCTGTACATGTTGTAACCATGAACATTAAGAAATAGTTAGATTCCCAGTTTTCTGTAAATCGGTAAAAACTCTGACCAATCCAAACGTTCGGACAGAAACAGAGTTGTTCATTATATTTCGTACACTTCTTCTCTCGGCTCCCCTTCTCCCCCTCCCTAACCGCATACCTGTTAGCCACACCCTACATATAAATAGCGTTTTAGGATGAAAATACAAAGTAATAAAGAAAAAACTCTGAAGGCAAACGTGGCTGAGAAAATGCAGGAAGTTTCCAACCTGGCTTGGTTTATGTGCCTCCTCCTGCTAAACAGCCACGAAAGAGAAAATTGTTGGTGGAAAAATCTATGAATAAAAAAGCTGTGGATCACACAAGGAGAAAAACCAGAGGGAGAGGAGCCAAGACAGGGGGCCACTTTCAAATCTTACTAGTTCCCCAACATTACCTACCCCAGCTTTAAACTTCCTTTAAAAAAGTGTGATCTGTGATGTCTTGTAAACCATTGTTTTGTTCAGTAATATTTGTGGATCTTTATATGTGTAAACAAAAATCTGTTGAAGCAATGTAACAATAAATATTGCTTTCATTCCCAGTTTTAAAGGATTTGCCAACATATTCCGTCCGCTGTACAAGAAAAATCCTCAGAGGATGGAAAACATTCACAAGCAGTTCACAGAAGAATTACAGAAAACTATACAGGTGAGACAATGAAATGCAGGTCTCCTGCCTTGTTTGTATCACAGCCAGAGTTTGAAATTTTGTTAAACTACAATTTTTTAAAGTTTTACTTTTTTATATATAATTTTCGAAAGTTAATTTTAGAATTGAAAGAATAGTGTATAAAAGATGTACCTTGTTTTACATGGGTGTGTCTGCATGAAGGAGGACATCAGCAGATTAGTTGAAGAAGGCATGTTAGAATTCAAACTGAATGAGCTGGACAAGCTGGAGGAAGCTGCCAAGAACAGTCCAGACCCTGCATGGTGAGTGAAACGTATTAAATATTCCTCACCCTCTAAGTGTAAATGCTTTCTTTTACAATAAATTATGTACAGGGTTAAAAAAGAACTAAACATAAATACTAAGATAATTTTCCTGCCACAAAATTCAGCTTTAAAATCAGTCTTGTATTTGACTTTGATGTTCTGTGTTTCTGAACATAAACTTCTGAGATCTTCTCATCTGTTTTTTTTCATATACCTGAAATGTTGAGCATTGTCTATTGCTAACTTTGTATTTCCATATTTAAATATTACACAGCAGCTTGTGGAGCTGTTGTGAAGACCATAAATTTTCTTAAGAATCATAATGGTAATCACTGAGAGAATCTTGTCATTGTCTGACAGCATGTATACAGAATATTTTGTCCACTGGTGTGTGTCTGTAGGACCCTTAACATTATCCCAATGCCTTGCATCACCGCTTGTCGTGTCTTTCTTATTTTCTCTTAGGCGGCCCAGTGGAAATCCTGAGCAGGATTTCTGCAGCTTTTTGACACCATACTATCAAAAGCAGGAAGCTTACATGCGACGGGAGCTGAAAAAGATCCAAGCAGAAAATGCTGCTCTGGCACAGAAGGTCCAGGCTGGCAGAGAGAGAATTGCTCACAGTGAACAGCGTATTTCCAAAGCTGTGGATGAGTGGAAGGTGAGAGCAAAATGACAGATGCCTAAAGGAGTTGTGATGTACTAATAAAGTGAACATATCACACACTACACTTCATTTATTCCTGTAAAAGCTATTTGACAATATTTATCAATATCTGCATTTCACAAAGTACTATTTTTTGGATTAGAGATTAATTTAAGTTGTATAGCAGAAAGGTTTGTTTCTTAAACGTATTAAGTCTTGTTGTAAAGCATACTGATGAACTATGTAGTTCTTTACTGTGACATAAAAAGTAAAATAAAACAAGTTTTCTTCTTCACAGGTGTCTGTGTCAGAGTTTGAAAAACTGTCATCTTCTCTGTGTCCCACTGATGTCTTCGACGTGTGATCTTCAAATTCATCAATGTGTCAACTAACTTATCTGTACATATTGTATTTACTGCAAGTTTCTAATAAATACATCTGAAATGATGACTTTGAGTTTCTTTTTTAGTATTGTAAAAAGTCTTGACACACTAATTTCCTTTATAATTTGCTTTTAAGAAGCCAAACATTTGTTTGTAATATTTAAGGTAGAATTGACCACACGTTTTTCAGACTTACAAGAAAGTCTGGGTTCATTTTTTTTTTTGTGTTTATTTTACATTGAAAACATTTTCAATCTGACTCTTATCTGTTTAGTTTTTCATTATAATTATCAATGAAGCCAAATAATAGTTAAAAAACAAAACAAAAAAAATTAATGGGATGAACACGAATGTGTCTACATGGAAGCCAACTTAGTAAATGGCCTAATAACTTGTACCTTTATGCCAAATTCATTTTTCTAAAGGTTTTCTAACACTCGTGTGTTTGTCCCACAAGATATGTATGAGGCCAATAAAATTCTGTTAGCTCTTTAACTTGCTTGCTCCACTTTTTACCAAATGTTCATACTGGTGGGTGTGAGATCTTTTGTGACCTCTCGAAGGGAAATAACCACTCCTCCCAGTAGCAAACAGTTGCAATTATCGGCAAAATACTGAAAGCAGATCGTGTGGCATTACATTTCACAAGTGAAATTGAATAATACCTACTTTACCAGATAAAAATAGATAAATCCAAATGCATCAATAAACATATGTTAGTATCAAATTTATTTATACATTTATTGATATTGTAGCTACCTTATGTTTTTGTTAAAAAGCATTATAAAAAAGATTTTAGTATCAAAGCACGTTGTTTTCAATGTTTGACAGTGACCTGTATCATAACATCTCTGCCCATCTCTGGCTTTCATTATGTTTTTTTTTTCCTGTCTGTAAGGCGTCTTGAGATGGTATTGCCGTGATTTGACGCTATATAAATAAAATTGGATTGAATTGAATTTCCCTGTGTAACGAACCGAACTGCGTGGAAAAATCTGGTTAAAAATCGTATAGTTATTGAGGTTGGGGCTACACCTTACAAATAAATACATTGAAGGTGCACGGAAGACCCATTCAAGAGGGCGGCGCGATGAGACGTCAGCTCGTGATGCTATGACGCGTCTACGTATATTATGTCTATGGTTTTGACTCCCCTTTTGTTTCTTACACAGCGTTATTCCTCTATCATACAACGTTCATTACTTTACACGCAAATGGACAATTATGCAAATTAGACGATTACGTCATTCAGCGACTTCTAGCGACTTTTAGACCAGCCAATAGCTACTTCCTTTATTGGGGAGTTTGCAACAGAGCAGGAGTTGAGGCACGGATGGATTCATGGTGGTCCACTTGCACATAGACTACAAGCTACACGAAACCGGCTTTTTCTTCCAACTTTAAAGTTCTACTGGCGATAAGTATGACGGAAATGTTTTCAACTCTGTTCGGGCAAAATGAAGCTCAGGGACCGCCCGGATCTTCGTCATTGGCTTTCGGACCAGGGAAGCCTCCACCGCCTATGTCCCAAAATCAAGTCTCAATGGCGGGGCAGATGCCACCACAGCTCGGGGATGAAGGCCCTGCTCTGCGGAAGCCAGGAGCCATGAATGAGCCTTTCTACTTATTACGAGAGCTTCCTGGTACAGTTGAATAATTTTAACAGGAGCATACACTGTGTGAATTTGTCATTTATACGAGTTCAGCTGCCGCCATGAACGGTTGTCAAGTAGTTGTAAACAATGTTGGCTACGTTTGCTACTTAGGTGCTAGCGACATTATTGTGTAAGCTTTTTCTGTGAATAGCTCTGTCTTTCTTTTTTAGTTTTTAACATACTTTTATTCTGAACAATTTTTTTTTTTTTTACATTTGTGACTCGAAGTGTAAACTCGAGCCTCCAAATCCAATTCAGTAATGTTATGCAACTGCTCATATATGAGGAGTAGCGTCAGCTGTAGGTGGAAAGGGTTTTCCAAACTACCAGCTCACCAACCCTGTAGCACGGTTCAAGTCTTCAGTCATTCCCATTTTTGCTAATATTAACTTTTTTTTTTCTTTTAAGTTGGAAACGAATTGACAGGCAACACCAATCTCATCACGCACTACAACTTGGAACATGCTTACAACAAATTCTGTGGAAAGAAGGTGAAGGAGAAGCTCAGCAACTTTCTGCCAGAGTTACCAGGTGAGTTGCTTTCAAGGCTCAGATGCAGCCAGACAGCCATGTAAGTATGATATATGAAAAGAAATAGAATTCTTCATCTGTTCTTAAACTTTTAGTGAGAAGCATATTATCCTGATTTAATATTGACAGCACATTCTTCAGATTTTTTCATGTGCACTGCAAGTTAAAAGTTTGGACATACTTTACCTATTGGATTTTATGGAAAAGTATGTCAATGTTTGAGTGGTATTGCATATCAGGAAAAGGGACATTTTAGTCCAGAAAAAAAGCTTCAGATGAAAAGAAAATGGCCAGCTTTTGCTACCAGGGTTGTTACTGACATTTAGTTGGCAGAAATGTAGTGTTATTTTCATACAACTGAGGTGTCTGAAGAGTGGGGAAAAACATCCCAATGTATTAATATTTTTATGATTTTCTAGGCCTGTCGCAATAAGCAATATGTCAATTAATCGCATTATAAGAAAAATTGCTTGCAATAAGTTTGCAGGGCGCAATAATTTTCATTTTGTCTGTCTTTACTCTCTCGCTCACTCTCTCTCACCCAAAGTGAGAGATGGCATTTGTTCTTAGACAATATTCACTAAACACAGCAATACGACAAGCTTCCATCTGCACCTAAAACACAACCATCAACTGCAGTTTTCCCAGCTGGGAAAAAAAGACCTTAACAACCAGGCTAGCTCCATCTTCCCGATAGTCCACAATCTCTGGGGTGTTTAACCGTCAGATTAAATACCAACAGGACAGTGAAACATGGCATACACTCAGATAGCATGGTTGATGTTGCCCTTTAATATTGTTAAAAATGCAACATTTTGAAAAATGTTGCAAACATTTCACAGGCAGTATGAATTGCCTGGATGAACATACATGTTACAAACGGCAATTCCACAACTTTACAATGACATGACCACATGTTCCAGATAACTACATTGCCAAAACCCCAGGAGAAATCCTGATCTGTTTTAGCAGACTGGGGACTGAATGAGCATAAACTAGTCTGCACATCAAGCTAAATGTTCCTTAGAAATAAAAGTTTATTGATCTTTAAAAGGGTGTACTTGCATTATTATGGTATTATTGTTAATTTAATTGAAAATGGTCTCAAAATGAAAACAATAATTGCTTGGCGCAATATCATCTTCTGTTGCAATCATTTCTGAGACAATTAATTGCAAAATTTGTTACTGTGACAGGCCTATGAATTTCTAATATTATCTTTGCTGTAGCTTGTGTTGAGTCTGCACCTGGTGAACTTCCTCCCCCATCTGCCATGTTTATATAATAGATGGAAGGCTTTTTTTTTTTCTTTTTTTTTTTAAAAATAACCCAAAATACTTTGATCTTACATAACATAGCAGCCCCACACTTAAAAAGTTGTGATAATTGCTGTAATAAACAGTTTGTAACTAACTCCTGTTTGTCAAATTCCTACACAAGCTACTGTCCAACGTCAATCATTTCACATATCTCTATGACCTGTCAAAAATAAAGTGTGATGTGTGGTCCTCAGCTTGTGTTGTTAAAAGTACCCTGGTCACTGTGCAATATAATGAGAAAATCCTTCTGGTTTTCTGATTTACAACGGCAACAAAGAGCCAGTGGATTGAAAGATAAATGGAACACAAAAGCTCTTTCCGGCCAGCTTTGTTTTTCTTTTTCCCCCCCCTTTTTACCCAAATTCTCATGAGGGCAGGGCAGGGTGAGGCCAGGTGTATTTAGCTGGTTGCAGCCTAAAATGCCACCCCTCGATCAAACTAAATCCTGCACATTGCAGGCATCTCCCGATTAAATGTTTAAGTTTGATTTCAGCTAGATACATTTATAATGATTTTCTTTTCTGCCTTTAATTCAACTATTCCTTTCTCTTGTGTGTGTCACAGGTATGATTGACTGTCCAGGGACTCAGGACGGCAGCTCATTGCGCTCTCTGATCGATAAACCTCCAGTGTGTGGGAACTCATTCAGCCCACTGACTGGCGCTCTGCTCACAGGCTTCAGACTACACACAGGACCGGTACATTAAATACACGGCAATGAATATATTATAAAGGGAGAGATTTTAAAAATGTGCATACTGATTTTTCCACCGACTAACAAGTCTGTTTGTAAAATATCTTCACTTCACAGTATTTTGGCCTGCTTCAAATGGATGTCTTTCATATATTTGTACTCTGTCCTCCCAGCTTCCAGAACAGTACAGACTAATGCACATACAGCCTCCAAAGAAGAAGAGCAAACACAAGCACAAGCACCATCGACCACAAGACCCATTACCACAAGGTATGGCACAATCTTCTTATACACACAGGTGCAGAGCTTAATGTTTTCAACTCATTGTCCTGCTTCTTTTGTGATGTTACAGAAACTCCATCAGACTCTGATCCTAAAAAGAAGAAGAAGAAGAGGGATGATGATCCCGATCGCAAGAAAAAGAAGAAAGACAAGAAAAAGAAGAAGGTATAACATTCCTAACAAGCCATAAATTTTCTCGAGTTTGTCATGATAGTAAATTGCTATGGAAACACAGAAGAGAACATCTGCCTCAAATGCTTATCCTCATATTCATCACACCAAATCCATTATGGTAATGGGAGACTGGGAGATAATGGTGAACTGACAGATAAGACAGGATCAGTTAAGAAAACCTTGTACAGTCTGTGAATTATTGTAAGCTTGGGGCAACACTTTCAAACACAACAGTAAATTTTAGACAAGAGACCAAAACTGATTTAAAGAGTTGTCAGTTGTCTTTTTCCTAGAATAGATCAACCAAAGCATAGATGTGAGCCAGAAACATGCAGTTATTTAAGATGCAATTACATGTGTGTGGTGGTTGCTTTGTATGTGCTAGGAGAGTTAGTTCTGGATGACTTTTTTAGTACTCAATTGAGGGTTTGAGTTTAATTCTAAATTTGAGATTTTTAAAAAAAACAAAACACAAAAAAAACTGACATTAAAAAAATTAATGGGCGCATCCCTGGTGAGTTGTTTTGGGCACGTCCCACCAGGGGGAGACCTTGCGGAAAACCCAGGATGTGCTGGAGGGATTACATTGACCTGAGAGCAACTTGGGATCTCCCTTGGACTCGCTGACAAATATGGCAGGGGAGAGGGGGCTCTGGGCTTCCCTATTTTGGCAGCTGTCCTTGTGACCCCACCCTGGATAAGCAGCAAGAAAATGAATGGATGATTTATGGAAGGAAAATAATCCTTATCAATGTTTAATAGCTCCATAGGTAATGGAGCAAACACACATTGAAGACTTGGTCCATGTTCTTTATGTCACCCAGCACTAAGACACAATAAAACCTTTTATTGTGAATCTAAAACACTGTTCACCATCTCTTTGTCTCCCTTACGCTCCAGAATCGCCACAGTCCTGACCACCCCGGCCTCGCTGGATCACAGCCCAACAGCAACAGTCTAAGATAGACAGGAGTGACTGTGTGCATGCCTGTGATTGAGTGTGTGATTTTTGTAAGAGGATAAGTGTGTTTTAAAAGTAATTGTATTATTAAAAGTATGTATAATGAGAGAAGTAAATGATTGTGTGTGAGTTTAAGCAGTGAAATGGTAGATTTGGGTCATGATGGGAAGAGTTGTTACAGACCAGTGTAAAAGGCAGATGAGTTGTGTGCTGTTTTGGATGACTGAACAATCACCGTATGTATGACTCAATTAAATTTTGTTTATCTTTTGACCATAATGCCAAAATCAAATAAACTTTGGTTATTTTTGGTGGCATATCTCCTTTAAGCCTTTCTAAGACTTCTTTGTAGTTTTATATTAAGCACTTAGATATATGCGATACTTTGCATATGTTGAGCCACTCCCCATTGTTTTCACATTTCCTTTGAAGCGGGTAAAAAAAGAAATGTAGTATCTTACAATTTTCTTTGTACTTTGTCTGTTTTGTGTAGTTATTTTTTTACACACTTTTAAGTCCAGTCCTCATACATTACAATTTTCGCAAGAATTCTTTGTTATATTTTGTTGCTGTTGTTTGCTAGATCACTTGTAAGTCATTCAAGCATTGAAAAAGAAAATATTACATTAAATTGACAGTATGGTGTTGTGTCCACTTATAACATTGAGCTTGGCATAAAAATAGCTGTCAAGAAGCCCATCCTACAGATGGGAAATGGGGATAAAAAGCTGAAGTTTGATAAATAACAGAAGTGGACAGAAAATGACCAGCAACAGGTCTTTCAGAGTGGCACATCTCCTTTAAAGCCTAGATCTTATTATTAAAGGTGTGTGGATAATTTTGGCAGAGAATTATCCACACACAAATTAAACAGAGAAAAGGAGCTTTCAAATGCCATTCAAGAAGCCTGGAGACGTAGACTAATCAAAGAAATGAGAAAGTAGCATATTTGAGAGGATTCAGACTATTGGACATTGTCATAGCTATTGTTAGAATCTTACATAATATTTTATCTTAGCATGTTAAAAAAAAAATTGGTGCTCATGTAGCGTGTTTTTGCCCCTGTGATGGACTGAGAACCTGTCCAGGGTGTACCCTGCCTCTCGCGCAATGATTGCTGGGAAAGGGTCCAGCTTCCCTGCGACCCTTAATTGGACTAAGCAGTTTGGACAATGAATGAATGAATATCCTGTTTTCTTGGTAAAATGTAAGTAAACGAGGGACAGCTTTTGTCTAGTACCATGCATAATGTGCACACATACAGTAGTTGTGTGACTGATACGGCCCTGCAATGGAGAAGTAAGTGAATGATTACAATGCCCACCCCCTCAAAAACTTTAAAAAATGTAATTCACAACATATTTGTACTTATACTTTTTTTGACCTTTCAAATGCACATGCTGGTTATATTGATTGAAACCAGGAAAGAAAAGTGTAAATTCAACATGACCTCAGCACCTTCATCCCATTGATATATACAGACATTGAATGAAGTTTCAGATTATGGGGTTGTAACATAAAATTCCATCAGAGGTGACCATTTAAATTCAAACAATCAATAAAGGCACGTGGAGGTCCCATTACCTCGAATACCGCGTCCTTAAGTTGTGGAGGCCATGAGACTGTTAAAGCTACAGATTGTTGTTGTTTACAGTACCTTGTTTGTAAAAAAAAAAAAAAGCAACAAGTGCCAAACTCAACCTCGCCACTTTTTACAGAACTTATTTATAAAATCACTTTTCAAGCAGAATCAACAGCAATTATGACCAAACTGGTGATCACAGGCCCAATTCTGTTTGCTCTTTTGAGGTCATGTGCTGCACTGTTGCTAAAGATGGCTTTGGTTTACAGAGAATGTTTGGCAGAGGCATTCATTTTAAATTCACTTGCATTGCTGAAACAAAGCATAAACTTTCCTTCAAAAGAGTGCGCAAAGATTCAAGAAGCTGAACATATTTCGTATGGAAAGGCAAGGGAAAAAGGACGAAGCACTAAAAAGGATTTGGGCAAAAAGCATAAAAAGCACTGCAACAGATTTCATAAATGTCCATGCAGACCCAGCATGTATATCAAACATTAATCATTTTGGCAGATTTTTACATATCCATGTCTGCAGCTGGTTGATGCACACAGATCACTGGCTGCAGCTTGATGTGTTTTTGTCAAATGTTCATTCTTCTAAAAAGTAACCACAACCAGCATCTTCTCAACCTTCAGTTACTGTACTTTCATACTGTGCTCATTTATAACAATTAAACTATGCAACAACAAAAAAAAAGAAACCATACATGCCACACTTCAGTCCTATTTACAAGTTTTGCTGAATGTTTTCTCACTCCTAAATCATTACGACAAAAGGGAAAAGCAAAAGTAAAATCATCTGAGCTTCTTTTATAATAAGCCCTACTACAAAGTAACATTCCCTTTTCAATGCTACTGCAACTAGAGTATAAAAATGACACTTTAATACACACACACTAGTTCATTTCTGTGCATGAAGCAGTACAAAGCATTTCAAAATATTGACACACACTGTGTGTCAGTGATCCATGTCCATCACATTTTTCCTTAGAAAAATGTTTTTCCTATACATACAAATTTAAATTTGTTAGGGTTGAATTATCCTGACCTCAGCAGAACATGGACACACACAAAGAAAAAAACACATTGGGTGTATGAAATTCAAATATTTCCTGATATGAAAAATGATGGACAGACAAGAAGGAGTCTGCTGCAGAGTCTAAAGAAAAAGGAAATGGAGGAGGTAGATGTGGTATCTCAACAACCAGGTTTTCTGTGTGCATGAGATGACAAATGGGCCTCGAATTGAACCCAAAGCTCATTAATATGTAGGAACAGTCTGCTATTCTGATGTGTGGATGCTTTAAATTTCTGTTGATATCCAATGTTTGCTTTTAATGGACTGTCAGGTACTCTTGTATAATGTTTTTGGGGGGGATTACAGTAGAAATAGCACAATTAATACATAAAGGTGTTTGTAGTTCTCTTGAAAAATACTAAACTAGACACTGTAACATCGAACTGTTCTTTGGTGTCAGCAAGGATGATTGTCAGAAAACTACTGAATTGTATTTCAAGTACCAGTGTCTTTGCATCTGCTTGCAATTTAGACTATGGCTTTAAATGACACTAATTTGGCTCTTGGATTTCAACTAAAAATAAATAAACAGCAACAAATGATCTTTGTAAACTAAAAAAAAAAAAAAGAAAAACTACAAAAAACATCTAACTCCAAGTTGTAACAAAACAGCTTTGTGACATTACAATGAGCTAAATGTGCACCAGCATTGAAAAAAACAAACAACAACAAAAAAAAAAAAAAAAAAAAAAGGGGGGGGTTAATGTGGAAATTAAAAACAAAAGAAAACAAAATGCTTTTAGAAAAGCAGATTGCTGGTGTTCATTTTGGAGGCACATGCTAAAATAAAACAGTCCCTCTGCATTCTGCTGTGTAGCTGTCTAAGCCTCCACCGCAGCGAAGCCGTTGCTGTGAGGTTTATAGCCGTTCGCTTCAGAGTGCTTGAGGGCCTGCATCTCCTGACTGGCAGGTTGCTTGTCTCTGGCCTCCTTTTCCCTCAGCAGGTTTCTGCGGTGGTAGAAAAGGTAACCTGGCAACAGGAAACCGGCAAATGAGAGGATCAGCAAGCTCAGGTTGATCTGAAAGACAAAGATGGAAAAGTTGCACTTAGTTAACATGCTGAATTGCTGATATATTTTCTTTATTTGAAAGAAATTCATCCATTAGACTGTCATAAATGCAAATGTTATCAGCTGACAAAGATCCAAGTTTCATTATTTGCAAAGAATTTATGTCTGAACAATTTCCAAGGTAATCCATCTCATAGTTCTTTACAAAACATATTTCATTCTCAATTCATCAAATCAAATGAATCTTTACTGAAAAACCTTCATTTTGTGCAACAAAAACAAACAAGTACAAATCCAAACTTTAGAAATGAAAGATAACTCTCATGTCATGCCACATGAAAAGTTAGTTTCCTCATGAGTTTTTACTTTCACATACTAAATGGCATTGTCAGATATTAAAAAGAAATAAAAGAATGGGGGGGAGGGGGGCTAAATCTTAATTTAAAAGCAAGTAATTCTTTGTGTAGCATGTTTTCTAGCCCCCATCAGATACATTGTTCTGTCTAATGTTGTTCTGCCCTCAGAATAAAAGAATAAAAATGAAACGTGAAAATAGAAAAATATCAGTGAGTATGCATCCTCACCCAGTAGGCATTTCCGTGGAGATGCCCAACCATGGCGATAAACAGTGGCTGCTGCAATAGGGCAACCACAGCGCTGATCATGGACTGAAGGCCTGTCAGTGTGCCAAAGTGGTTGGATGGGTAACTGTGGGAGACAGAGGAGGTGGTTAGAGCTGGAAACTCCACTGAGCCTCACAATAACCCTTGTATAGAAATTTAATACATTAAATTAACTGATGATGTTGTTATTTATATTTAGTTTGTTATCTATCTATCATGCATAACTGCATTCAGCATGTTCAGAAGTTAAAAGACACTGCTCCGGAAGTATAAAGTATAAACTAAATATTTACGCTGTTGTGCTTTCTGAACACATCACGCAGCAGGCCATGTGGAGCTTTTTATCACATTGTAAAGCTGCTTTAATTTAGATATTTATATGGTGCAAAGAAATAACTCTAAATGAGCCAGAAAAGCATCCCAGGAACTTAACATCATGTAGTTATTAGAAGTGGGTGTAATTACAGTCATGACACTACATTAATGTTGAACGTGTGATCCAAACAGAAATTTTATTAAAACTTTCCACGCCGCAGGTAACTTATTGCGTAGCTGCTATTGTGTTGAGGTGAGTGATGAAATAACGAAGCCAACTCACACAGCAGCATAGAGCCCTCCACAACAGGAGTGAATGAAGCCTCGGACCATAGTGTGGAGAATAAAGGTCAAAATCTAGGGTAAGAAAACAGGAAAGAAACAACATAATCAGTGAGTTTGAACAGTAAAAAAAAAATCCCCCCCCCCCCCCCCCCCCCCCCCCCCCCATTATGTTATCTTGTTTTGGATACTTGAAGAGCATATTTTGTATGTTAGCATATGCGTCACCTGTAGAGGCAGGTTGTCAACAAGACAGCAGACACCGAAGATGATGAGCAGTATGTTGGTGAAAATGAAGGCCCTCATGGCGTTGGTCAGCTTCTGGATCTTACGGTCTCTTTTGGGTTGAGTAATTATTCTGATGGGGGAAAAAATCTAATTTTATAATCATATTTGCATTTCTGTTCACGTTTTGTTTCAAATGCTGTCAAATGTCCCTTAAATTCTTAAAGCCAACAGCTAAAAAATAAAATATATTCTGCACCCTTTCTCTGTGCCTGAGGTGACACCCTTCTCCTCTTCACACTCCTTCATCTTCCAGTCCATGATATAGCCGATGAGAGGACATGTGAGCAGACACAGCAGCTGCAGAGTGCCAAAAATGGATGCGTAGAAATTTACTGAAAGAAAGCAGATTTTTTAAACATTAAAAAACATGAAATAAGTCTAGAAAATGACATAACCTGTTCAAATTTAGGGTTACATAGACTGCTTCTTACCTTTCTCTTCTGCCTTAAGCACCATCTGCTCAGATGCTGAAATATTGAAAAACAAGGTAGAAATAAAGGATTTTAATAAAATAAACTGTAAAACTGTTCGCTTGGATTAAAAGAGGGATAGACACTCACGATGAGCTTGACCATGAATAACCATGAACTCTAGCATTTTGTTCATCGCCCCCATAAAGAATATGATCCTCAGCTGTGTCATCCCCATCGTAACCAAACTCCACAGGAAAATAGGGGAGAACACTGATCGTCGGAAGGGAACGGAATCTGAAAGAGGATAATAGTCTTTTTTATACACGCACAAACATATATATATATATATGTGTGTGTGTATATATATATATATATACATATATATATATATATATATACATATATACATATATATGTGTGTGTGTGTGTGTATATATATATATATATATATATATATATATATATATATATATATATATATATATATATATATATATATATATATATATATACACACACATTTAATTGTGTTCTTCAACTCACTGGGAGGAGAGTCAGGTCCATTGGGAAGCTTCTCTGTAGAGTGGTGGATGTCTCCATTTTTTTGCCCCAGTGTCTCTCCAACAATCCTCTGGTCAGATGAAGGCAACTCTTGCTTTATGAGGATCTTACTGTGATTTGCAAACAGTAGGTTTGTAAATGGATCATGACTTTTAATGTCCAGCGTCACTACACCAGATTGGGGTGGGGTTCACACTGACCTGTAGTCGACCTCGTCAGGTGTGGGAAAGCCCTCCGTTGGCCAGTTGAAAAAACAGTTTAAAAAGACAAAGCCTGCCAGACCTGCCCACACCCACATGATCACCTGGAAGGATATGCCTGCGTCGTAGATCAGCTGTGAAGAAAGGAGGTTTGTCGTTTTATTCATGCTGCTCTTGTGTGCTCCTTGATGACTTTTATGTAAGCTACACCTGTTCCAACATATTGGAATAGTCATGTATGCTCATAATATAACACTTCTACTGAACTGAAATGAAAACTTTCTCTTCCATGCACCCGTTTTTCCTGCAGGAAGAAGCAGAGTCACACCAGCACACAGAAAACACTCAAACTCCACACAGAAAAACTTGAGCAGGTTTGAACTGTAATAGTGTGAACTGCTGCCCTTACTCATTGAGATAACATGTATTTTACCTTGACCCCGGGGAAGGTGACAGCAGAGGAGGCGTAGGAACCGATCATCAGAGACATGACAGTGGAGCTCAATGCACCAAACATGTTGGGGAGCTGCAGAAGAACAAGAATAATACACTAGTTAAGCAAGTTCACACTGAGCAGTTAAGCTCTTGTGCTGTTTACGTACTATCCTTTGATATACAAGGTACTGCCAGCAGAGGGCAGACAGCTACTTTGTAAACAGCGTTTCAGTTTGCACTCAATAACACTGTGCTCTCGCTGCAAACCACTCATTACAAAATATTTCTTCGCATGGCATGAGACACAAGAAACAAAGTCATGATCTAGTTTGGATCGTGGCCCTACAGACTAAGTCACACTTACAAATCATTTGTGGTCTTTACTTTTAGCAAATTAACAAATTCCAAGACTTTGGATTAAAAGTGTGGAAGCTGATGTATATTCAACACCCTTATCGTGTGCTTTAGACTCAACACGAGTTTCTGCATGACACATGGCAAAAGGTACATGGTGACAGGCACCAACACATCATATATTAGGTTGACCTATTTACAGCAGTAAGTAGATTAGAATATATAACAATTACCTATTGTGCTGACAACTCACTAAGTGTTCTTTGATTAGAGTATTAAATGGGTCAATCGTGATTATAAAATCACATGTGAGGGATTGTAGTTGTGGTGCATGACAAACTCGCTATTCTCTCTCAGCACTGAACACAGGTTTTCCAAACCTCTGCTGGCGTCACCTAATCTCCCGGCTGTGTTAGAGTTTACTGAGCAGGGTCACTGACCTTTTTTTCCTTTGCACTGATCTCATTGTACAATATTTATGAGACATTAATGAGTTTGGTGCTCAGCTAAAGTCCTGACCGCCATAAGGAGGGAGGTGGACAATGTTGGACAGAGATGTGTACATGTTGATCACCCTGATCACAAATTATGCTGTATGACTACTTCCCTTGCCAAGTTATACTATTCAAACCTGCAGAAAAAAAACCAAAAGGTTGCAAACACAACATTTGCACACTGGGAAGGATATGTGGCATACTTATTAGCTAATAGTTTTTGATACTCATCCAGGAGCCATGGAGCAACATTGCCTTTTTTAGTTTTTTTTTTTTTGGTGGTACTTTGTGACCTGATAAGTCCAGGAATAGAAGGTGTAGATGCCTGCTGCACAAACGATACTGATAATGCCGGGCACCAAAAGAACAAAGTTGAAGGCTAGAAAACAAGATAATTTCAGAAAAGTCTAAACTTCTGGAGAGCCGATGGAACCGCAGAACCTGCTAATCCCCTGATCCATTGTTAATATAAACACACTGATTATAACAGCTTAATGTGTACCAAAAGTCTGATATCTTATTATTCTAAAAATAATGAACCAATAAAGAACCACAAATTTAGAAACCCTATAAAATGAATATACATGAGCATTTCTGATCTCTATTTGTGGTTGTTGGCATGACCATGCTGATAAAAACAGAATGGGATGATGTGTGAGCTGTGAAAGAAAAACAATAAAAGTGGCGCTGAGACAAAATATCAAACAATAAAACTGAAAATAAAAACAAAATCCTCAGTATTAACTATCTTAACTTTTCAATGGCACATTCAGTTTAAATTAATGGAAAAGCATGATGTTCTGTTCTTAATCTAAATTTAACTCAATGTTTCCAGTCTATTTTGAACAGGAAGTTTTTCATACCAGTGAGGGATTTTCAGGAACTACAGAAAGGTCAAACTCCGAAAGCTTCCTCTGGCTTGCAAATCCAATAAGATGCAAGGGTGTAGATGCAGGTGTAAAGTGTGCTCATCTATTAATTCTGGTGCTTTGTGTGTGTGCCTTTAGACAACAATACAGTGAGAGTTTGCAGTTGGGGAGGTATAATGTGTCTTTGCTGCATTTTGAAGCATGAGGTCACTTTGAGAGCTTCTGCTAAATAGTTAGCAGGTAAACAGGAAAAAAAAGGTTTTCCTCTAGGTGTTTGGGTTGGGAGCCTGACTGTCTGAGCAAGATGGGGAAAACATCACAGAGAACACCTGTCCTCATTCAGGGCTTCTGAGAATCCTGAGAAATAATTTATATCACCTACATGGCTATAAGATCTGCCATGCTGGACTCTCTTGGCTGCGAGGTTTGTGGAGTTTATGTACTTAGGCACTTCGGAGCTTCAACCACCGTTAAAGCAAAGAAACTCCAGCAGTGTGAAATGTTACTTCAACAATGTTTGCTTTCAGAAAAATTCTACTCCTGTGTGAAATGATTTGTTTTGAAGAAGAACGTGTGGAAAAGTTTGAAAGGTGTTTGTGAATGCGTCGCACACCACTGACAGATCCCATAAAATACATATTTCACACTGGGTGTGCAACACATGTCCTGCATGCTAACACGTGACTGTATGAAGGCACACAGGGGTCAACTGGTGTAAGAGACACAAAAATGGAGCTTTGGCCATTCATTTGTCACCACTAATCAGTTCAGGCTTCACTCCTGCTGGGCTCACTTACTTGAGTGTTGTAAGACTTAGGCACTGAGTTTAATTAAGACTTTAATCATCAGGAAAATGGGCCAAATAGTAGATTAATGAGAATTTAGCTAAAGCTCTGACCAAGTGGAAGAAAGGTGAGTAAAGGAACAGACAGTGGAAATGGTGGAGGTGAGGATGAACTAAAGAGACAGGACAGAAAAGATGGAAAAGAAGGTAGTGGGAATAACTTTTTTTTTTTTGGTTTGGCTGATCTATCCGAGCTACAGCTGGAGTCTCTTACTCTAAGGAGCACCCAGCAGGAAACACTAAACCACAGCAGCTTCTTACTTCCACCTCCACTCTTTGCCGCCCTCTCTCACTGTTCACAGATTGGCCAAACCATCTTTTCATGCAGCGCTCACATCCAGCTGCAGCCAACTTGCATAACTCAAAAAGTGGTCAAATGTTAAGATCTGTGTTGAGGCTTTTGATGTCCCGTTGCATTTGACCCGCAGCATTGTTATACGAGCTGTGCTCAGTCCCCTG
The DNA here is from genome assembly GCF_933228915.1 of Telmatherina bonti. NCBI lineage: Eukaryota > Metazoa > Chordata > Actinopteri > Atheriniformes > Telmatherinidae > Telmatherina > Telmatherina bonti. Next base: position 25,083,471 of record NC_136610.1, on the reverse strand, counting down.
TAGTGGCTTTTATTTTCTCAGCAAATTTTACCGACAGCTTTTGTAGCTCGCAATAGGACCAACTGAGCACACATTTATCACCAGCATGTGATACCAGGCTCCTGCACACAGCCATTTCTGTTAGAGGACATTCCCACATGTATTAAAATAAATACAAGAAGCCGGGACTCAATCCTTGGATGCTGATTGGACACTGGTGAAACTGAAGGTAACATAGATTATTCATGATGGGGAAGAATGTGACGACCATGTCTCCCTTTACGTCTAGCATATCACCCCAATATCTGTAAAGAACAGGTGTGTGTTTCCAGGTTAACGAGGGCAGAGTTCGATCAAAAATAAACTGAAGTTAAGAGGTTTCATTGAAAAAGTCTTTCCAAGTTTTAGCTTCTTATACTGTTGAAGATTTGGGTACTATGAACTCTTTCGACAATGAGTTGCAAGGTTTTGTGTTCAGCTCACCTTTTAGGCCGGCTTTACATCAGCTGTGAGGTGTTTGTTGCATATGCAGTACTGCTGCCTGTACATACCTCTGATAATTACTATAAATACCATAATTAGCATAAATTTCTGTGTGAGCCATGGTTCAAATTCACATGACTGTAAAAGTATAGACATCCAATCACTTACAAATGCTATAACTTGAGAGAAAATCATCATTTTTAATACATTATATATATTTATCCAATCAAATCACATTTTAAAGTTTATTGTTGCTTATAGGAAGTCATTACGGGTACCAAGAGCTATATTAGCTTCCCTGAAGCTCATATTTCAAATAATTAATTAAGGTCTATTATAAATAGGCATGCCTATTTATAAAAAATGTGCTTATTGATTAATTGATTTTTTATTGTCCCTTTTTGTCTATTTTCAAACACTTTATATTAATTTATTCTTTCAATTTCAGAAAAACTAGTGACTAAGACCTATTAAAATATGTTGGACAGGCGTAAAATGGCAAACAGCAGAGTCCAGTTCATTTAGGTGGCAAACTTAATCATTTTCTGGAAATTTGAGAATTAAGGCCTGACACTACTTTTGTATTATTTGTATTATTTATTATGATCATCTGGAATTCTTGGAAAATCTTGGGGGAAAAATCCGCTCAACAGCTCATTTATAAATTTCATCACTGCCTCTTGAAATAAAACCCATAATCCTCTTGTTGAAATTCATAGGCCTACATTTGAAGGAATTTATATACATTTGCCAAGTGGGGTTTTGTTATGCTTTTGTTGGCAACATGGCTTTGGATCACTCTGTGTCTCATTACTCTGCACACAGAAAATGGGCACATAGTGCTAGTATAGCGAAGCAGATTTAACTACCTCGGTTTCTTGGAACATTGCTTGCATCAGCAATGGTCAAAAGTATCCTCAACTTTTGAGGAATCTATCCAATAACCTATGTAATTTGTGTAGCTATTATATGTTTTTTCTACTAGTTCCAGAGGGGTATTATATAAATCACATGACTGACATCTGGATCACACAACACGGTAAACTGATTATTGTAGACTTGTAAAACTTAGCAAAGGATCTTATCTTATTACCCATTTGAGTTATTACTCTCTAGCACATGTTTTCAATCATGATGGCATCGTCTCTGAATGTTTGTTTGTGTTTTTCCTTGTGCTCATGCGCCTCTCAGAATCCTAAAAACAACGTGGAGGTCAGCGAGCAGCAGTAAACCCAGTCATATGTGTAGACAAAGGTCAGACAGGGACAAATAGAAAGGAAGGGGGTGATATTAATCTCGTGTTTGTGCGTGTGATTACTGGAACAGAAAGAACACTATGTGTGTAAGAGAGAGAGCGAGAGAGAGCGCTCAAAATTTCCATGTGGTTGTGTTACTGCTGCACTGAGTCACAGAGGTCAAGTCAAGCAGCACTCATCAGCTAAGTGATAAAATAATGAATACATACAGTAGCACTTTTATTAACCAAGAATGTCATATTTTGTCAGAGAAATGCAAAGATGAGTTTGTACTGTGTGGCAGATTCAGTTTGCTTTGAAAAGGTATGGCGTGAGTCATTCTTTAATTCCTGTGCCAGTCAAATAAAATCCCAGTATTTTGTCATTCATGATGTTTACTATCCTGTTTCCCTGTTAAAGTAAAAGAAAATAAAAATCCACCATTCTCTGTCGTGTGACTATTTCATATAAATAAGTAACGTATAATGTCCATTTCACTCAGCCAGGTTTTGTTTCCAACAGTCAGGCTGCAGCCAACACACACCACCAAAAGTAGATCTAGGACATCATCTTTCCATGACCACCCTGAACCCTCACTGTCCAAACATCTTTTTGATGGTTATTTTGTACATCAGCTCACTTTTGGACACCCACATGTGTGCACACTCCTACCATAAACAACAAACAAACAAATCCAAAACTGCCTGCTCACATATGTTATGTCAAGTCGTTAAACTGAACAAATCAGAAGGAAGGATATGAGAGGGAACAGAAGACGTATGATTAAAATGCGTCCTTGAGTATTTTGAGTAGAGGTAAGTGGGCAGATCCCTGGAGAGGGTGTGTGGTCAAGAGCGGCTTGTCATTGGTGGAAAGGTGAATGACAAAATTTCTATCTCTGGGAAGTCATGTGCAACTCTGATGGAAACATAATGTCCCCACACATTGCACAAACTGAAATGCTTGCCAGGGATCAAGAGACAGCGGTGACAATAAAACACCCTTGATAATGTTAGAAACAGCTGACAAATTATACTTACATACACATGCCTGGTAGACTGCAAACAAACACAGCTTCCAGTCACAACACATGCACTGTTTCCTCAGCTGAGGCAAACACAGGCCCTGACCACGCTGAGCCTATCAGCTATCAAACTTTTTAAACTCTTCCAGATATGTACACGAGGACTTTCAAACAGTATGTGTTATGAAACCTGTTGTTTTGTGTTTGTTGTAGAAAACAACCCTCTAAAATCATTCTTATACTAAAGTGAAGCTGATGAAACAAGAAAGAAGTCAGAGAACGGGCCTTTACTTCATACAGTCTGTGGTTTATGTGTTTTGCATACTGAATTTGTCATGTTAAACACTTCAACAATTCACAACAATTTTAATTATATTACATTGAAATCTAACTGAAATATGAAGACAAGTTTATGTTTTTTTCTCTGATTTTCACAACAATCTGATCATATGACCACAGGTCAATGAATTATTTTTAAATGTTTCACCTTACAGAAGTTTGGAAATTTAATCTTTTCCAAAACAAAGAGGTAACTTCATGAAAAGTAGAGTCTTACAGCACTATTCTCTGAAGGTTTTTATTTTTTCTTCTCTAAGGTCGTCCACTGGATACTGGTAAGTTATCATACAAGTGAGAGTTTCCCTCTTAAATAAATCTTATTTTTAATTCTCAATAACGTTTGCCTTCATACGTCTCCATCACAAATTATTCCAAACTTCCTGCTTGACTGCTGCAATGATGAGTTCACTGTAGCATTCCTGGATGGGCTCATGAAAAACATGTTGAGCTGCATCAGAGTAGAACATCTTTATGTTGTTCTAATGACTAAATGTGTTGTAAGTAGGTTGGTTTTTTTTAATGAGGGCAACTACTGTGTCTGATTGGTGGTACTATGGATTAATCTATTATTCATGATTACTGCAACCAATAAATGATTTTACATGCTTGCCAATCTATGTAGAACAGGTGCCCCTGCTGGACAGGTTGCAAATCCACAGTAGAGCTATTTTTAATTGTTTATAAGTGGAAATACCTTGGTTTTAGACTCGGGATTATTTACTTGCTGAAGTGTTACCAATTTAAAACTATTTTTCAGTAAAGCGACAACGCCAAAGCCAACCTTGGGCAAAGGCTGTATAGGCAAATACTAAGGGTACCGTCATCCACACAGGCCACCACAAACTGTGATAAAAAAAATTGAAACCAATGCTGATACTACTAATATTTGGAAATATTGACCTACATAAACCAAACCCACAGCAACATAACTGAATAGCAATAGTCTGTTTTAGCTAAATAATTGCAGCATATTTTCTGGGTTGATGGTTGCCTCGCTACTTTCTACCTGCCCCTCTGCAAGGGACGAGCGCGAGTCAAGAGGCTAGTTGTCTATATGTGATCGGACATGAACACCTGGAAATGGATGGATACTGGGGCTGAACTGTCTAAAACAGTCCTGCCACAGGAAAAGAAAAAAAGGAAAGGAGGTAGAAATAAACCACCGTGTGTGACTTTGCATGTTCTCTAATGTAAACATTTACATAGATTTGATATTACCTCGATAAAAAATTTATTTTTTAATTATTATTCAATTATAGGATGAGATACTTAAGAGTAGGTGTGTAGGCCTTTATAACAGTCAAGATGCAAACGGTTTTCTCTGTGGGAATCACAGTAAACAGCAGTAAATCAACAGGTCTCTATTTTCTCTGTGCAGTAGTTAGTGTGTATTGATGTGTCTGTTCCAGTTCAATTCATATGATCTCACTTGTTTTCATGTTAAATAATTTCATACATGAATGCATTAAAAATATTATTAAAATTAAAATATTAAGCAATATCTTATCTAAATGATATTTTATGTTGTGTCCTCAGATTTACTTGATATGCTATTTTTAACTTAAAAAAAAAAAAAGAAATATTGAATTCATATATACAGCTTCTGTTTCAGTGTATAAAGACTGATTGTGAAACTTGATAAAATCTTGCCTGGGCACCAAATGGGCCAGGGCCAGCACTGGATAATGCTGGGGATTCACATACTTCTGCATATTGTCAAAAGTAATGACAATGACAGACTCTTTATTACGTTCACACTTATAATCACTTATCAGTATTCTGGACTGCATATGTATCTTTTTTGTGTAAGTGTTGTTCCTGTGTATGTCTCACCGTGATGGAAGTGAAGGTCAAACAGATGCCTCCAAAGCCATTCAGAGAGAGAGCCAAGAAAATGAGAGCTGACAGAACTGCAGAGAAAAAGAAGAAAGCCATCAATGAGGAAGGTTTACACCAAAATTAAATACTGAATTTAAAGGTGCAACACAGGTGTTTCTATTTAGAATATACAGTATATTATGCCTAAATGTCTACCTTTGTTTTTGTAAACTAAATAATACAATTTCTACATTTTCAGATAAGTAATGGAGATGTAATGCTGCTCTTCCATATCATCTGCCTTTTTTGTGAAACTAAATCACAAAAGTGTCTCTGAAAACCTCTAAAACTCTACATACTCTACATTAATATGGTGACCATTTGCTTCAGTATTGCAGCTTCACATATTTGTATAAGACTTGTGTGATGTTTTGACTTGATTAATACCTGTCTGACATCTAAAAGTTATACTGATGTATGACTGTACTCACGGGGAGGGTTGTAGGAAGATGCAGCCATTATAATACATGAGAGGCCAAAACATGAGCTGTAAAGAAAAAAGAAGAGAATGAGACATTTGTGAAAAAAATCAAGTATAAAAATGAGAGCAGAAACTCTCCATAGAGAAAGTATTTACTGGTGACTCAGCATTCTCTACAGCATCTGAGTCATTCAACACTGACACATTTTTAAGTGAAAGCAGAATGAAAGACTTTCCCACAACGTTTTGAAAGACAAGTCGCTGTGGATTCGTCATGTCTATTTTCATTGAGAAGAAAAAAAAAAACATTATGAAAAAATGTGTGAAGTTTGTTTTCAATCTCTTACTGCAACTATCTGCATGTTGTGAAGACACTAACAGCTGCTCCATTTTCCCTCTACAGAACTTTGAAATGTAATAATCCTTGTAATCACAGGTGTGTTTCTGTTTTCACAGTCATTTACAAAGTGTGCATGAAAATCTACAGAAACACACAATTTTAGACCCGATAGTGTTGACTGAATCATATATTTTTACAAAATAGATTGTCTTCCTCCTTCCCCCCACCTCAGTAGTAGCAGTAAAAACTTGTAGAGCAGTAGTGTTCATGTGATAAAACATTTGACAACACAAGGCTGTGTCTACAATGCCGTTCAGTCACATTGCCAGAAACGTTCTTATATACTTGAGACACACATGAGCCTGTTTTAAAACCATTACCTGCCCACCAGTCGAATTGGACGTGGACCAAACCTGTCCATCAGGATACCGAGTGGTAGCGTTGTAGCGCTGAGCAGAAAGGAACCAATGGTGAAGCCCAAATTCAGCATCTCCTCCTGGTCTACGCAGCTAACCCACTCCTCTGCCTCACCACCAGAGGAGTTGCCCAAGGTCACGACTACAGAGTCATTAACTGTTGGAAAAAGCACACATGGTTGATATGAGTTGTGTGATAAAAAATAGTCAAATGGTACCAAATTGTATTCATTGTAAGTGGTCCCACATTGTATTCAGATAAAGTACTATCCATTGAACAAGATAACATTCTGCACTCGTTACCTGAACAGAGGTGGGAGTAAAAGCCCTCCCTCTTCAGCATGATGAGCAGGGAGCCCCAGCCCAGCAGCACAGCTGAACACAGCAGGTTTTCCATCACTGCTGTCACAGCCATCCACCAGCGCCTCCTGTAAGCTTGGAGGAGAGAGGGCGCCATGCCTGCTGAGATTGGAGGCCAGAGGGGACAAGAGGAGAAAATAACTGTTAAAGCAGAAATGACCAAAATATCCACTTATATATAATAAATATCCATTGATTAATCTCATCATTATCTCCAGCACATTTGGCACCATTCTCATCACAGCTGAGCAGATGGTGGCAGAGTTAAGCAGTGACTGCATAGTTAGACTAGTTTGTAATACAATCTGAGGAGTTAGACTGTGACCCAACCTTTTTAAGGTAACTCAAATGTAACCAAGGCTATTGGATTTGCCTAACTAAACTGTTTAATAAATAACAAATGGAGAGGGACACAAAGTTCCCATCAAGCTGTGTTGTTTTTTTTCTCCCTATTTAAATTCAATGTACTGCACATATTTAAGGTGTCATGCAGTAAATGCTGTTGTCTGACTCACTTGTTGACTCTGGTTTACTTCTCTTGCCTCTGGTTACAAGTCGATGACTGCCTTTTTTAAGTCTACACTCTGTGAAGGCAGCTAATGGGACAGCATGTGAGTCCCTGAGGGACAATGAAAAATACTGTATTGTATCATGCTGTACTGCACTGTTACTGTACAGTAGTATTTCAGATTGTAACAACAAAAACTGCGCAGAGCAGTGGAGTCAAAGTTTGGACACACCTATGACTTCAGATCTAATGAGAAGACATGCAGGCTGCACATAACCTCGAAATGCATTCGAGTGACACAAACACACACCCTGAGGTCAATCTTTATAATCCATCCTATGATCCTCTTAAAAAAGAAAAAAAATATTTGTTTTGGTTTTTTTTTCCCCCACTTTATGGATTTCCAGTGGACAAAGAAATGTGACATTGTTTAAACTTATTAGGTTTTTCTCTGTTATAGTTAAAGAGCTTGATGTTCCCATGTAAAATGCCCTGATACAATGCATCATGTTGTCATGTGGCGTTCAGGAATCCATTTGAAGTGGGCTGAAGTTTGAGAGGATTTCCTTCAGCAGGGTGGGGGATCTGATGGGGAGTGCTTCAAGGCGCTAATTTTTTTCCTCCAGTTTGCCTAATGAGTACAACTTATAATTCACAGTTTTGTAAATGGTTAATGGGTACCTGACTTTTCATTTCCCTGCCCAAAGAAATTATCCCTTTAGCTTGATGAATAAAAACTATGTTGAGCACTCAGTCTAATTGTCTTAAAAAAAATTGGAAAGCATCTTAACGGAGGTCATTACTATCGGTAAGCACCACATATTGACTGGATGAGAACAACACTCAAACCACATTTTAGCTGTGTTTTTACCTTGCATAGGCATCCACCTATTATGTAAATTCTACTGTGTTCAAACAAAAAGGCTGAAACTGACCGGCTAAATAGTGAGATCAGTCATGACCACCTTGAAAAAACACACAAATGCAGGCAGGTCATTGGTCAGTTTAACCTCCAGCAGTACTTTTAAGACAGGTTGGACAAGCTCTCTAAATACACACACACAAACGGTAAAACACAACAAAACACACTAATTCCATTTAACCAGGGAACAGCACAGAAGGCCAAGAGGCTGCTGTCAAGCCCCAACAAAGGAAACACTTCCTAATGAAGTGTGTGTGTGTGTGTTATACATGAGAAACGGGGAGGCTCTGATGGGACAAATTATTCTCTGCGTGTGCCCATGAGGCTTGTGTGTAATGCGATTACTCACAGCCCAGTGAGCCGTCTCTGTACTGAAAAGAGTTTGAAAAGGAGGATTTCTTTGTAACTGACACCCCACAATGAAAACCCATTGCATGTTGCGTGCACACACACACGCACAAAATTCCCCAATCCACATCAAGGTGACAGGGTGAGACAGTGCTCATTCACTCAATTCTGGAAATACACAAGCCACAAATGAACCTGTTAATTAATTCACACTGTAAACTTTGTGACTTTGTGGCTTTGCTCCTTTCCCAGCGTGTCTTGGTTCTAGACAGAGCTTTGCAGATGGATATGAAACTGAAACTACTGTAGCAGTCCACTTCCACTTGAGATAATTGTCTGAGTTATCTGCAAAGATGTGAGCATTCTGTAGGGCTCTGTAAGCTTCCATAGCATCACTACAAACAGTTTGAGTCCCATACTGGTTCATTCTGGGTAGAGTTTGAGCAATATCAGCAAAAAAAACAAACCTGTAAATATGCCTTTGACCATGAGCTAAAATGATTGTTTTCACAATCAATAAATCAAAGTTTATTTATTCAAGAACCCAAGTTGACATAATAAACACTTGGTCTATCTCTACCCTAACATCAATCACTGTGGATTGGAACAAATAAGTAATATCCATTATCAATAACACAGTGCTGGTTCAGCCCTTTTATTCTGTTTATGGTCTCTGTGTATGTTTCTGTATTATTGAAAATGGCAGTGAAAGTCTTCTTTCAAGTTTCTTTCACCATGTGAAGGGTATCATTATTTTTTTGGTCTTGCAGTGTATGATCAAGGATAAATAAATCATGCTGAAAAGAAATTGCTTACATAATTTAAAACATCTTGAAATGTTATATCAAACTGCTTTGGATCAGTCCTGCATTGATTCATGTGGGCAAAAACCAAAGGACATGTGCAAATATCAGTCTCAAATGTGCAACCATGAAAACATTTGTACTTTATAACGAAAATAAATAAAAATAAATAAAGTTGCAAACAATTTAGTTGCTGCTTTACAGTAGTGGCCTCGATAAACAGTGTATGAGATGGAATACAAACAACTCAATCTGCAGGGTTAAAATAATGTTCAGCAAAAGCTAATGTGAAGCCTGAGCAGTCTGATTTAGACAGATCAAGCTGAATTATCCCAAATATTCATCATAAACTGGATCACTTCTCTTTCAGCTCTTAACAAGAACAGAAATATTTGTCAGTATTGCCGTTTTTACTGTCACACGTGCTGAATTTATAACAATGACTGGGACATAATAAAACACACACACACTGGTAGCCACTGCACAGAGGACAATAACAGAAACATGGCTGCTAGGTGTCACACACGCTATATGTGTGTGTCTGTGTGTGTGTGTGTGTGTGTGTGTGTGTCATTGGGGTATCAAGTGGTTCCCTGTGTATGTCCGAGCTCAGGTTAAAAAAACACGTGGACTTTTACAAGACAAGCAAGTCGTGCAAGTAAATTGAGCACAACTGTGTGACCTGAAGACTCAACCTCTTCTTCTGCATATTGCACATTCTTCCGTACCTGACTTTTAGTACGTCCTGTTACTTCATTGTTAAGTGGAAAGTGCATGGGTGCTTCTCTGTTGTGATGATCCAGGAAGGTCAACACAACCATGACTTGCCAAGAAGTAAAACATGAAAGCAATGTGTTTTAAGTGTTTGCAGGTAGGTGTGAACTCCTGTTGTAATACTGTGAAGTGTGTGCGTGTGTGTTTGTGGGTGTGTATAGAGGTAGAACAGGAAACATGTGCTGGGAAAATTCCATATAAGGAAGCTGTTTCCTGAAATACCTGAGCACTGGCTGAATGATGCAATGTTGCCACTGTTTTGGTCACAGACTTTATGCACTGGATGGAGTTGTGGGCTTGCTGCATTGGGTCATTATAATTTGATATCTATTTGTAAAATAAAATTATATTCTTCTCTGGCTATTTGAGTGGATCATGAGGTGTTTCCTTTACCACATGTCTTCCTTTCTTTCAAGTCTTCCTGCTGCTGTTCACATCCTGCTCTGCTCTCTTTTCCCTGCTGTGGGTATTGCTGACCTTGACCAGTCATGTTTATCAAACTCTGTAGGACGTAAATACTCGCATGACAAACTCACAAGTTTCAAGAAAAATAAACCACACACCCTGAGCGTCTCTGTCCCCCTACCGAGTCCAAAAAAGCAACCCTACGATGCTGCCCGGCCGGCAGGCAGCTGTTTCACCGCGGGCCTGACCTCAGCTTGGGTCCGGTTACTGAACAGGGGAGAATATGCTGCGTTCACGTGCTGCTAAAATGGTCGAAATCATCAAGTTAATGAACAAAAACTGTATATGGTCAGAAAAAGTTTAATGCAAGATTAATCTTAATTAATTAGTTTGATAAGAAATCTAATAAAGAAAAAAGGCTTGTGGGCTAATTGATGATTGATAGAACAGCAACAAAGAAACCCCTATTTGGTGCTCAGTTAATCTAGCAATTTAATTAAAATGATCAACTTAAGTTCCAGGGCATTCAGTTATTATTGACAATAGCTACATCACATGTTTGGGTTGGAAACTGACCAAAGTTTAGAAACTGGCCTTTAGATATCTAAGACGCGTTTTTATGGCCAGTTTTGGATAAATTCGGGTTCAGCGAGGAGACACTGAAGGCCACACTTTCTTTATTTTAGGGAGACGAAGCTACCAATGTTTGTGGTTGAAATTGTTCAATAAAGTTTTAAACTGGCTTGAAATCTACAAATCAGTCTTGATGGAGCTAGGCTTAAGGAAACACATCTCCTTATAAAGGTTTCTTGGTACAGTCGTTTGGTAGCATGGGGAAGCTGAGCTGAATAAGGAAACTCCTATGAAAGCATGGCAGTCACGAAACAGTCATTTCCGAAAACAGACGTCCCTTGTCGGTATTGATCCTGGCCCTGGTGTTTAGACTTATTTCACACGGTTTTACCTCCACCCCTCGACCGTGTTAACTTTATATCTTATATACATTTTCTCGCTTTTAAAAGACACATAGTAGAGTAAAAGTTGTTACCGTGTGTAGTTTCATGCCACGTGTCTGCAGCCGGTTTTTCCAGCTGTTGCTTCATCCTTTATTACTATTAATTCTACACTTATTAACACACAAAACTTAAACTTAACACACAAAAAATAAATTAGTCAAAACTAATTTACTTACTTCGACTGTGTGTCTTCTCTGTAATAAAATAACAATGATTTAAAAAAAAAAAAAAGCTGCTCAGTGTAGGTTTGTTAATGCTAAAAACTTATTTGGAAATGAAAAGATCAACTATCACTGTTTTTTTCTTATAGCTTATGGTAAGTAGTGAAGAGCTGAGCCCCTGAATTACAACGTTTCCTCTCTGCTTCTTCTTTGTTTGATTAGATTCATTAGAGACGTCCCCTCTTTTCCTATTTGACTTCTATATTTCCCTCCTCTTTCTGTGAGCATTTCTTGCCGTTGAGGGGTGGAGAGAAGTCACCTCCCTGCTGCCTTCGCGCCACCTCCTCCTCCCACAGAGCTAAAGTCTTTACAGCAGTCACATCAGCGCTGAGTGGAGCTTTCAGACCCATAAGACACAAAATGCGGCTACATGTGAAAGTCAATCGCCACTAATGACATTTTGCGATACTATCATGAAACAATTGGATTCCTGCTGGAAATAAAAGCTTCACAAGACAACTGAGATGTCTTGTGAGACAAAAATGTTTATAAGATTGCGTTCATCAACAACGAAGCACATTTTAAGTGATCATTTTTAAAGTTCAGACACAGAAACCTTTTTTAAATAATGATTTAAGTTAGTCTAGCAGACCTGTAACATTTAGCTTTGCATTTCTCTTATATAAACAATGAATGAATTGACATTTTTGGAAAAAATAAGAGCATTTATTTTATACACGAATGTATAACATAACATATTTACAGTTTTAGAAATGAGAATCTTGATAATTCTTATCATTTAAAAACATCATAAACATTTTAAACTTCACATATATATTATATTATATTATATTATATTATATTATATTATATTATATTATAAATGTATATTACATTTTATGTAATATATATTTCATATTTATCATTGTTTTAATATATTTTATGTAATTTGTTTAGTTTATTGTTTTTTTTAAAATTTATTTTACAAATCACATGATTATATTTACTCATTTCATTTACTCATGGATTACAGCTAATATATGATGATAGATCTTCAAAATCACAAAATAGTCAATTACAGGTATCTGGAAATGAAAGGTACAGGTTTTTTTTAACATTATGTTTAGAGCAACTTTGCAAGTCTCAGAAGTTATTGGGCATTTACATTTTCACAGTGTGGACAAATAAAAATACAGACTTAATATAATTTTTCTTCTATGAAGAGATTTTTGCAGAGAGGGACATCCGTGTAACCCTGCTGTGTGCACAAAAATGCCACCTTTACATTTTTTATGACTGACCTGAGCTCTGCTAATTCTCTTGTAATTCTGGCTTCCATACAAAAGCATTAGTCCTACTTACTCTTGACATTGATGGGGCCTGAATCTGCAAATCTGCACCCTGCAGAGCTTCACGGGGTAGTGGCCGGCACTCCATTTAAAATCTATAGCAATTTGCTGCGGTTTGTTCAGGTTAACTTTACAGTGGGTCATGGAACATTTGCTCCAGCTGCAGTTGTAAATCGGGGAGCTCTGGGCCTCAGTCTCTTAATAAAATAATCCTGCTGGAATTTCAGCTCTCTCCAGCTGTGACACCTGGAAATGCAACCTTTAACCTCACCTGCTAACTGCAATGTTCATGTGAACATGTCAGTTAATACTCAGGTTGGCAAAGTTCAACGGGATTTTTCGTGAACATAATGAAGGAACTCGGTCAAACTAGCTTGCTAAGAAGCAGTTGTCTTCATGTTTAAAAGTGAAAAAAATTGAACATAAGATAACAATCAAACAAATAAGTCTGAAATGTAAGCTCTGAGACTCCTTTCTTACATGATGCTTTTAAAGTTCTTGAGGATGTTGCAAATTCATGATTATAACAAATTTTTTTTTGTGTCATTGTAGAAATGCTAATAATATCATCACTGAAACAAAATGTTTCTCTCAATCAAAGCTTCATCTACAGTCAAGGTCCTTTTGAAAAAGCATCCTGTGTTCTGTTTCAAAGTTACACACTCCACAGTAGGGCTACATGTTTCTTCAGCTTTGTACAAGCACGTGCCATTACCCAAATTTGGTTTGAAAAACTCCACTACTCACAAAGATTACTTTTCTCTATCACCAGAACTGAAACACAGACTGCAATCATTCACTTGCTTGTTCCCACTCATGCAGCACACTCAGACAGCATATCATACCCGACAGCCTTAACATTGCTGGAGTAGTGTGGGATCATCTTGACAGAACAAAAGCCAGTCTATGGCCACAGAAGAGCTATAAATGTCTTTCAAAATGCTTGGAAATAATATTGCTTTCACTGACTTTCAATGAGTTTAATACTCTCTGCTGAGGACAGGATGATTTTTTTTTTTACCTGTTGACATTTTGTTGTTTTGTGACTCATAACAAAATTAACTAACCCTCAGACTGCTGGTGAATTTGCATTTATTTCCACTCTAAGTCCCTTTGTGAACTTTTTTTTTCTCAGAAAAACGACCTCTTTCTGCTATTTGCTCTGTGTATAAGGGTCTTGAAATGGACAGGTGACTTGTTCTGGGTATACCTTGCCTCTTTGTAAATGGGTGAATCGATGGAAGAGTGTCTAAATAAAAATATAGTGCAACCATTAGGGGGCAGTAAACACAAATATTGTGATTGTGTTTAACCTGTAATTACAGTAAGGAACCAACAGCAGACTGACCTTATGCCACTGGAAAATCATAAGCAACTGTATTAACTCCACCACATGTTTATTGTTTCTTCTGTAAATACATTTGCTCTGATGCTTTTCACACTTTAAAATGAATCTTAACTAATAGCCTCTTTGACAGCATGCAGAAATCAAACACTCGTCTCACTAAAGCGTCAAGGTGACAGTGTGACCAGCTGCCCACAGGGCATCCAAGCAGTGCTTCAGCTGAATCGACTCAAGTTGTGGGCGCTTCCATTACTGTGCTAGAACATAATCATGAAACAAATTATGTTCTTGTTTCTTCAGATTTGTTGCTTTAATAAAATCATGATTGGTGCTCCCTGTCTTCATTCATCTCTGCATTTCCTCTTCCATGGCACACAGTCTGCTCATATCTCCTCTGCTGGGAGGACTTAATAACTGAGTTTGACTGTTACAGCTTGACCAATCAGGCTGCTTCAGACTACCCAAAGACATCAGTGAGGGAAGATTCATGGAAAAGAAAAGCATTTGTTACAGAAAACGTTGAGTATCAGCATGTTCCACTGTGTTCAATTTCTCTCCAGTCTGTGTTCAGAGAGATGAGTGATTGTAACTTTTAAAGTGCGACTGCAAAATGCTTCACTGATAATATTGTGACAAGTTTCCCTCCTTTCTGCTTTGCTTCTACATGAAGCTTTTGTGTACAAAATATCTTGTTGCTACACATCAGGAGAGGCACAATTTTTGTTTGAACTTTGAAATCTTTTTTTTCCTTGTGGCATCAGAGGAAAACAGAGAACGCGTTTCTTTCCATGCTGCAGGTTGGACTCCTAACAGAGGACTCCACCTACTGGACACACAGAAGTACTTAGTGACAATTCAGGCAACAACCAAACAGAGAATACCAGTATGGTGTGTACATGTGTGCATTAACATGCAGTATGATGCAGGTTTTCTCTCTGTAAGTCATGGAAAAGCCAAAAGACTAAACTGCTTTGTATTTGTTATGTTTCAGCAGTTAAATCAGAAATATCTTATATCTCATGTTTTATCTGGGAGGATATTGACAGACTTCTTGTGTTATGTGTAACAACTAACTGGTTGAAAAGCCTCATGGAGGAGACTACTGAACACCTTAGTGTCTTATGTCAGCCCCGCAGTTTGGTCCTCAGCTCTCAGCTAAACACAGATCTATTTCCTGCACCTCACTCACAGCACATATTTCCTCCAGTAAAATATATTGACTTTTATTTTACATTAAGTACTGGAGTCATCTGTCAGATCTTTTTCAGTGTGACTGAGAGAAAAGTCTGCTTTGGAAATGACTTGCAGCGAGTTTTGCCTCAATGGGAGGTTGAATAAAATCCAATGGTATCAAAAACATGTGAATATGTGATGTTGAACAGCAGATGCACGTTTAACCAAGACTCAAAGGCACCTCTGGTTGACAAAAAAGCAACACTTGGAATTCGTTTTTGACCCTTTCATTGGCTTTCTTCTCACCCACTTGGCTGCCACCATTTCTTCTCCAGAAGCACTTTATTAAATTATCATTGGGAGTTTTATTAAGATATGTGAAGCAAAAACACATTTTTGATTCAAATATCTACTGTGACTTTCTTTTGCAAGTTTTAAAGCATTTAAATAAAGAAATGTGTAACAGTATTCCTCTGTGGCACATAATCCAAAAAGCCTGTTTGAATTTTAAGTGTCAAAATTTTCACTGACTGGCAGCCAAAAAAACAGAATTACTTTTGGAAATCACTGAAAGCCCTTTAAACCCTAGCAGTTACCACATTATTGTTACTTTCCTCTCACCGGAGCATGTCATCAGACTTTATTTGTTATTATATTAGTAATTTCATCTTGTGTGTAGCTGTGGTTGAAGTGATGTGATTGATGTTGGAAATGGAAGTGTAAATAAAATGACTTTAAGGTCACAGAATTGTCTCTTAAACATAGTTATAATTACATTGATCAGTGTTATCTGGTTTATGTGCAGCCCTTTCAATGGTAATGCTTCCCTACCATTAAGTCTCAAATAAGATAGATTAACGCTTTTAAAACTGGGCTCAAAGTTTATTTGCAATGAATGCATCCCTTGTTTTTCTGCTTTAAAAAACAGGGTGTTAGCTGTGAAGACTAATGATGCCAAAACCTCTTTTTCCACACACAAGGATAAGCTGGGTGCCTTTTGGCAAATCTGAAACAGGCATTCATTTTCTTCCTGGTGAGCAGCAGTTTCTGTCTTGAATCAATGCCATGAATCTCATTTTTCTTTCCAAAGATGAAATCATAAATATTGTCAGAAGCCAAGGACGAAAGAAGCCTGCAGACGCCTGGATGTTAAACACTGGGTTCTTTTAAAGTCCCTACTTGATTTTTACACTTTGCGCTCGGAAACATTTTGGCAGAAAGACCTCTTGTTGGAAGATTCAGCACTATCCTGGACTTTTTCTGCTAAAACAGCATGAACTTGGCTTGGATTCAGAGGCGCATTGGAAAGAGTTTGGAAATAGTTTCAGACTGACAGGCATCAAAATCATCTCTCTGGAGTGTTGAGGCTATAATCTTGATGTAATATGGCTCATAAACCTGTGCACTGATGATTTTTTCCCATGGTGAAAGCCAGACATTTAAAAAAAAAAAAAAGAGTCAATCAGATCTGGTCCAGACCAGATAATATTGGTGTCGCTTGCATGCAGGAGTTAAACTGTGTCTATAAATGAGATTTTGCAGCTGTCCATTTGGCAGGAGTTGCCTCTTGCTCCTTTAGGAAGTGGGTGGCAAAAAGTCGCTTCCCTCAGATGTTGCTCATCTAGGTGGCAGAGCTAAGCCTTGAGACTGAGGTTTTAAAATTTCCTGCAGGTTTTCCCTGTGAACCTGCTGGAAAATGCCTGTCTCAGACTCAGACAAGCTCTGCACATGGGTGCTAAATACACACTGATTTGAATCAGGTGTGGTGCAGCGTCCTGCAGCCTGCAAGACACCGGCTGTAGAGGACCAGGATTGAGGATCCCTGATCTAGATCTTGACTGGGAAGTGGTTGACTTACAGTTCTTCCCAGGCAAGATGCAATCCAGTACATACACTCCCAGAAGAAGTTTCTTTTATTATTTTGTAAAAACGTAAAAGAGTCAGTGCAGAGAATGGTTAATTACTTAATTTGCAATAACATTATAAATTAGATAATGGGTGTCATGTGGAAAAACACACTACAGGCTGATCCAACTTTGATGTAATGTCCTTTAAACAAGTCAAAATGAGGCTCAGTAGTGTTTGGCCTTCACGTGCCTGTATGAGCTCCCTACAACCCCTGGGCATGCTCCTGATGAGGTGGCGGTTCTTCTCCTGAAGGATCTCCTCCCAGACCTGGACTAAAGCATCCACCAACTGCTGGACAGTCTGTGTTGCAACTTGTCGTTGCTGGATGGAGCAAGACATGATGTCCCAGATGTGCTCAATTGGATTCAGGTCTGGGGAACGGGAGGGCCAGTCCATAACATCAATGCCTTCATGTTGCAGGAACTGTTGACACACTTCAGCCACATGAGGTCTAGCATTGTCTTGCATTAGGAGGAACCCAGGGCCAAACAGCATATGGTCCCACAAGGGGTCTGAAGATCTCATCTCGGTACCTAATGCCACGTCTCCTGATGTACTGGCCTGTTTCCTGGTAGCGCCTCCATGCTCTGGACAGTATGCTGACAGACACAGCAAACCTTTTTGCCACAGCTGGCATTGATGTGCCATTATGGACGAGCTACACTACCTACCATCAGCCAGAAAGCATTGGAACTGAGAAGTGGTCAATGGTCACCACCTGCATAACCACTCCTTTATTGGGTGTGTCTTGCCAATTGCCTATAATTTCCACCTGTTGTCTATTCCATTTGCACAACGGCATGTGAAATTGATTGTCAATCAGTGTTTCTTCCTGAGTGGATAGTTCGATTTCACAGAAGTGTTGTTGACTTGGACGTGGAGTTACATTGTGTCGTTTAGGTGTACCCTTTGTTTTTCATTCATTCATTCATTTTCTGAACCGCTTAATCCAATTCAGGGTCGCGGGAAAGCTGGAGCCTATCCCAGCTAGCTTTGGGCGACAGGCAGGGTACACCCTGGACAGCTCACCAGTCCATCGCAGGGCCACACAGAGAGACAAACAACCACTCACGCTCACACTCATTCCTAGGGGCAATTTAGAGTAACCAATTAACCTAACATGCATGTCTTTGGATGGTGGGAGGAAGCCGGAGTACCCGGAGAGAACCCACGCAACCCTTTGTTTTTTTTGACCAAAAATAAAACGAATATATATATATATATATATATATATATATATGTATACATATATACATATATACATATATGTACATGTGTGTGTGTGTATATAATTTGAGCATTTAAGTTTTCTCTGGTGGTTTTAAACTCTGGTGAATTTCAAAATATTATCTAAATGTAAGGCAAGATGCTGAAAACCACTAATTAAATTCAGCGTGATAAATACATGATGGTGTAGAAGTAATGTAAATTAAAACCTTGTCTACATTGCAAAAAAATCATCAGACTGGATGCAAACATTTGACAAGCACAAGGTGCAGCACATTTTTATCCTAATATCTTAAAATGCATCATTCTCCATTGTCATTTAAAGATGATAAAAAAAAATAATGTCTCAGATTTCTCTTTCTGGCATTTTTTATACATATGTACAACAAACGACAACAGTTTTATTTCCAGCACAAAAGTTGTGATAAATGTTTAGCTCAAGACTTTCTGAAAAATAAGTCATCCCTGTGATATCAAGATATTTTAACCTCTTAAACAACTTTCTTTTCACCCTCCTGGAAGTGTGTTTTATCTGGTAGTATTCACAAGAAAACTAAAAAAGTGCTGCTTCACCAGACATTTCCACAAGATAAGCTGCTGTTCTTAGCTAACTCAATTTAGAAACTTGGCCAACTTGTTTTTTACTGTCCATCTTTTATGTTGCAGACAGTTTTCATTGGTCATAAAGTCACTCAAAGACACCTGAGCCCTCTCTTTTAAAATACCCCAGAGTATTTTGAGCTTTTCATTTCCTTAAGATGTTAAGACTGAAAAGAGGTGTTCATTCTTGTACATTTTTTCATACAAATGATCACATTTGTAAGTAGATATTGTAGATATTAAAAATGAAATATACTGTGTTTAAACATGGTTACATTTATTTTCATTAAAACATTTTAATGTTTTTAATAAAATGGAGAACAGGGATATGTCTGTTTGAAATTCTTTCCTTATAAGGGTTTCTTCATCACTAATAAAGCAAAATATAACTTTTCATTCATACTATGGTACTTAAAAGGTTAAAGAGAAAGATCTCAGCTTGAAATATTGTGTAATTTTCATTGATAAAACTAAAATTTGATGCCTAATGTATTTACTTATTCATTTATTTAATTATAAGTGTCTGTCTCTGACAAAAACCATTGTGAAACAGTTGGAGAATATTTCCCCCCATAAACAAACCCATTACATTACATTAAATCAAACCTTCCAGTCTATTAAATCATAACCTCTCTTCATTTACAACACCAAAGAAAAAGAATTTGCTCTTTGTAGTGAAAGTTAAATATATCAGCATAACCATGAATATGCATTAACTACTAGCATAAATCGAGCGTAAGATATATAAGGACATCATTGACTTGCAAAGGCTAAAAGGCAAAGAAATAAAAAAAATAAAATAAAAATTGTGAGGAATGCAGCAAAAAGAAATATTGTAGGTGTCATATTTCTCCTGTGTTTGAGTGGCCATGCTTCCAATTGACCTAAATCCTCTTTAAAAAGCAGCTTTGTGGTGAAGCTGTAGTCAGGGAAATTCCTACTTATTAAAGCTAATTATCATTCTTCAATCTGTTTTGAGTTAAGAAAGGTCCAGACAGCAATCAGTGAATGCACATAAACACACACTCTTTCTCACATACACACAGAGCCACACAAATGTGGTGTTAATTTTCATTAACATGAGGATGGTTGGTGAGTTGGTAGGGGAGGGGGAGAATCTCACGATACTTGAAACATTAAACATCTTTAATCCTGTGATGCCATAAACAGAAGAACATAACACATCATTCTTCTCAGCTCAAAACTACACACAGGTGGTAAAGCACACTTAGAAATCTTGAGAAATCATGCACCTCTCACAGTAACACTTAAAACTCACCACAGGAGGGCAACAGAGGCTATAAAAACTGCGTGAAGCTTACTTTACAAGAGATGTCTATTTAACCTCATTAACTACTGGCCAATCATTTAGGAAACAGAACTGTGGGTTGAAGGAAAACAGTTTCCAGTGGGGTTATTTACCCCACGGCAAGATGTGAAGCAGGACCTTTCCCTGTAATGTAATCCAGCACCCTCCTCAAACACAGAAAACAAAGCAGGAATACATCTTTTTGACACGTCTATTTAGTTCCAACCGCTTGCTCCCCACAGGTTTTTTGGAGGCTTTTCTATAGCTTTTCATTTTTATAGCTATTTAGGTTTTGCCTTTTCCAACTTGGAACATAAGTCCTTATTATTCTTTGGTACAACAATTCTTTCCAAATTCTCATCAGCTGCTTCACTGTAGAGTTTTGTACATATTCCTGCTATGACTTAACCATTTAAAATCTGCACTAAGGAAAAAGCAAGAGAAAAAAAGTCTTTGCAATCTTTTTTCCTTTCTTTGAGACAATGATGAAATGTATTGTTTGTTATCAATTGGTTGTGATAGCAGTTAATAATATAGCAAGAAACTTTGAAACAGTGATAGGATAATAAACACTTATTTTTAGCATTACACACATAAACCAAACGCTACAGTTGGCTCAGGCACAAGGCCGGATTATACAAATGGGGGCCCATGCCCACCTGAGACACACAGTATATGAAACATGTATTCTGCTTGGAGGCTCTTCTTTCCAACAGGCATGCAGGAAAATGCTTGCACTCCTGGCAGGAAGGGGCCCCCCAAGAGCTAAACAATCAAGAATTATTACAGAGCAATGACAATATTGAGAGTTTGCAATGACAGTGGTCCACCAGTAAAGAACTCCATGAAGGGTCCCCACCTACACTATTTGGTCTCATGGCAAGCAGTCAGTTGCGGCGCCTATGAAGTAAAAAAACTGGTGAGAGTAGATTTATCAAAGGGAAGAAAGATTATTTGTCTGTCAATGAGAAAAAAAGTAAGAAGAAAAACAAAAAGAGCAAAAGACAGAGATTGTGCTAAGTAGTGCAGACAATACATAAGCTAATTTAACTCAAAGCAGCTCAGTGTGTCTCCTTGTTGAGTATGTTGATATTATGTGGCTGAGCATGAAAACAGCTAACTCGGACTATATGAAATGAAAGCAAACATGTCAAACTAGGAACACTGACTTGTAGAATTAATAGGGAAAAATCTGATAATGTGCTACTAACACATGGATGGAAATTACTAGAAGTGCAGTTTGTATTTTAGTTGTGTTTATATAGCTTTTTCCTGTGTTTAGTGGGCTGTATGCTTCTGAAAACTGTATTTATCTATGTACTGAGTCACTGTTGACTCATTAATGAGTCATTGTGCAAAGGTTGTTAGATTCAAGTATGTTGGAGCAGGGATAGATTGTAAACCTACAGGACTGCAGCCCTCATAGGACCAAACTGAGCAGGCCTACTGCAGAATCACCTCTGATTACATGGATAACCACATAATGGTGATGAAAAATATGGACAGAAAGGCAGGAGCAGCACATCCCATGTGGGAGGACTTGATTTCATAAGTGCTGAACAAGTGAAAGCAAGAATAATTACAGAGAGAAAACATCACCAGACAGGAGTCAAGTGACATACGGGTGAAAGAAAGACCATAAGTAGGAGAAAAGAGAAGACCAAAACAATTACCTGTAGGAAAGAAGACAGAGACAGAAGACCTCACAGACAGGGCTGAGGGGCAATATCTCTTTGTTGAAGGGCAGCCAGCGCAAAACTGTTTTATTGTCCTAGTCAGAAAGTAAAACAAATCTCTGGGAGCTTTGCATAATTCTCCATTTATTACTTGGAAGTTTGCATTTTTTAAACCGACCCTGCTCAGGTCACAAATTTTAATAAAACTCTTTATTGCCACTACTAATCGGTAAACCTTAAAGGGTTGAGAAACAACCTTTGGTGATTTTAAAGAATAAATCACCAAAAGCTGCCAATGCATTGGTGTTTCAACGAGCTAAAGCACAATTTCTATTGTAAAGACAATGTGAGTTTTCAAGATAATGCAACAGATGTATGAGCAACAACATTATTTTAGGTCACGCAAAACTACAGAAGTAGTTGTCAAGTATATGAACTGTGTGATGTCATAACTACGCTGAGAAAAGGTTTAATCTATTTATTAAAAATGTAATCTCTCTCATTGTAGTTGCTTGCCAATAACCTTGTTTATTCTGATTAACACCAATAGTTCCTGTGACATACAAAGTAAAAAGTGGAAATCATAGTGTTATCATCAATGCAGGACTTTTCTCATAGCTTTCCACCAGTGATAGATCTGTGGAGCCCTGCAAAGTGAATACACCTTCATTCAATCCTTCAACACCTTCGAAATGCTGGCTTGCATTGGCACATTGTAAATCCTGTATTTGGCATGAACTAAAAATGGATTTTTTCTGAAGACGAACATGAGTTGCACATTTTTTTTCCCGACCTTTGGAATGACTTTTATAGTAATGCAGTTCAGATGGAGGTTTCTTTTTATGCCTCTCAAACATTTTAGGTCTTTTACAAATCTTGTTATCAATTTATCAAGAAGAAAATGTGGTAGACTGTGAGAAGATCTCATTTTAAGACAAATGTAATATTTTCCCAAACATCATTGAGTGGTTTTTAATGTCTAAAGCAAACCAAATGTTTTAGGTATCTAAATCAAAACAAACACTGAGTAAAAGTGGAAAGTGTACACAACTAAATAAAAGTAGAACACAGGTTATATGAATGACGGTCATGTACAAATCCAGAGCTACTCCTTCCAACTGAATCAACCTTTTCACCTGTCATTACCGGTAACATTATTTTCTTCTTTTATGACAGTGAGACAAAGCCATATTTAGAGCAAAGTTTCGGTGATGTTTATACAAGAAGATTTCCAAGCAGAAATGTGGGTTTTTAGTTGGCATTTCTGCAAATTGCTGATTTCAGCAACTCTGCAAATGGAATGGACGACTCATTGAAATGCATAACAAAAACTTTTACTGTGTTTGGCTTGTGGTGACAGAATCAGTCATAAGACCACTGGTCAACATAGCAGCCTGAAACCCTCAAGTGTCCACAGAAAATTTTATATGAACTTGTTTACACAAGTTATTGCACTAAAACAAGGTTAGGATGTCTGCCTAATATGAAAAGTCATTATGTAATATATTTTATAGAAACTGCCTATTTTTGCATATTTGGCTTTTTTTTAAAAATACACTGTCTGTTTTCAAAGAGGTTTTTTAAAATGCAAATAATATACTGATGATTGGAAATGACACATTGAGCTATTTGATGACAAGAAGCACCATGTGTGTTTCTTACTAGTATTTTATCCTGTTAAATCTGGTTTATCTGTGTTTTCACTGTTATAAAGCTGCGGAAATAAGCAAATTAGTATGTTATCAAATGAAAAACAATGTCTGTCCTTGCTGTTTTTGGGCTGAGCCAACAGTGCCAACACATCAGCAATGAAAGACAGGGTTGTGCATGTTTATTTGTGCTTTGGAATGCAACCACGGTGAAGCAATTAAAAAAAAAAAAAAAAAACCCTTTGAACTCTGCTTTGTTTTCATGATCGCCACTATCTATCTTCATCACTCTCAGGTCATCTCAAGCACTACAACTTCTACTGCACTTTGTGTCACCCCTGCTGTTTGAAGGAGACATGCAGGGCCAGGTTTTAATTATCTTTTATTTCCCAATGAGAAGTTGTGCAAAAAAAAAAAAAAAGAAAAAAAAAAATCCAGCAACTTAAAGTGTAAACAAACAATGAACTTGAAGGAGGGAAATGGTTTGAATGTTCATGTCATTGCAAAAAAAGAGCATACACATAAAAGCAACTAGAGACATGACTGGTCACAAGACTACTTCTTTGGGGATGAAGAATACACACTGATAATAAAGAAACATGACAACATATCACATAGAAAATAACCCCTGTAAACCTTTATTTGACAGACAAAATGTAATTATCATCATCCCAGTTTTGGAAGACTTGGGTAACACTGGGACAAATGTTAGTTGTTTTTACTGTCATTGGAGCAAATTTAAACAGTTTCAAGTTGAAATATTTAATAACTCTCATGACTTTTTAGGATAAAACTTAAAACCATGAGTTTAATGTTAAAAATAATGAGATAATAGTTCTAATTTTTATTTGACATATAAATCTGTCAGACAAACTTGGAAATAGAGGAACAACTCCCTGTGTTGAAATCAGGCTAACTAGGTTTCCAGTGGGTAACAAAAAGTTGGTACTCGATGGTTGGTGGTTGAAATTCCTCATGAGACACTAACTTGATCCTTCCTTTTTTTATTCTGTAGAAACACAATAATCTTAAATGGCTGGTGGTAAATAATGTTATGTGTTTAAATAAGGAAAAAAGTCCATGTTGCTAAGAGCTACAGTATGTGACGCTCCTGTCAGTAATTCACTGCAGAATTCAATGCAGCCAACAACACATGACTTTGCTGCTGCACAGAGAGATACCCATCAAAAGACCTAAAGATAAGCAGCTGTTTCTTTAACTGTGTCAAGTCCATAAATTATTAAATTCTCTTGAGAAAAATCTGACCAATATAACCTAGTTTCTATTTACATGCAAAAAAATGGAAAAAGCAAAGACATATCCCTAGAGCTGTGGTATCCACCATTAGATTAAGATTAAATCTGATAAACCAAAGACAGGGGTCTTTGAGGTTGACATTTTGAGCAGTGATGGCATTCCAGCAAAAGAGGCATTGCCTGAATAAAAAAGAAAAATACTTTCTTTCTTTCTTTTTAACATATAAATAAAAGTCAAAATTGAAAGAAGATGTGGAAATAGGGCCCAGGCTAAATGTGTCCTGAGTTATACTTTCGAGGGACACTTAGACCTTCAGGGCGCTCTGTAATTACCCCACTTGCTGTTTCTCTGCAGGGTCCTGCTTCAGCTTCATGAGGTTCATTCACTGGGCAGAGCGTGGCACTGACCGTGCTGAGGTTATGGGTTAGATTCCCATTGCGGGACTTCAAATTGAAACTGTATGTTTGCACAGCAGTCAAATACTCGCAATAAAAAGTATCCTCAAAAGTGCTTATGATGCATTTGCACCCTGTGAGGCATACAGGTGCTCAAAAGTAATTAGGGCGTTCTTTTTTTTTCCCAACTGGGACTCCTGCTGTCTTTAAATGACAGTCACTACTGAGGTTGGTGTAAAATCAAAAGAAATCCCGCTGGGCCGTTAAACCCAAAGGCCAATTGATGTCTCCCTCTGGCTTGAATTATGACATGAAGCATTTTAAACTAGACATGAAGTGAAAGGAACCCTGAGTGCGCATAAAACCAACACAGCGTTCATACAAGACAAGCATATTCGCATAAATATGAGATAATTACACGACAGCCCAACAACCGCCGGCGACAGCACATGATGGATGATCTAGGGAAAGAAAACATAAAAAAGGCAAGAGGGCTAAAAGAAGGACTACTGGTGAAATACTAACTCTGGATGGAGAGATGGGAATGAAAGGCAAAACAAAAGCTGGATTGTAGGATGGGTTAATAATAGTGAAGGTTTTAGTGTCTTAGACCTGGAGTATTACCCTCTCCCGTCGCTCGTCTTCTCTTTCTACCTTTTAAGGAACTCCATAACTTCAAGTAGATAATGAGTGCCTTGAAGCAAATAGAGAACAACGAAGGAAGAGAGAGAAGGTGTGTGTGTGTGTGTGTGTGTGTGTGTTGAAGGGGGAAAGAGTAGACTAAAAGGCAGTGGGAGACGTTAGAAGGAAGAAGAAGATTAGAAGTGATAACAAATGAAGCAAGAGAGGCTCAGAACTGAACAATAATGCGTGATAAGATCATGCATTAACTTAAAAGCATCCTTTCATAAAAGTCCACCAGAAGCTTAAGACAATGATTCAGGGATGGGGTTTACAAGGTTAGGAAAATATATCTTTGGTTGTTTTTGAGCTCTTGATTTTGTATCTAATCCTGAATCCCCTCCTTTCATTCTTACACTTATGACCCTTTAGTTTTGATCATTACAACTCAGAGTAACAAACTAATGTTGCTTCAGATGAAGTCCCAGCCAAGTAGTCCTCTTCATTTCTTTGAAGTTAAGAAACTCACTTAAGAGCACTGCTTATCTATCAACAATAAGCTGAGTTAGACTAAAAGAAAAACAATCCATGACTGTCCCTAATACACGCATCTGACATGGCATCATAATGTAATTTGCAAAGCTTTTTATTTTGAATCATAAAGCCTCTAAAGACAGCTGATACGGCATGCAATTATTCTCATTCATACTTCTCCATGTCAAAACATGGGCAACATGCTGTATGATATATGTATTTATCAAGTCATTTTGATTCATGAACATGTTAAAAGAACAAAAGAAAATGCACATTACGCACAATTCAAGTAAATGACCCTGCACAATTTAATGTAATATTGGACCTTTTACCCCCAGCTCTGCATCGCCATTTGATAACATGTCTAAAACCCATTTAGGCATAACGTAGAAGATGGATATGCAGATGGACAGACAGGTTGGTCTGTCTCCTGTGTCAGCTACGGACATAATTATCTGTTTTCAAGGATGTCAATGTCATGTCGAGTCCCAGATGGAAAAGTTGTATGGTGCAGTTCTCAACCTGCTGGGTAGCAGCGGTTCTAGAAATGCACATGATAGATGTCAATGTGTCATCGAACAAGTCCAGAACGTGGAGTTTTAAGGTAAAAAAAAAAGTTACATAATGTATCTTTAAAGCTGCATATGTATCTGGAGTATGATTAGGACAACACAAGAACAGGAGTTATGTTCGCTGGTAATACCTCCCCCAAAGTGTATCAATTCCCCCTATGCGAAGCATGTAAGGGGGGAATTCCCTCCCTAATTTGAAAAATGAATTGCAGGCCCTGTGCTGGACAAGTTAGCATTGCTTCATTGGGTCTGAAGGCCACAGAAAAATCTTTAAAGAGATTACTTGCTTGCCAAGTAAACCATAGCTTGGTAATCTTTAATTAGACTGCCCCAAAGTAGACAAAATACATTTGACACAATTCACTACACAAGTATGGTAAATAAAAAAAAATAAAAAAAGGCGACATACTCATAAACTTTTTGTTCAGATTCGTTCTTTTCAGTAACTCTTCCCAATGAAAAAAAAAAGCAAGAATCAAATAAAAATCTTGTGATTTTAAGAGAAAAAGAAGGAACATCCTATTCTTTTGTCTCATTTAAAGCTCTTTCCATGTCTTTCCCATGTCTTACAGTGTTTGTCTGTATTTTTGCTTTCCCATTTGCTTATTTCTGTCCCTAAACCACAACAGTTGTAAAAAATCAGAACCATCTGCCAGCACTTTGATTTGATTGTAGAATGTGTCAATCAAGTCTGGCCACATTGCGCAAAATCAAATTCTAGTCACTCGTTATTTTAGCTCCCACTGAGATCTTTGCCAGGGAATTAACTCTGACTGTCGCACAGGACTGAGAAACGCAGGCCGAAACTGACCAGCATTTTGTTATCTTTGTGCTATCGGTCAAGTAAATGTAACATAAAGGCACAAACTTGTAACTTGTTTAAAATATCTTTGAATTCTTTCTGTTTCTGTCTTTTGTTCCTAGCAATGAATCGCTGCACGGCAGCTGTGGACTTCTTTATAAACACTGAAAAAAAAACTGGGAAAATCTGGATTTAAATTGAGACCATTGAGAGAAAAATGTAGCCGGCCTATAGTTTTACACTGTTTGAATCTCTCTGCTAAACAGCTGATGATTCTTCAGGCTGAGGATGAAAGTTAAGATGTAAAATAATGGGTCACGAATAGGATGAAAATTCAGAACGGCACTTCAAATATCTGGTAAGATTTCTTTTTCCATACCCATCTTATTTGCACATCTTTGTGTTTTCAGGCGGATATAAGCATGCCTTGCTTGCTTTGTTTTGGTCCAGTCTTGCCTCAGTGTGTTCATATAGTGATAGACCGCAAAGAAATTAAAGAAAAGAAAACTCAGACAGCGTGACGGAATGAAGAAATAGTATCACATTACCATGGGGTTTTAAGGCGACCGTAAAAAGATATGCTTTTGCTTACTTTCAAAGCTTGAAACAGGAGAATATATGCTTCTTCTGCCTGGTTAAATGGTACACACTGGGACAAGATTGGTCCAGTATTTATGAGAAACAACAAATAACTAAAAAGAAAGAAAAAGAAAAATCCAACTCATTGAATGGACAAGTTTATTTATTGCCAGTCAACAATGAAGAAACAATAAATATTTGCAGTTGCAGGTTTCTGTTTATTTTTGGTGTTCAGATCTTATAAAATTTTCACCAGAAAAGTGCTCAAACTGCTTTAGAGAAACTACAATCTATTGAAGCAGGTTTCCTGTAAAGATTAAACCATTTAAAAAACGTGAGCATTTGTGCAAAATACCAGAAAATGCTGCAGTAAATATGCCAGGCCTGTAAGTGGTGCTGTAACGCTGCCACAGAAACAGAGAATAAGACACATGCTTGTAAACCATGTTAACCAATATATAAAATATGTAGAACCAAAAAAATTTGACTCAAAAATACAAAGAAGATTGTGTAGGATCAAGCTAAAAACAAAAAATTTCTGCCGACTGATGATGAGGTAGAGCTGCTCCTGCTTTGAGTCACGCTTCACTAAGACCAACCATGTTATACTCGGTAGCTTCTGGATGAACGGAAGACTGTCTTATCCTCATGTTGTAGCTGTTGGAGACCCTGTGATGTAGCCTATATATGTGATATGCACTTGTGTAAACCTACATTAAGACACTGTGGAGTATGTGTTCGCCTTGTCTGAAGTTTCCAAAACACAACCTAGCTGCTTTATTTCTGTGCAATTGTTCTTGGTGCAACCAGAAATCAACAAGTTCTGTGAGCAACTCCAAAAGTTGCATAACAGTCACTTCCACAGAAGTTACTATGATGTAGAAAGATGGAAGACTTTTGTGGTGATTGCATTTGCCCCTATTGATCTTACTGAATATCTTTAAGGATTGGGAGAGCAAAAATGAGGAAAAGGCAAGTCACTACAAAACCAGAACAGTGGTTATTTTCTTAGCATTATAAACATTTCTGATATGAGAGTTGATTTAGTTTAGCTTTTTTGTTGTAGAGCAATTATATCTTAACATAGTTGTATATTGTGTGAATATAGCATGCAGACTTTTCCCTGCTGTTAAAATGTAACTTGCCTTAATATGTATTTAGATTTTTTTTTCAACTTTTGTTCACATTAAAAACACACAACATAACTGATGTTATCTTTAAGGTAACGCTGTAACATTTACTTTTAAGGATTAGAGTTAGGGTAGGTCTCCAAAGCATGACTGTTATGTCTCCTCTAAAGTAACAAAAGCAAGAGTGTGACTGTGTGTATGTGCAATGGAGTCTGTAGTTCTTCCATAATCTCCTGTCTTTGTGTGTCATGCAGACAGTTTAAAAGCCCTCTATTTACCTTTCGCACCATTCTCCCTTTCTCAAGTCACAGGAGAGCGGTGTATATATGTGTGTAAGTGTGTAAGTGTGTGTGTGTGTGTGTGTGTGTGTGCATTTCTGTGTATTAATGTGTGTATTGTACTTGTGTGGGTGGACAGCTGGTCCAAAACAGGCGTTTTAGTTTCTAACAAACCGTAGCATGTCAAACATGTATCGTAGACTGCAATATGGCAATATGTAAAATGCCTCATTGACTCCCACTCAAAGCTTCGGGGGAAAGAAAAAAGAAGAAAAAAAATTATTTGCTTAGACGCTCCAAGTGCAGCCATTAATCATAAGTGAAATTTTTACAAGGCTTGTGGAGGAATATGATTGTCATAAAATGAGCAAAGCAAATGCACCAAGTTAAGTTCCTGGCTGAAGCTGCTGGAATCACCTCAGGATAGTTTGGCTCAGACAACAAAGGCGCTAAGGTATATCTTGTGCTTGGATGCATGTTTTTATCTTGCTCTGTTTTGCTATTATCCACCTGCCCATGCAATTTGCTCTTTTTGCATTTATTCATATGTGCTTTTCCCAGGACGTATGCCAGTCACCAGCCTTTTTAGATGCAATCAAATCTCTTTTGGTTTATCATTCTTACACCTTTAAAATAGCTCATCCTACTTAGCTATCACTTGGTAATAAAACATGCTACCTCATTCAGAGGAAAATTGGAGGATTTTGGTTCGGGCCAATGACTAACTGGTACAAGCCAATACTGGACTGGTTACGGTCATTCTTTGTTTTCATGACCACTCTCAGTGTCGGCGTCCATTGTCAGAACGGATGCACACACCTATTGAAAATAATTTATACAGATTTCTGCATCATGTTGAATGGTTTATACATCATGCTACTATGTTCAGAATGTTTACAGCAACTTTGGGGTCGAAGGATTCAGGTTGTGCCCACTGTTCATGTTCGCAACCTTTGTGTCAGAGTTCACATCCACTGTCAGAATGATTGCACAGTGGTTGCTACCCCTTTAAAAATGGTTTATAAATGTTGCTACTGTTTGAAGAATGGTGACATCTGTTATGTATGTATTTATAGGTATTCAGAACTGTCAGTAGGAGACTCAATGGAATTATTTATGATCCATAAGAAGAACATTTAACCAGGCTTCACAGAATGCATCAAACTAGTGACATACTACCATTACTTCCTGTTTTACCCTGAAATTATATTAAAATATGAGTCTTGCATAAGTGCAAAACATGTAAAAGCATTGGACCGTTCTTTAGTTGGAAATCGGCATTACAGGTAAGCAAGGTGAGGTTGCATATGAGTATAATCCTCTTGCCTTGAGGCTTGTAGCTCAAAATACAAGTTAAATCTCTTTGGCACTCACGTTGGCTGCAAGAGAAGATTTTGAGCTTCATTTCGAAAACTAAAACAGAGATATGATAAATTAGAAACTTGAAAACAGGTTGGAGCCTGTTTATTTTTGTTTTTTTTACTTGAACTGACACCTTATAGTGGAGATGTTTGCTGAAAAATAAAAATGTTCATTAAAGAAGAAAACATGAGATGGAAACATATGTTAAGACAGATACAAATAGAATTTTAGTGCTCACAAAAAGCCTACTGGGGCCAATGAGTGACCTCTGGCATCTTCTACTGGTGAACCACCAAAATACATCAGCAGTTTGTAGTCATTGTTCAGTAGGTCTACATGGTGGCCTCTAACAAAGTGGAATAAAGTTATCTATGGTTTGTTGTTTCTCCCAGATATTTTTGAATACCTGACTATGAATACATACACAACAAAAGTCCCCATTCTTCAAGTGGTTGTCGTATTCTACCATTTTGAAAATGGTTTCAGCTGCTGTGCAACCACTCTCAAAGTGGTCGCAAACACTAATAGATTGGTCTAAAATCTTCAACCATGGCCGTTACCAGTCCAGTAGTACTTGCAACCAGTCCTTCAGTATCCCAAGCTGAATCCTACAACTTTAAAAAAATGTTTACAAATGGATAAAGCGTACATAAATCTGATGGTAATGACAAGGGGGTATTTGATATATAGCAAAGTTGTACTAAAGAGAAGAAGAAATATGACAACTTTCTGTCTGCCTTATTTATTTTGTTTACAGGCTAAATTAAGTTGAACTACAGTTTGAGTTTTATATGATCATTTAATTAAACCATGTCTCTATCTCAGAATACGTGCTTGGGAGAGAAATAGATTTTATGCTTAAATAGATATATTGTGTAACATATTCTATTGTTTATTTATTAGAATTTAGATTTGTTTTTTTATATGATGGGTAAGCTGGTAGTGAAGTACCATGACAGTCTGCCATCTAAAGACAACAACCACTGGCAAAGGAAATAATGTGGAATAAGGATGCATTTTCTCTGCAAGCCAAAGCACAGTGATTGAAAAACTGGTTGATTGAAAAAAAAAAAAAAAGGTCATGTAAAAGGCAGTGTGACTAGAGTATCCAAAAAAAAGAGGATCAAAATTGGGCTAGCCTGACTCGGGTAGGAGGGACTCCCATCTAAGCAAAAGATTTTAAAAGGGACGTTGAAGTTGCCAACTTTCTCCTGGACGTATGTCAGCTGTGCTTCCTGAATTAACCTAAAGCTACATTTTTTCAATCAGTTTTGTTAGACAAGGGGTGCCCGGCTCCAGTTCTAGAGGGCCACAATCCTGAAGGTTTTCCATGTATCCCTGTTCCAACACACCTGACTCAAGCTAATCACTCACTGCAGAACTTCATTGCCTGTTGGATCCATATAATGGAAGCCAGGTGTGTTGGAAATGAGATACATCAAAAATCTGAAGGACAGCGTTCCTCGAGGACTGACTTTGGACACTCCTGTGTTCTACAGTGTTGCTTGTTACAATAGACAGAATAAGAATAGATAAAATATATCAGCCTTTTTGGTTCAGAAGTGTATGTTTAAATGGTCTCAGTAGCTTTCAATGTCACGATAAACATCAGATTTTTTGTTCCACTGGCTTTTAGTCCGGGTTTACAAGGACTGAAAACTGCAACTATGAAAGCTAATGAAACCAGGTAAACCCACAGTTTCACCAGAGGATTATAATGTATTAAATGTAACCAGACTGCATCTGATACTTAATGCAGACTTCCCCTGAGCGAACACTCCATGAAGTACCGGATGACATGGTTTCATCAGTGTTGCAGAAGCTTTTTGGTACTCAGTGGCTACTGTTGTTGCAATAGGTGTTTAAAAGGTTATGCGCTAGAACACTTTTTAGTGTTTATTGACAGATGGGAGTATTTCTTATACAATGTCCCTTTAGGTATGTCAGATACCTCAGTGTTGTGGTCTTTGTAAAAAAAAAAGAAGAAAGAAAAAAATTAAGAAATTCTTATACTTCCAGCTTTACCATTGGGATATCCCTGATCTGAGAAATGTCAGACTAAGGTAGATAGATACTGATTTGTCACATTAGTGGGAACCTCCTAGAGAAATCTTCTAAGGTTCTGTAATGTGTCTTTAAAAGTCTGGTTTTGTGTGGATTAAAATTGTGACTTTTCTCCTTTTCCAATCAAATCAAATCAAATCAAATTCACTTTATTTATCCGTTAGGAACTTCATTTGCGGGTAGAGCACAACCATGACAAATAAAATAAAAAGACATGTCCACACACACAACTCAACATGTCAGTTAATAAATAAGTTAAAAACAACAATTGACACCAATATGCCATACACAGTCATAAATATAACAGTCTGCAATAGCCATCAACCATTTAACAGACGGATAGAGGTGGGAAGGAAGGTGGAAGTGGCCCTCTTTGTTCTCAGAGGGAGAGACCTGTACCTGCGCCCTGAAGGTAACAGGGTGTAGTGAGAGTGCAGGGTGTGCGAGGGGTCAGTGGAGATCTGGGTGCCTTTTCTCAAGACTCTGGTGTTATAGATGGTACTGAGTGACTGCTGCTCCTGACCTATGATTTTACTACTGATTTTAACAATCTTATTGAGCATGTTGTGATGAGTGAGAGTGAGTAAACCAAACCAGGCAGTGATGTTGAATGTGAGAATGGATTCAATGAAACATTTACAGAAGGCAGTGAGAATGGACTGGTGAACCTGAAGTTTGCGGAGCTTACGGAGAAAGAAGAGGCGCTGTTGACATTTTGAAAAGATCGGTTCAGTGTTGAGTTGGAATGTGAGTTTATGGTCAATTATGGAGCCAAGATATTTGTATGAATGAACCTTTTCAATTATTTCATAGTTTACTGTTAGTGAGGAGGTGGAACACTGGCCATGGTGGAAATAAATGACCATTTCTTTGGTCTTGGATACATTTAGATCCAGACAGTTGTCCTTACACCACAGTGAGAATGAGTCCAGTTCTGATTGCAGAAGTTTATCGGTATTTGTGGTGTCAATGATCACGGTGTCATCTGAGTACTTGATATATGTTATTCCTGGGGTTGAGCTCCTACAGTCATTTGTGTATAGTGTGAAGAGAAGTGGAGAGATGACTGAACCTTGAGGAGAACCGGTAGATATTGTCCTGGCAGTACTGAGGTGACCATTCACCCTGACCCTCTGATCCCTCCTGGAGAGAAAGGAGAGATGAAAGGAGAGATGTCATATAAGCATACTGACAGTGGATTGGTCCACTCAAAGTTCACCAACCAAGCTTTGCCATTAGTCAATACAGCCAGCTGACTTGCTGAAAACCTAGCAAGACCAGTCTGACCAGTTTACCCGGCCTGGTAAATTAACCAAAGGCAGTGCAACATGAGCTGAGACCCGCTACAACAAGTAATTCCCTTAAACTGTAATGTTTTATTTTCCAAAACTGGTGTCAAAACCTTGAAACATGTCAGAAAAAATTTTGGTTTGTTAAGTCACTGTTCAAACCAAAAGAAGCAGCACACAGTCGCATTTATACCTAACTATAGCACTTTAGGGGAAAATTACTTATTAGCAAATAAACTTAAAAAAAAACTCATTTAAACATTACATCTGTTTGTGGGTTGCTAGGTGTACTAGATGCCTGTGTATTACCTTTCTCATTATTTGAACACCTCATCCAATGCTCCCACTCTTAAATTTCCCAAGGCGTAGATTAAAATGGTTGTCTTTGAGAAAAATAAGTTGAAAGTGCTTTTAACACCAAATATCAATCATAAGTGATTACAATTTAGTAGAATCATGTCTTCAGGAACTCATACTTCCAAGTTATTAGGCTATAACTTTTAATGTAGAAACATACATGACTTGTGCACAGCTTTCAAAATAAGAGCTGTGATTCGTCTCTTTTTACCGACTCCACACCAGCTGTCCTCATCTATTAAGTAAAGAATCAAGGGTCCATTTCTGAGAACTTTCCAGACCAAAGCAGAGAAAACTTAAAGATATGGGTGTAAGAATTACTGATGTTTCGTGGTAAGGATGAACATAGAAATTACTCCAAATGCCAAGCACAGTTGTGAATGGATGGTGGCCATCTGTGGCTAAAATTCTTCTAGACAAACATGTTCATTATGTGTGAGTGGATCCAGTTTAAAATTGTTTAAATGTGTACTCTCCTTTTCTACCTTTAGAGGTTTTCTTTTTCCCAAACAGTTGCTCTGGCATCTACAAAGCAAAGTTGATACTGCAGCTTTTAAGCTCAAAGGGTTCTCACTTCACACACAGAGTTGTCCACGATTCAGCACAGATATGGCATCTATCGAGTATGTGCATCCATGACAAATTACATAAATAGTTTGTTCTGAGAGAATAAAAAAATTACTTTAGTGAAGTGATCAGATACCAATAGAAACAGAGTTTTTAATTAAATATTTGCTTTTGTTACATGCAGCACATTTCAGAAAATACAAGAATATTTTTTAAAGTCTCAGGACTCACTTTAGTTATTGTTTGCCATTTTCTATCAGTTTAATTTCCAGTTTTTTTTGTTTTTTTTTTACTGAAACAATGTTAGACATGAGTATATGGGGACACTTTTTAAAGTTTGACCTCATTAAAACACATAGAAACTGATCAAAGGGGAAAATGGTTACTTGAATGTTAACCTTTCTGCAATTATGCAATTATTGCCGATCAAGCAGAGCAGCTGTTGCTATTAAATTATCTTTATTATGAGCCATAAACAGCATGACTGTTGCTCTTTTCATTTTTGAGGTGAGACTTGTCACGGAGACATCTATTCTATTCTAGGCTGCAGTGAAAGGCATTATAGGAAAGTTGAAATACCTATCCGGATAACTGAGAATACATTTTATCAGCATGACAGAAACACAATTACACAAGCAGGAAATGTTATGACTGTTTTCCTGAGCATCTATATATATATATATGTGATTTGACACATAAAGGTGTTGGTGCTCCCACTTTGCAAGACAATGCTTGCAATTTTGCTATGCATCATTAGCTGGTGTATCATCAGCACAGCAAAAAGTAGAGATTAAGCATCAAAATTTAACTAAGCAAACAATAAATCATGATTTCAGTCAGTCGGGTCTAGGATCAATATCAGAAAGTGCTCAATGATATAAAATCAGTTGACTTTATGAATATATTGTCCACCAAAAAACTTTTTATCTTCCCTGATTGGGCAGGCATGTCCCAAGATTGCAATATCCAGATTTATTGGGTTAACATTTTGATCTGGAGAAGACTCTTTTTCAGTGGTCTAACACCCGCATCAGGAAGGGCAAAGTGACCTGAAGAGAATCAACAAATTGATCAAGAAAGCTGGTTCTGTGCTTGGAGTAACTCTGGAGCCACTGGAGCTGATAGTCCAAAGAAGAATGCTGCACAAGCTGATGAAGATGATGGAGGATTCTTCACACTCTCTCCACAACACAGTGAAAAAACAAGAAAGTGTGTTCAGTGAGAGGCTTCTTCAGATCTGCTGTAAGACTGAAAGATACAGAAGATCATTCTTGCCAGAAGCCATCAGCCTCTGGAACAAGACCTCCTCAAGTTGATTATCTAATTATCTACTACAATATTGAATTTCCCTTTGGGGATTAATAAAGTATTTTTCATTTCATTTCATTTCAAACAAAAAAGCAACTTAATGACACTACACTTTGAGAATACATTACATTATTAAAAGCTGAATGTTTCTCAACAAAGTATTTACATGACTTATTTTGGGCCAAGTTCTACGTATTTAAAAAAAAAAAAAACTGATATTTTTTTTAAAAGTATAAATCATTTAACATTGTGTGACACAGGGTTCACATGATTTTATGGTTAAAAAACAGTTACTCTTGAAGATGAGCTTAGCACAAAAGGTATGGAAATTTTGTGTTATTTCCCTATTGTATTGCAACTTGTGCTGTATTAAATATAACTAAAAACCTGATTAATCACTTTACAATGAGGTATGACTTTGTAAGGATCATGCACTCGAGGAGAGAGCAACATCGTTGTGTGGGTAGTCCAAAAATGGCCACAAATTCAATGCTGTATTCTTGTATTCAGCCCTGATTTGTTTTTGCTTTTTTTAAAAAAAATTTATTTATTTATTTATTTATTTATTACCTTATTAAAATTATTTATTTATTTAACTGTTTGAAATAAACTTTATTTTGAGATTCAACGGCTGCCCACTTTGCCAGTCATAGATAATTGGCTTGTATTTGATTAATAAACAGAAATATCACATTGAGATTTCGGGGACAGTAGTGATCTCACGTCTCCGAACTCAGGAACCTGACTTTATCTCCCAGGCTGACAACAGTCTCGCCTATTAAGCCAGGATCACCAAGGAGGACCTCTGGAGTTTGGGAGTGGAGAGGATGAAATGGCCTGCTGTGAGGCCAGACCTCAACTCACCTGAACACACAACCATGCTGGTTAGCCGTCATCAACTTGAGACTGGGGACTGGGATGCCATCCCAAAACTTGAGGTGAAGTTACAAAGCCATTGTAGCTGTGTATGGCTCCTCCACTGAGTTCTGGGACCAAGGTCCCATGGTAGTGTAAAAATAAATAATGTGTTAAAAATAAGGCCAGTTTGTGATGTTTTTTCCTTACTGTTGTGGAAGAGTGCCATTATCTGATTCACCAAGCGACTAGAATCAAGAAAAGACACTCAACAGGATAACAATGCAGGGGATTTTTGCACATTTTTGGGGAGTACTACTCAGAGTTTTATTGAGATTCCTCTTTCCACAAATGCACAATCCTTACAAATTAATACCTTGTTCAAATACACATTTTGGAAAAGTCCAACTGCATGTTACTTTTTATGTTCTTATCTTTTTCTTAAACAATAGCTTCCTGAAAGTATTTTTACAGTTTCTACCTATATATTTTCTGCTTTTTTTACTTGTTAATTGTATAGTTGTTGTACTTGACCATTATCTGTGTTTTTCTATTTGTTAAGTCTCCTAACAATTACAGAAACCAGTGCAGTTTAGAGAAAACCACAGAAGAGATGAAAATGTAGTATTTCTACACAAAGACAACATATCTAAAATTTTAGGGTGAAAAAAAAATCTGCATTATCTGCTTTATATAAAATTGTGCTCATATGTATTCATACCCTTTCATTAAAGAAAAGGCTGAATTTACAACAGTCACTCAAATAACTGGAGACTTAAAAAAGGAACAATAACTAAAAATTTGCAAAAATATAATTTAGTAATATGAGGCACTGTTTTTTCATTTAATTGAGTTGAAGAAAGAAAAGAAAAACAAACAAACAAATTGGTCCTGGACAAATTAGAGCGCTTTTCTGTTGAACAGTGGGACAAAATACCTGTCAACAGGTGCAAAGGTCTGATTGAGAGGAACAGAAAACACCTGACTGTAGTGAAAACATTAAAGGATTGTTCAACAAAATATTAGTTTATGAGTGATGTAATACGTAATAAATGATCTTGTTTGTTTCCTTTAAAAATATATATTTTTTTTTATTGAACCAGAATTAGAAAATAATTTAATAATTTTTATAAAATTTTTATTTATTATTACTTTAGTCAATTTCAGCTTATTTTACAGGCAGCTATTTTTTTCCATCTTGTGTGTGTGTGTGTGTGTGTGTGTGTGTGTGTGTGTGTGTGTGTGTGTTAGAAAAAGAGAGACAACAGAAAAAGAAGTAGTTTTGTGAACAAAGTAAAAAAAAGAGTTGTGTCCCAAAGGTCATTTGGCAAAGCGCATGTATGACATCAGTATTTTTCACAATCAAGTAAGGCTTTTGTTCGACCATAACCAGCGTGCATGAGCATCCACGCATACAAGCCATTCAACCATCAGATGAATGAACTCCAAGCCCCATTTTCTCCGTAATTGCTTTTGAAAACATGTTGAAAAGCTGCACAACATGGGGAGTGACAGTTCGTGGTGTTTTCCTGAGGGACTAAGTCAACAAGCACAGACACTGACATGAAAGAGCTCACACACCTCTGCGGTTTTGCTTACTCGCACAGACAACCAATTGATTAACTCATAAATCACTCTCATCCCAGGCCTCAGGGCCTGGAGTACTCCTCCGCCTCCACCCCCACCAGCCCCCAAGAAACATGGTGAGAAGCTGCAGCCCAACCCTGAACCCTCCAGCTAAGTAAGAGGAGGCGGGATGTTTCAGCTCATCGCAGATACCCAGAAAGAAGGAGAGGCCAGGTGGGGCAGGTAGAGCGGCTGTTATTGAAAGAAAAAAGAGTGGAGTCATTGAAACGACACGTATAGGATTAGAATGTGTTATTACACACAGGAAGGGATGGAGAGGAAAAACCAGGGATTTAACGAGGGATATAAATGTGTTAAAAAGACAAAGGACAAGACAGGCCTAATCAAATGCTGTGTAGTGCTGCCAAAACTGAGAGAAACAAGGGGAGATAGACATGGAAACAAAGAGGGAGCGAAAGCATAGAGGAATGTAGTAAATCCCTGAGTGACTGAGCTATCCTCTGGAGAAAGAAAAGAGGAATTTTTATGTGCTGCAGGTGAGCAGAGCAGAGAGGGGGGAAAGGGAGAAAGACGAGAGAAAGCAGTAGACAGATGGAAAAAGATGGCGAGAACGTGGGGGTGGCTGAGGGAATTTGAGGGAAGTGTGAAAGGGTCTGATTGTAGCAGAGAAAAGAGGATACATGGGGTGAAGATGAAGCAAAAGTGACTCAAAATGAAACAAAATTGCAACTAGTGGTCAGGAAGGATGGCATATGGATGGACATGGTGAGGGAAGGCAGAGAGACATATGGGAAAAAGATTGTGAAACAAGAAAGCTCACAGAGAGCAAATAGGAGACGAACACACAGACGGTGGAAGAGGAGGTCCGGAAACAGCTCGATTAACATGTCTGGGTATTTTAAAGGAATATACTAGGTTTTTGGGAGATTTGTTGGCTTAAATTAATAATTTGCACACAGCAAAATCAAATTTTTAACATGTTAGGCTGTTGTCTGCACTAACCGCCAATGATCAGCAGATTATTATCAGTGCCTAATATATATGTCAAGGTTTTGCCATCAAGAGTGTGTATGTATGAGGCATGTTGTTATTATGCAATCAAGACAATTCCTGAAACTTATACATTAAAACTACATCATATTCAAATTTATATTAATTATATGATGGAAAAGTGGTGTTATCTGGTAGAGAATGTCGATCAGTGTTAGAGGGTACAGTCGCTCATTTCAAACCGTAAAGGTTCATCTATATCAAGAACAAAAAACTGTAATGATAGCTAAAGTTAGATGGTAAGAAAATATGGATCCATTTGAAGGATGGCTGAGTCTAAATCACAACTGTAAAAGCTATAGCAGCCACTGGATAACCTTTGGAGTAGTTTGATTTAAAAAAAAAAAAAAAAAAGGCAACCAACAAAGATCACATTCTGCACTCTATGTATTGAAAGGCATGCAGTTCTTAGACCGTCCTTCACTCTATATATTTTTTTTTTTTATAATTTTAAAAAAAAAATAAAGTACACAGATTAACGGTGCTGTTTCTGAATACCTTTTCATGTTAACATGTTATTGTAAACACTTTTCTCTAAAATTACCTGTCCATAGGTTACCATATTTTCAACACTTAAATTACACATAAAACAAGAGCTGGATTACCAGTGACACGTTTCCAAGCTGTTTCTTCGTCTTCTTTCCTTCACTGATGTCTGCTGATATTTGCAAGGATTTGCTAGGATTAAAAGTAAGACTAAAAATAGTCCTCAGAGTAGAAAATTTTATAACTTCTATCAAAATTCATTTCAAGGTCAGTCAACAACTAAGGTGCCCCGTGGTTGCTAAGCGATGGTGTTTACAGAATGCTCATCAGTGTGATGCTGTCAACAGTTATTTTCCATGTCTGGCAAGTGTTTTATTTATAAAAGGGAAGCTTGAACGTAAAATTATTGTAAATAGGTTGAAAGACATTTAAATTTGATATCTTTTTAAAGTGCAATTAAAAAAAATGTAATTTATAGATTCATTCTGTCTCAATGTAACTGAACATAAAAAAATGAGCCAGCTAACAACAAATAGCCTTGCCCAGTAGCTAACAACATTCCCACCTTTTGTTTTTTGTATGAGGGATTAATAGGCAGTAAATTGATAATCTATTAACATGTAAATAAGTTATATTGACCAGTGGCAATTTTTTTTCTCTGTATGAGAAGCTAATGGCCAAAATATTAGTATTTTGGCCATTAGTCAAATAGCCAGTATTTTTTTTTAATTTCAAAAGGATAAATGAGCATTTTTGGATGAAAAGTGTCGGATTTACTAGTTACAGTCAAACAACCAACACTAATGATTGCTATCAAATGTTGGTCTATGAGAATGTTTCTGCCTCTCCTGCTTGACTCCTGTTTTTCCCTTATGATATGTATATAATTTTATGTTAGTGTGGAGTATTGGTGATGTAATATATATGGTTATATGGTGTTAGTATTTGATATAGTGTTGGTGGGAGCATGACGCTTTTCTGCTCATATTGCTTTTATCCGGTAAAGCACTTTGTGTTCAATACATTGCATGGAGTGTCCTTAAAAACAGTCAATAGTTGGCTTGTTAGATCCTTAACTGATCAATCATATGGTTGCACACAAACAGTAGTGTGCATGGGCATATTCATCTTACATCAACGACTATTTAATGCTATATTAGTCACTAAACACATAGTTAAAAGTAGAATGCTAATCATTTATATTGTGTGTTTCATTTTTTCATAAACAGTAGCCTTTCATTTATTTTGTTCTTATGTTTTAGTACAGTATATGTATGTGTTCATGATAAATAGCTTCTATTGATTTGATGAAAAGATATGAGCAGCTTGAATAAAGCCAGCTGTCATTCCCAGTAGACATCATTGTGATTATAAACAGAGGCAGTGGAATTGTATCACATTTTGGTCAACCTAAAAATGAAAAGAAGAGCAATTTTGATTTAATCCAATGCACATTCCACGGCTTCAACCCTAACTCCCTTGACAGGATTTTGGATCACTAAGTGCATCAATATTCAAATTCCTGTCATGGCATTTGCATGGTAAATAACAGTCTTTTTTGTTGCAAGGTAGTCCACCAGAACATGTGTTTGCATATATTTTTGTAAGACACTACCTCACTGGAAACTTTGCTTGTTCCAACTTGTTTTTACTGAGTGACCCCAAACTGTATGCTGCAGTATCCTAAGTTTAGTAACATACATGATTTATTTAAATAAATAAGAATTCAAGGTATTTTGATCTTAGTGTGTAGTTAAGTTAGTTTTTGCTGCAGACAAAATAATTACTTATTATTTTGTCAAAGAACTATATTAATATTAGAATTCCTTTTATTTTTCTAGCAATGATTAATCCTGAGGAATCCCATCCCTAATTTAACCAGTGTTTGGGATGTGGCAGGACTTCTACTATTACTTTTACTATAGATCAAGAGATTGAGACATTCATAGAGTTTAAAAATAATGTCATAAAATGGGAAATAGTAAGAAAAAGAGGCACTGCAGCACTGGCCTATAAAAGGAAAACAAAGGGGAGATGAAAATTTTTGTTTTCTGTTAAGATTTAAAGGTGGTGTGTAGAAAAGCAGAGAAAGCAAATGAGCCAGACAAGAAAAATATGAGCTCTCCAAGAGCAAATAAAGG
Source organism: Telmatherina bonti (assembly GCF_933228915.1). Lineage (NCBI taxonomy): Eukaryota > Metazoa > Chordata > Actinopteri > Atheriniformes > Telmatherinidae > Telmatherina > Telmatherina bonti. The sequence goes on along the minus strand of NC_136610.1, from coordinate 25,040,589 downwards.
TTCACGCGCAGCTCAACTCTTCTGTATGAGATCACAGCCTGTCAATCAGACAGTTAGGCCTGCCTGAGCCTGATAGACGGAGCAAGCCAATAACATCAATGCCTCGTCACTCAGAATCTGTTCTTATCGAAGGGCTTGCCAGCTGAGTCACACAAACAGGGCTGAGCTGTCCTGTTACGTATTAGTTACAGCGATTTGTCTCTTCCTCGTTGACAGAAAGAGTTGGGCCGAAAGAGAACGAGCCACACAACAGCAAGTGATGTCTGTTAGATAGCTATGCATGACAACTCTCATTCCAACGAAGTTCTAACACACAGAGATAATGATTCACACACGTGCTGCGCTTGCAAGCCCACACAGAGGCAAGCAACATGCACGCATAGACCTTACAGTGGTGCCATTGTTGACTGGCAGTCCCTCTGTCACTGCTTACTGAATGTAAAAAGCAAACAGTGACTAGTGTGTGTGTGTCGTGTGTCTGTCACTATTAACCTCTTTCATCTCTGAGAATAATGAGTGTGTGATATCAGCTTGGTAACAGTCTACCTCCCATATAAAACACTTCCTCCACAGTTAATTCTGCCTTTGAAGTTCATGAGTGCAAGAATCTGCTGGCACAAATGTCCACTTTGTGTGTCTAAGACTATATGTGCATCAGGGAGGGATTGTGCGGTTATGTGCAGGTGTGTACCTCGGAGGTGATGGAAGGGAGATTCTCATTGATCCTTTAATATCTGGCCTGAGGCGGGGAGGGGGAGCTAGAACTCTTCATGTGAGCATGTGGGAAAAAGTGGAGTTAAGAGCAATGAAGCCAAACAAAGAAGAAAAGAGAAAGATAACAGGTGAGGATATGATGGCAGACTGGAGACAGAGAACATGGAAGAAACCGATAAGAAATAGAGGTGGTGACAGAAACAGGACAAATAGTGGCATTCGAACAGACAAAACACGCAATCTTGGCTGTTAGTGGAATTAAGCTTAGTGTTTTTGTACCTGTTCTTATGTAGGTCCCTCACTGTCACAAGTCTGGGCGTTGTTCTTTTTTTGGGGGGTAGGGGGTGGGTTGCCTCCTGAGATAGTGTGATGAGAAACAAACTTTAAGTGGGAGGTGGGATGATACAGAGGGAGGTTGGAAAAGAGACATGAAAGGAAAAAGTAGAGGTCGTAAATTTCACCAGGACAGACAAATAAAAACTCTCTCATACCCCCGCCTCTCAGTTCTATTTTTTTACCATGAATGTGAACCGGGCCCTTGTTTTTCAGGAAACGCCCAGACCCCGAAGCCCCCTCTCCGTGTGCCAATCACCCGAAACCAACCCTATAAAACTAAAACCATTGCAAACAAAAATCCCATATGCATTTCTTTATTCTTCCCTCATAATGGTCTCCCAAATGACCAATAACACCACGCTGTGTACAAAAGCTAGTATTTATTCTCTCTCAAGTTACAATACAGTATTTTCACACAATGGGAAAAAATAAATAAACATCTTGTTCAATAAATAGTGTTGATATGATCCATAACCTTTTGTCATGTTATCTAAGGCACATTTCAAACATTTATTACCAGATTTATGCAGAAAAAGAAAACTTTGTACTCATTATGGGGTAAAGCTAAGTGTTTTGGATCTTTGTGTTGAAGAATGTGACACCGCTTAAAGAAATAGTTCAGCATTTTAAGAGAAAAAAAAACACCTTTTGTTTTTATTTAAAAAAAAAAGCTTTCCTTGTATTGTAATCACAGTGATGGCAGATCTGCTCACATTTGGAGCATATGTCTATGATGATCCAGTCTAAAGTTGACAGCTCTGACCGAAGATTTAAAGGCAACTGAAGGGCAAGTGAACTCAAATGTGAATAAAGCCTCACTGAATAAAGACCTATTCATTTTTGTGTCCTGTATAGGGTTCATTTAAAGGCTATTTTTAGACTAGTTTTAATTCTTTATGTAGATAAGCCTTGTATGATAACTTTGGTCTTGGGATGGATGTGGTCCTAAACTATGTGCAGAGATTAAGGCCTATAAAACTTAACCTGCAGAGGATACCTATTTAGCTAGCAGAAATTTTGTAGGCCACATATTTATTTGCACGCAAAGTGGTGAAGTAAGGGCAGATAAAGCAAGTGGTCACTTGAGACACACATGCAGAGTATACTAATGCCAGAAGCGAACTGATCACTTCATATGTATTGTTATATGAACTATGAAGAGGGCCAGATCCTATCAAAATTTTGTCTCAGAAAACACACGCAACTCATACCAGCCAATTACTTTTCTTGGATGCCCTGGCCAGTATCTCTGTAGCTGAGATATTCACATTTCTGTGAAGGTATGTGTCAGCTGCGGTGTGTTACCACGGTCTATGCATGCAGCTGCTGTTGCTACAGTACATAATCTCAAAGCTCAAGCATAAATGAAGCTTGAAAAGAGAGAGAAAAGCTAGTCTGACAGCACCCCATGTGGCTTTCGAAATTATGCTGCTGTTTGTTTAAAAAAAAAAAAAAAAAAAAAAAAAAGCAAATATTACAAATTGTACTTTAACAGATTCCTTCTCACCACATATGCAAAAGGAACATTTTTCAGAAGTTTCAGGAGTTTCCACCAGATGCCTGTAAATCCACACTTGATTCTTGAACAACTCGGCTGGATTAAAACATAGATATTATGTGTTAATCAGTGAATTTCAGAAGTACTGGTGGATAGTCTAGATTTATCCCTTTTTCCAGTTATTGTGCTAAGCAAATGTAAACAACTATTGGTCTCATATAAATGTAACTGGAGGTATAAGTCCAAGCAAGACTTAATGCTTAACTTGCTTATGCACTGAACACACAAGTTTGAAAACCGTTTAAATTGCTAAACAAACTGCACATTTGTAAAGCACTGAATCTAAAGGCACCAAATTACTGGCTGGTACGTTAAGGCACAAAATATTACAATATGTGTGTGTGTGTATTGACAGTATGTGTAGGGCTGTTGTGGGTTTACCGTAACTGACCAGTTGATAAGCGATTACTCAGCAGGACCCCTCTGCTGGTTATTTCCAGCACTCATTCCTTGACTCATCCCACATCCCAGCTTGCTCTCTCCTCTTCCGCACCCTAACCATCCCTCTGGCCATTTTTTCTTCCCCTTTTGTCTCATACCCATTCAGAAATTTTTCCTTCTTCCTTTATAGAAAATGAATGTTTGCTGATTCACACATCTGAGGTCACTGAAATGGTTTGCACTCAATGGCTGCACTGTCTGTCTGGCTGCCTGTCACTCTGTCTGGCTCCATCTCTGTGTGTCTCTAACCACCTACACTGGCATTTCTGTTGATCTGTGAGCCGTGAAGTCCGGTAACTCAGACCCCGTCTGAGTGAATTGTGCTCAATGATGTGCATTAGGCATGTGACAGCATTAGTAATGTGATGGCTTTGTGTGTGTTGCGGTAGCAATTCTGGTGTGCTGCAAAATGGTCCATTTATTCACTTATTCCAGTATGGTGTGAATGAACGTCTTGAGCAGGAATGTGTTAATATGTGATGTCCTGTTAGATCTCCCACTTTACTTTATCTCAGACTTTATGGAAACCAAAAAATTCTGCTGTTACTGTACTTGTACATCTCTGCGTGTCCCATCATCAAGCTGTCTAAACGTCTCAGCCTCTGAGTCTCCTCTTGAGGCGGTTAAAGTCCTTTGCTGATCGCCACAGCCAGCTCTGCAGCTCACGCAGTATCCAGAAACCCTCCACCTTCCTGGCAAAATCATTCATTGTTGGCCGAGCTGGCAGGAGTGAAGAGGTGGAGGTGGTTGAAGAGGAGAACAGTGGATTTAAGGGAGGTGAGAGAAGAGAGGTGCCCCTCCGTAAAGAAAGAGGAACAGTCTGGGGGAGGAGGGTGTGCTCCTCAGCTGCTCCAAACTGATACAGGAGGGAGAGCGTGGACAGAGGAGGTTGGGGAGTCGGAGAAAGGAGGGAGCGAGAAGGTCGATGTTGCTGACGATGGAAGGAAGAGGATGCAGCATCTAAATCTTCTTGCTTCTTACCGTTTCTTTCTGGAATAAATCCGTCCTCTTCTCTGATTGTGTCTGGGTGATACGAGTTTAGGTTGAAGCTGTATTGATTGTTGATCGCTTGTTGGTTTGTTGTTTCTGCTGTGCTCAGATACGACACTTCGACACTGAGTTCAGGCTGTCTGTCTTTCTCCTTTGCATCCTCCTCAAAATTCAACAAACTTCGCCCCCATTTTTTCACCTCTCGCTTTAGCTCCATCATTTCCTGTTGCAGTGCTTTTGAGGTTTCCTTTTCAGTGGTGGCCCTTTTCCTTCTCTCTGGCTCTTCCCTCTTCTCGCTCCTTACTCTTTCTCCTTTCCCTTTCTCCCTGAATCCACCATTCCTTCCTCCAGTTAAGGTCACATCTGCTCTTCTCCCCTCTTTACCTCTCCTTCTTTCCATCAGGTCCACACTGGCACTATCATCCCGCTCTCCTTCTCGGACCACCTTAGTCCCACTCCTTCTTTGGTTGCTGCGCTGACCGGACTCTGTTCTTGATCCGGCTCTGGATCTGTAAAGGTTTTGACTCATAAGTGGAGCTGGTCGGTTGCCCCCTGCCCCCCTCTGTGAGTACTGCAGACCACCAGCATCAATTCCCATATTTGCAGACTGAGGAGGAGACGAGTAACCAAGGGTGGTCATCAGTGCAGAAATCGAACCCAGCAGCCCATCCAGACCTGTGCAGAAGTGCAGGAGTGAGGTCTTGAGGGAGGGGCAGAGAGTTGAGCGGGCCAGCTCCCTCACAGCTGCCAGTAAGACGGAGTAAGCCCTTTGGTTCTGGGCAAGCCGGGCTTGGTTCTCCAGGCCATGCCACAGCTCAAGTCGAGTGGCAGCACTAGGCAGAGTCAGAGCAGTACTGTTGGGTCGCGGAGGAGAGAAGTCTTTCTCATTGAATGGTGGGCCCAGATATGTCAGCTGGAATGGAAACAGACAAATGAGAAAGGAAGAAGAAATGGCAAAAAAAAAGAAAAAAAGAAATTATTCTAACCAAAGTCCAGTTTTCATTGCTTAAACCATCATTCATTACAGCACCGTGAAGAGCATTTTGTCATCAGGCCAAAGCCCTTAGACGAGACGAGACCAGCAGTGCAGACGACAGCTTAGACACATCATCAAAACCTCTTTATTTAAAAGTTAAGCTAAAAATGAAAGCTCCTGTCAAATCTCTAATAAGTCCAGAATACACAGAGAACTGTGGACAGCTACTGCAGATTCACTAAAGCAAGGCTGAACTGGAAAGTTAACATCTATCCAGTGCTGACTGACAATGACTTTGCAGTTTGGTTTTGTTTTTGCTTCTAACTTTGTTTGAAAATAGTTTGGCTAACCGCAGTGTTTGAATACAATCTAACCCAAAAGATCCGCATGAATCTGAGTTCTGGAGCCACATTCCCATATCTCAGTAAATAAAGTGGCTGAATTATTTTACATAAAAATCCTATCCGAGGCTGATGAATAAAACTGGTTTGCGAGCTAAATAAAACGGGTTTGTTCTGGGAAAATTTTGGTTGGAATTGTCAAAACTGTGTGGATGGAAACCCAAAATGGAAACAATACAGTGAAGTTTTCACAGGATGAATAACGGGTTGCAGTCAACCTTTATTAGTCTGGGAGAAATAAGGCTAAATCCAAATATTTCATCAGATCAATTTTATTTTTTCTTATGTTTTTGTCTTTAAAGCAACACTGCATATCTTTCTGATGTTAAAATTCTGTACCGCTGACTCATTTTTATGGCACATGACATTCATTATAAATGTTCCTGGAGCCATCATTACACTGCAGCATCCCAGGGCTGAGAAACCAACCACACAACGTTTTCCAGCCCAGGGCATCACATGACAACTACATTTTGTTTTACTAAACTACATCACACTCCTGCAACTGGATATCAACACACTAACTTTTTGGAATGTGTACCATTGCTGATTTGGCAAAGAAACCCAGGAGGAAATTACTGGAGGATGTGATTAAAAGAAAGAGAGAATACACTGAGCAAGTGTCAACAGTGGACTGATAGGAATCAAGATGAATGCCAAATTAACCTTCTTTATGGGGCACAAATATGTAGAAAACTGCCAAAATTCAGTAGTGCTGTTTGCCGGCAATAAAAGCAAAAACACCTAAACATTGTAAGTTGTATGAAATAAAATTGAGATAGAAGGATCATTTTATTTAACAAATTAAATAGATTATTTTTACTGCCCTGCACATTTTAGTTTCTTCCAACACACCTGATTCAGATTCTGGAAATTGCTTGTCAAGTTTTTGAAAGGCTGCTAATGAGCCATTCATTTGAGGCAGGTGTGTTAAAGCAGGATTACCGCTAAAACACTGAGCAAGAGGACTGAGAAACACTACTCTAAGGCCATGTGCACACATAGCCGGGTTTTTGTAAAAACTGAATACCTCCTGATAAAAAAACTTAAGTCCACACCACCTCGTCTTTTAAAAGAAATCTTTCCACTCCTAACTGCAGAAGCACATTGTGAAGTACATTCAGAGGACATCCATGCTGTGTCTGTGTGTAAACACTGGTTGCAAATGTGATGTTTAGCATCTTTTTTCAGGTATGTTTCGAAACCTAAAACCCCAGTTATGCATGTCTATCTACATACAGATGCACAAACGTAGTATTCATAAATCTTCACTTTGGTTGGAAGATTTTGAAAGAATCGTTTTTAATCTGTGCTTTCGCGTTGATGACAGGCCAAATTGTAAAAAAAATATCTTTGTTTTGTGAGATGCTCTACTACGTGAGAATAAGGCTTAAATAGTTTTAAGTTATCTATACCTGTGTGCCATTTTCCATCTTTCAAGAGACTGTGCACAGTGTGTGAATGAATGAATGAATGAATGAGATTTGATGCAAAGCATTCGTTTCTTTAACTCAAGAGTTTTTTTTTTCTAGACATAAATTGAACACAGTTACTATAAACTGAACTACTGTGGATAAATTGGCTTCCATTGGATCATAATTGAATAATTTTTAATCACATTTGCATTGGACTTTGTCTGTAAAATGCCTTGAGATCACTTTCTTGTGATTTGTCCTGCACATAAAAAGATGATTTGAACTGAATTCTTTAGTTTCAAATTTTTTAATATCTAACATTTTTATAGGGCCATTAAGAGGAAATTCACTATTTGTGGATTGAATGGATTAAAAAAATCACTATGTGAAGAACAAGAGGTGTAATTTCATCTGAAGAACAGCATGATATCACTCACAGTCTCTCTGCTGATTCCCTGCTCTGTGTTCACCAGCTGGTGTGTTTGTGCGTTCATGTACATTCATGTGAATTGCTGCAGTGAAACTATTTTGCTTTCTGTAAGTTCATTTGGCATTTTCTAAATTCTCTGATATTTCAACAGTTGTTTTAAAACCAATTACTGAATCATTTGTCATATTCAGTATTTCCTCCTGGTTCAGCTTGACATCTCTTTATATCAAAGCAAAGCTTTACTGGGTAATTAATGAAGCTGGCAAAATAATTGGCAACAATCAAATTCATTTGGCATCACACAAACAATTGTAAGGAAATCCAAACGTATCAAGACCCTACCATTCCCTGCTTAGTTTTTTCCAGTTAATATAATCAGGCCATTGTTGCAAAGTACCCCATCACGACAAAATTTACAGAAATTAATTTATTCCCACTATCATCAGAACCCTAAAGAGTCAATTACAGTCAGTTTCAACTTATATATACTATCATGTTGTCAGACAGCCTATTATGTTTTTTTGTTTGTTTGTTTGTTTTAATTGTTGTGTGCATGACATTAAAAGAACATAAAAACTTGGGGGGAAAATCATTTACATTTGTGCAAAACTGCACTATAATCAGAACATTGAAAAACTACTTACATATACGTCTTTGATTTCTTTTAGCTGGTACTCCAGATATTTGGTCAGTTCATAAGTACTTTCAATTGAACTCCTCTCGCTGGCCAAGTTGAACGACGGCTCTCCAGCCATTGCCACAGCAGCAGCCAACAGCAGGGCAAGCAGGTGATTGACTGTGGAGAAATTACATCAAGACAAATTAAAACTTGGTCCCACTGAGGGAGATTATTTTACAGGCATGCACATCTGAGATGTCCAGGTATACATCTAGTAATAACAACTAGAACATTTATTTTAACTATTCTTTTCTCAGACATTTTGTCTTTATTAAACTTGATTGCTGGAGTTTTTTCTTCCATGTATTTAAAAACTGAGCTCTGAATAGACAAAAATCATGTCCAGCTGCAGTTTCCAAGTTTTGTTCCAGTCACTGTACCATCACATTGTTTATATTAATTTTCACTGTATTCTAGTCTATTGCTTCATCTCTACGGTGATGACCTTGTCTGTTTATATATTGCCAGGTCAGTATCACATGACACTGCCAATAAAGCTTTTTCCATTTCCAATCTAATTTTAGTGGTCTCTGGCTGTCGAATGTTTACTATGGCTTCAAATAAAACCATAACAGACTCACACTGTCAGAAAAATGGCTTTTATATTCAAAGCACTGGTCTGTAGGGCAAGAAGCTGTCTAAATACATTCACACACACACACACACACACACACACAAACACACAGACATCTGCATAAAAGTTAATTCCCGACCAAAAAAAACTTTGACATTTGGCTTTCTTCACAATCACAAACGTTAAAGTATTTGTATCAGTTGTATGTTTGTTGCCGACTTCTTGTTTATATTTCAGAGTGTTTGTGTAGGCGTTTCTGTTATAATGCGAGTGTTTGTAAGAATACTTGTAGCCATAACTATGTATGTGGATTAAATTCACATTGCTTTGGGTGTATACAGAGATTTTTTGCATGAGGCAGTGAGTAGAAGAGAGATAGATGAAGGGGGATTGTAATGCCGGAAACCTTTTAGTGCCCCTGTCTCTGGTTTCAAACAGAGAAAATTAGAGCTGAAAGGTGGTTTTCAGCAGCAAGGAGCTTCATGCACGTCCATGCAATCTCTGGATGCTTTCACTTTCTTACTCTTCTTATCTACTTGCTAACTCTCTCAACACTTCCCAGGTCTCTCAGTAGAGCCTCACATGTTTTTTTGTTTTTTTTTGTCCCGTTGTCTTTTTCCATCCTCTCTGCACCCCCTCTCTTCCTCTTCCTCTTGTCAGTTGGACAGAAAACTGTGATTCATACTTGTAAAACATGCTGCTGTTCATCAGGTGTGAAATAGGCATTGCACAATGTGTGTGACCCTGTTGGTTTCTCTCTCTCTCTCTTTCACATCGGTCTCATCATTCTTCTTTGGCTCAGACACACCTTGGGCCTCCTGTTGCTTCACCAATTCGATCCATACCGCCTTTCAAATTTATTACACTGTACTGTACTCTCACTCGAACCTTTTACTACTACACTCTTTTCCACATTTTCTCCAACTAACAGTCTTCTCTCTTGTTTGCCATGGGTCAAAAATAACTAATTAACCCTGATTACCTTTTTTTCCTTCCCTCTCTGTTGCTCTTTTCTTTCTTCTCTCTCAGCCTTTCATCCTTCACTATGGGCCCCACAAGAAGAACAAGCGACTTAAACTGAATTGCATCAACACCTTTCAAAACATTTAGTCTTACCACTAAAAGAGGAAAGAAACTGACCTAAAACAGTCAACACCTTCTTCCTCTGACTCAGCCGCTTATATTTGTCATATTACTACTCACTCCCTAACAGGGCTGGGTAGAAACTCAGTGATCTTATGTATCCTGTACTACTCAACACACAAAAATGTGCATACATTTGTAAGACGTGGTCTATAGATTGGGTAATTGCAGTCAGTAAGAAAAGCGCCTTTAGAAATGTTTACAATGAAAAAATACCTATTTCATTTTCTTTTCTTTTCTTCACAAAGAGCAACACAAGCCTGGAGAAAAAAACTAAGTGGGAGAAAAAAAAGTCAACTTTTAATTAAAACATGGTCATGACTGTATGCTATGATTATATTTCCCGAGTTTTCTAAACCCACCTAACATGCTCTACCTCATAAATATATTTATTAAACAAGTAGCATTTTAATGACAGACCGAGTGACAGACATTGAAAGGCTGACAGGTTCAAATTAAAACAGGATCAAAAATGCTTGACAATATCGTGACATTGACGAAAACCTGAAAAACCAACTCCCTGACTGCTGTAAAATTAATTATAACTGATAACGCGACATGCCAATCTTAAATTGCTGACAACATGAAAACATCCCCCGGACTATTTCTAAATAGCTTAGGTTTCGCTATGCTGCTCCCACATGTTTCCATACAAACACACACCTTAAAATCAGTCAACCAGGCGAACCACCGTCAGCTAAGCCTTCTCCGTTCTCCTCAACTGCACAAACCTCATCACCTGTCACAAGCAATATGCATCTCTTAGCTGAACATTTGGAGCTCATCAAGTTTCCGGCTCCTCCCATTAAACAACCCCCATTAGCACCAAAACACTGCAAATTCACCACAACTTCAATGACTCTCAAGGCAAAGAAAATGACACAATGAGTGCAAAAGGAACTGCATTAAAGAGAGATAAACAGGTACAGGGGTGAAAGGCAGTCCTGAATGGAGAAATAAAAAAGTTTCTTGGCAAAAAATCAACCCAAACTGTTCCAAAGTTTTTCCTTTTGTCTGCAGCCACATGCTTGAAGATGATTGCCAGACGTGAAAGCCTCTTGTTGTTTTGATTGAGCTCTGACATGTCTGAAAGCAACCTCCGCTGGGGCAAAAAACAACCGCTCCTTTGTGCGAGTAAACTGAGATAACTCAAACCGAGAGCTGCGTTGTTGTTATACAATATTAGATTGAGTAACTACACTATAGTCGGCATATAGCCTGACTTCAAGGCGAGCCCAGCGGGCTTGAGGCTGAATCTGTGTACCTGGCAGTGGAAGCACACTCCGCAGGGCAGGGTTGAAACCAGAACATTCTCCGTGGGAGGATTGCATTACAGCAACACAGGGGTTCCCTACAACGGCTGACCTGCCTCTGCGCACTTATGTGTAGGACTCTTCATGCACATATCTATTAGAGGTACACATATGTACGCATGGAGGAGCTCCGTTATCCACAGCAGATCATATTTTTTGTCTTGTTCTCTGGTGCAACATCAGAAATCTGGCTGCCATGTGCAGAACAGAAGAAATCTGAAAATGAAGTTTAGGTAACTGAGCTTCCGAGGTCCAAATAGGTCAAAATTAAACATCGCCGCAGGGTCAGGGTTCAGAGTTGAATTTTGGGGCACCAGGATATATTCAGGGGCAAAAAGACCTCCGTAACACCTGATATCTTACATTACAGACGGTGTTTTGGTAAAGGAATGACCCAGTGTTTCTATGTTGTACGACTAGTATTTCATTTTTCCCAACATGCACCAACATTTGAGGTTTTAAACAAGCTCTTAAACAGAACTTGGTGTGGTGGGAAAACCATGTGCAAATAAATCTCTCCAGTCTGGTCCAGGAAAAACTGGCTCCCATAAAAGGTTGCCCTCCATTGCTCTAACCACTTGAAAGAGGTCTTAAACAGAGAGAAAACATATTGTATTTACTCAGAAGATGGTGTTAATCAGGTGGGAATTTATTATGTTTATCATTTCCCATGCACCACTGATTAGGATAGTTAGCTATGTTTTGAATTGCATATGTTGAGAAACTTTGACTGGATTTAATTCTTAAGGAGCCCAAGTGCTCCACGCTACACTCCTCAAATCTAGCCACAGTACAGATATAATACCAGCCATCATTAGGGACAGAAGCAGAAGAACAGCCAAGATAAATTTTGGGCTGACAATACACAACTGAATGTTTTGATTAAATCCATCCTTGGTTTCCTAGGAATTACAGTATAAACCTGATTGAATTTTAATTCTGTGAAATATTTCTAATGTGTTTATAACTCGATGAAAGAAATTTGATAACCCAAAAATGTTCTCATGCCAGTCATGTTGACGTCAAATTATCAACAGGACAGACAGCAAAACCATTCATGTCATTGTGGAGGTTATCCCAGGTTGCAGACATCAGAGATATTTCACAATTAGAGAGAAAGACAGAAGTGCCAACAAGTATTTGGTGCAAATCCCGTTGCTTAATCGTTGTGAGAAAAATTGAGACAATTTTTGTGGTTTTATGTAACATTATTACATCAGTTCAGACTGATTGGATGCATTGGATTTATAGCTGGTATAACTACATATGTTTTTGTCAAGGACTCAATGGAGGACACTGACTGACTTCACTTAAAGTGGTTTCTTTTCATGTAAATGAAAACAGACATGAGGAAAAAGTCTACAAGTGGGATTACAAGGAGGAACAAGGGAGAAAAACAAAACAGACCAAGTAAAATACTCAAGAAAGAGCTTTTTATAGGTGAAGTGAGAATTGTGCTTTCCGGAGTATCTAGAGAGCCTGAGATCTTTTATTAGACTGATGATTTTATAGTCAGGGGATGAGAGTTTTAAAGGCTGATTTGAACCCAACATGCCTGACTGCTGACAGTCATAAAACGTTTTTCCCTCGAGACATGATGACTTGAAATTATTTCAAAACGTTTAAATGCACTGAAAAGCTAAACTTTTTCAGTGTTCAATAATAATAATAATAATAATAATAATAATAATAATAATAATAATAATAATGATAAGTTATGTTATGCTTCTTGATTAAAATGAATATTATGATGGAGTTTTGCAATTCAAACTAATATATTCAGAAATAATTAGTATCATGTCAATCAAAATTAAACTTAATATTTAAATATAGTCCCCATTTTGTTGTATTGGAAAGGAGTGAAGAAAACAGGGAATTGTTTATTTTACAGCAGTGGCTGGACAGAAGCAGGAAGTTTAAGAACCAGTGTCCCACACTGGTATGTACAGGTGGCACAATGACAGTGGGGTCTGCAGTTTGGAAGCAGGGAAACCGCACAAAAAGCTGCATGGTGTCGTGGAAAAACCAGAAATGATCATGAAACAGAAAACTTTGTATTCTTAGGGCAGAACTTAGCGACCAATAATCCAGAAGACTGGTATTTTGATGTGTGTGTGTTAGTGTGTTTTTTTTTATCATACAGAGATGTTTCCTTAATCTTAGTGGAGAATGAAAACACAAGTTAGATACACAAAAACAGGGGAAAAGTGCCACGGCGTAATTTATTTTTTTTTTTTGCAAAAGGACTTCTATGTCACATTTAATAGGTGCAAAAGTCAACATTTAAGAGGTTACAAGGGTTGAAAGATGGCTCTACACTACAGGTGTCAAACTCCAGTCCTCGAGGGCCAGAAAGCTGCAGGTTTTTGTTGTCTCCAAGCTCTAACACACCTGACCAAAATGAATGAATATGTTGGCAAGAAGCTGTTGGATCCATTTGAATTGAATCAGATGTGTTGGTGCTGGGACACAACAAAATCCTGACGATCACCAGTCCTCAAGGACTGGAGTTTACATGATACACTCATGGATTCATTTTTTGATTGGTGTTTCATCCGTAAATGCTTTTAAATAACTTGTTTCATAAGGTCATTTTTATCTTCCTCTATGCTTTTAAAAAAAAATCAGTTAAGATTAAAGATTGAAAACAACAAGGTTAAGATTAGAAATACATCATGAACAAAGAAATGAATGAATGAATGAATGAATGAATGAATGAATGAATGAATGAATGGATGGATGGATGGATGAATGAATGAATGCAACAGAACACTTGGCTCCAGCTCTACAGGTCGGCAGGCCTCATTTAGAACCTTCCTGTCTCTTTTTCTGCGGCGTCCATTCTGCAAAGTTTGTCGATCTAACATGTATATATAACAACAGAAACCAACATGCACCACATCACATGTTAGGGACTGCATTCATCAGCAGTATGGGTGGCTGTGAAGACAGCTCTTGACAAATCAGTGGGGCTGCTTGAAATAAAAGCAAGTAAATTCTGACACTGCTTGCATTTTTTCAATGTCTTTCATCATATAAAGTGGTATTTCTCACGTGACATATAAATTTATAAAAACTCTGTATTTATGACACTTCGCGTATGAGAGGGATTTAGAATATTCTATCACATATGTTTTCAATAAAATCAACATACTTTAGCAACTAGATAAAAGGTCTTGCATGTTCTCACAACGTGCAACCATCTGCTGCATAGATTTGCATGATTGCTGTCATGCAACATCCATGGCAAAGCCTGAGGTGGAGGCTTGTTGTCACTATGTTGAGAAGAAAGAGTCATTAGACCCAAATGGGATGAACTGTTCACTTATACAGCGGTGCTGTACCTGGTGACAGTTTTGTCTTTAGTCACAGTGACAAGAAAAGACAGTCATCCACAGACTGATATGAGGGACAGAGGCAAAGCGAGAATGGACACACACACATGTGGGAGGGGTAAGTGGATGACAATTTGGGGTTAGGGTCAGTGTTGTGTGTCTGTCTACATTTAAAGACCAGATTTATGTGCAGTCTGTACTCAATCAAGTGTGCATTCCTTCACTAACTCGACACACACACACATGTGCATCCAGAGTGTGCACCAAAACCATGTATCCACAGGCTATATGCCGAACAAATATATGTAAACCAACCACTGTGTACTTAGGTGCACACATTTACCACGCACTATCGGTACACGTTTCCCATCTACTTTCACATGAAATTTTTCATCAGTTTGTTCATCCGAAGATTTAAAATGAGTTTTTCAGCTGTGGACACACTTGGCGGTGCAAACATCAGTGACCCAAAACAAAGACAAAAGAAAACATGTATTTAGAAAATCTAATAAAAATCCTGTTTATGCACAGAAACCCTGTGTGGACATTTCCCCTTCTCAAAAACGTAACATCCCCTGCTTGGTCCCTCTTCTCACCCCGTCTGTCTCCCTCTTCACCTTATAAGTCAATCTATCCCTGTCTTTTCTTTCCTTTTTTTTAAATCGAAGGATTCCAGGTCCAACGTGCTTTATCACCATGTTTGGTTTTAATTTTGTTGTTGCTGCATATGTGCCCCCTCTGTTTCCCAAATCTCTCTCAAACATCAACTTGAAAATCTCCTTACTTTCTCCTCTTCTTCTTTCACTAATTGGCTCCATTCATTTTCCTCCTTCATGATTCGTTCCGATCTTACCCTTTTTTAGACCTTAAGTATTTGATTTATCTCCAAATCCTTTTCCATGTTAACCCCGCTGCATGCTCATGGTTTCTACTAAAAGGAAGAAAAGAAGAAGAATGCAAAAAAAAAAAAAAAAAAAAAAAAAACTTTACAGAAAAAGAATGAGACAAAATTCCTCCACTGTCAGCAAAGACGGCAGGAGAGTCGGGGTAAATAGAGATTTTTGTAAAAAGAGCTGAAACGATCAGTCAAATCACAGTCAATCAATCTGGAATAAAATAATGAGCAAAAGTGCAAAATACTCTGTTCCTTCCTGCCTGATCTCATACAAAGCTTTACCAAAGTAATTTCCCACGATAATAATTTACATTTTCTCAGGATTTGTGGGTCATTTCACACTATGTTGTGGGAGGATGAAATCCTTCCCTGCATTTTACCCTAATCCTGACCTTTTGGTTTGTTATATTGACAATTTAAAAAATAAAGCTAAGCATTTAAAATGTGTATAAATGATCGATGAAAAGAGACTAAGGTAGCATGTTATTTATTACTGACAAGAGGAAGAGTGGGTGCAGATAGGATGGAAAATGACATAAAAGCAGACGGACCTGAACATGTGATAAAAACAAGGATTTCAGGCTTTGAGAAATTCATTGATTAAGAAACAAATAAATTAATTATATAAATATGTTATATGGCAGTTGTCTCTGTCTTTCTCTGCCTATAAAAACTGCATCTGTAATATTTTATATTATGATTAGTACGATTATCATTATTATTATTGCTATTATTATTATTATTATTGTTTTTGCTTTCATAAAGTTGTTTTTAAATTTCAGTAACCTCACTGATGTGTCATATAACATCAGAAGTTCACAGCAGTTC
>NC_136610.1:24969561-25019561 GCF_933228915.1 Telmatherina bonti | reverse complement strand
ATGTTACTTTGTTCATTTTTTTCAGCTTTTGTAAATAATAAGTTCATTTTGTGTTTGATCAGTTTCAGAATACAAAAGTAAATTATATTAGCTGTTATAGTACGTACATATACATATACATTGTTTTTGTGCAGTTGATAATGAGCCGGTTTCTTAGTTACTCTAAGTATGACTTTCATGTTTTTATTAGTTGTTTCCAGAGCTCAAACTTACGGAAGCACACAGAAAGATAATTTTAAGGATATTAATGGGTGCACTATGTTTGATTATGTCCATGTGTCTGCCTATAGAGCATCAGTCATCGCCTGTAGCTAACATGGGAGACACGCTGGAATTCAATGAGATCTACCAGGAAGTCAAAGGTTCTTGGGTCAGTATTGTCATCATCCTTTTTACATTAATTATTTTTCTATATGTGTTTGAAAAGGGTGTTCATTAACACATTAAAGCCAAATGCAGCTCATGAGTGTAATTACATTAGTGTTCGTTAAGCAATCGATTTAGTATTTACTGGGATTATATTTGTCATTTGTTTGAAGAAGTAATTTTAGAATGAGAACGGTCAACTTTCACATAAGGACTATCATTCTTCAGGATCTGCACTAGAAAATATGATGAGCTGAGGTGTATTTTTTACATCATTCCTATGTCATGCTTTGTATGTTGCCTGAGTAAAAGAGCAAACCATTATTCTGATTTTGAGCTAGTTAAACTATTAATATGGTAATCTTCATATTAATCTGGGAGCAACTAAATATACATACATATATACATATATAATCTTTAATCACTTGATCACTTTTATTCTCATTCAGGAAAATTTCATCAAAGATGCACATCAGAGCAAAATAATGATATAGGGTCAGCAGTGAAAAGGAAACTTTATCAATAAAAACAGCTGAGATTTAAAAAAAAAAAAAAGTGATGAAATACTGGTGCGGTAATGGAGTGAATGAAATAAGTCTAAAACAAGAAAATAAATAGGTCAATCCCCAGTTCTTTGTTTTTTCAACATTCAGGATCAGCTTCATTCTTCCACATCATTCCATAAAGGATATAAATGGATGCATGTGTATGTATGCATTCATGTATGTATATATAGATGTATCACTTTAGGCATAGCATAAATGTGTATCGCAAGGCTCATCAACTTGGATCCTTGATGGCTACCATCCTGCAGGTGTTTCTTCGCTGCAACACCCCTGACCCTAATCAATGACTTATTAACAGAAAGGTGTGTAAGATGACAACAAGTTGTTGGTGAACTCATTTGAATCAAATGTGTTGTATCAGGGAAACACAGGTTTTGCTAATCCAGTAGTCAATATCTGTTTTCCCCTTTACTGTGTACAAAGTAATCTTGGAGCTTCAGATTCCAAGATTTTTAGTCAAGTTTACTTTCTCTAACTACAGAATGACGGGCGGCTGCGTTTCAGCAAACAAAATGTGGTGTATAAGAGCAGCAAGACGGGGAAGGTGGACAGCATCCCAGCTACTGATCTCAGCCTGGCTCAGTGGAGGCGAGTGTGTTTAGGTCACGGCATCAAACTTGGTACCAGCACGGGGCACATCTACAAATATGATGGTTTCAGGGACACGGTGAGTTCAGCACAAGACTGTCAGACAGAGAAAACTCTGCCTGATGCTGTTCTTAAGCTTTTACACAAAAAATGTTTTTCTGTTTTTTGTTTTTTTTTCCCTGTGAATTAATTGATTGTTTCCATGTTTGAGAACTGGGGAATATTTCAGCTTGACACACACTTCTGGTTTAGTCAGCGCTGTGTTTATGGCAAAGAGTGTAACACAAGCATAGTGGACCGCTTATAAACAACTTCCGCTCCCTGCTTGACGTTTCCACACAAAAGCACTACCATCTTGTGAAAATGCCACCACTTGAGTGTGTGGGTTTCAGTCAGAACTCTGGGAATGAGTCTGCTCTTCACCTCAAAGCTTAATGGGATTAATGAGGGAAACCAGTACTAACATGTGTGTTCCATAAACACACATGTTAGTAATACAGCTCTTGTGAGTCAGTGTTTATATCAGCCCATGAAGCTGTTTGGCTCAGAAAGAAAAAGATATTTTTTATTTATGATGTTCTTTTAAATTGTTGGGGTGGTTTTATGTTTTTGTTTTTGTTTTGTTTTACTTTTTAACATTCTTTTCCCTGCTGCTCTGAGCGTATGGGGAATGTCAACATTCAAGTGTAGAACTATGGTGGAGCGGTGGATGAAACCTGGATTTTGTAAACATCTCCTGGGGTTAATCAGCATATTTTGGGGGGAGGGAGGTTAGATCCTCTTGTCCTGGAGCGTGGGCTGTGATGTCATTGTTTATTATCCCATAGTTAGTGCCGGTAATCGAGAATTGGCTGGAGGTTTAGCTGCTGGCATGCAGAGCAGACACTTTTGATTCATCTTTCCCTGTGAAATGTCCTTGAGGTAGACAGTGAATCTCTGCCAGAGAGTCTGTTATATAGATGACCTGTAATTGTCATCAGGAGGAGCAGGGGGTGGAGAAGCATCTCCCTTTTACAATGAACAGCCTCAACACTAAACCTACTGCCAGACAGAGTGAGTAATATGTATTATGTTCTAAAAAAAAATGCTCTGTTCTGTGTCAGAAAGTTGGGTCCCACCTGCCTAAACCTAGCTGTAGACCAAAATCACAACTCAGTTCAACTTTTAAGTTTGCCCGCTGGGTTCCAGACCAACCAGATCTCACCTGATTGAGTAGCTCAGGGAAATACCTTTTAAAAGGCTGATGCTCACCCACAGAGCCCCCAGCCAACAGTTCAGACCCTTCAAAGGTCCTTTGCTAACTTCCTGTGCCAGACACACAACACTGTCACAGTGGGATCAACATATATCGTGCGGGTGGTTTTAATTTTGTGGCTGATTGTTGTATAATGGCACCGTGATTAGTCTAAAGCATCACTGAATTATGAGCACAGTGTCGGATGAAGGCTGCAGCCCACACTGTGGGATGCATTTTGCTTTTAAAAATGGCTATTGAACTTCTGAGCGACTTTGTCTCGAGTAAAAACCTTTCATACCCTAAATCTCATAGTGTTTCTTACAAATAAACATTTTATTTTTATAAGATGACAGGATATTTACAGCCATTTAGTTAATTGTCATTGCCATCACATGGCTTGATGTGACCTGGCTTAGGCATCTTCAATGTATCTGTAAGTTTTATGGAATTTAAAGGTGAGCGTCTCAAAGTATCATGACTTTTGCTTTAGGATATTTTGGCAGGTATGTATACAATCCAAACAATGAGTAGATGGTGAAAATATTTGTTGGTAAATTTCTAATTGAATGCTCAATTGAATGCTTGATAAGTTTTCTTCTAAAGCAAAGAAAACACACAAGAGCTCATTTGTCGCAGATATAGCGCCAGGGCAAAGTTTTTAGTTCCCCAGTTTTAGCATTGAATTAATACAGATTTGTTGTGTGGAAGAGTTCCTGTACATTTGCTTGTGTTCTTTTTTTTTTTTAAAACTACAGACTATATTTTCAAGGAAAGAATTGGGATCATTAGAGATGGATAATAGTATAATAAAGTTAGGTTTAAACAGTCTCTATTTAATAGTAAAACTCATGTGTCAGATTAGTGTAGAACTGTTCCTGATGATACACACAGTCAAATGGAAAAAAAAAAAAAAAACCTTCCTCAGTTGTAAGATTTATTGAACTAGACATTAAAAATAATAGTCAGGTCCTCTTATCAGGTGTTAATATTATGTTGATAACAACAACACTGTATATAATATCATTTTGTTATTTATGAAACAAAACTTGAGATCGTGGAAAAACCTAATACACCCTCACTTTGAGCTTGTTTTTTAGTGAGAGGATCTTGTCACCTAATTTGTGCAACAGAACAATGGTCAAATCTCCAGCATAGTGGCTCAAAAAGTAAATTATGAAGGTGTTGCAATGGCCCAGTCATTGCAGTCTCCTTAACTTCATTAAAATGAGGTGGGACCTGTTGAGAGCTGTGCATACATGCATGCAAACCTAAGTGTCACCTTAGTCACACGTGAATTCTGCATTTTCACTTGGCTCTGCATAAATGTTGACATGGCATGATCTGTTTTGTTGTCGTTTATCTGAGATTGTGTTTATCTATGTAATTAAGTCCTGACAAAAAAAAAATTTCTTTTTTAAATTTTTTTTAATTTTATTTATTTATTTATTTTTTACATAAACCACACATGACCCAAACCAGATACACACACCATTAGAATTGTAAGATGTTGTTTAGGGAGAGAAATTCCCTTGTTTGTTTGTTTGTTTGTTTGTTTGTTTGTGTGTGTGTGTGTGTGTGTGTAAAGTTTGAAAATGTATTAATAGAAGACAGGTGAAGTGGTCACATTGGATGTGTGTGTGTTTTAGAGATGGAGTCAGTGTTTGTTTGTATTAAATGAGCTATGCAACAACAATCTGTACAAACTGATTTAATGCATTAACACATCCACCCACCCTCCCGCTCCTATCAAAACAGTTCCTTAATCCAGGTCAACAAACATGCTGATTAATGTTCATGTGTGCACACACACACACAGAAACTCAAACATTAACACATACAGACTTTCTAGGCTCTAATTGGCTGTAATAACCTTAAGGACAGGCAGATATCCAGGTGCATTTATTTGCTTTCCCACAGAGTCCTGTACTCTGCACACACCCACACCCCAATCACTTCCACATGTGTTTGTACTACCTTTACAGTGTGTCTGTGTGTGTGCCTGTGTCTCATTGACCATGTGTTTGTCACTGTGCATGAGTCCAGTTGTAAGCGAGCCTGCAGGATAAATAAACGGGCTGATTGTCGGTGCTGGTGTGGCATTTGGGTCGATGGGCGGGGGGGTTAGAATGAATGGGCTACATTCACCTCCTGTGTTCCCAAGTGGAGTAGTTACAGTTGCGATTAATTATCCCCACATCCCTGCTTCTTAGGTGGCATTTTTATAAGCTTTGACCCCTGCAGATCCAGCGCATTTTCAGCTTTGCTAATGTTGAACTTTTTTCTCCCTCCATTGTTTTCTTCTCTTCCTCTCTCTTCAACTCATTTTCAAGCTTCACCTCATGTCTCCTCACTATTTTTTTTTTTTTAATACTGTCTCTGTGACCCAACAGGACTTTGAGAAGATTTCAGAGTTTTTCAAGGCTAACTACAAAGTGGAGTTGACAGAAAAGGACATGTGTGTGAAGGGCTGGAACTGGGGAACAGCCAAATTCTCAGGTAAAAATTCACCAAACTGTTTTACAGGATCACAATCTGTTTTTAATAGAAAAATAGGAAAACAATTTACTGAGTGCACTGAATGTAATCTTTCCAGGTCAAAGTTTCTATGAATAACTAAAAAGCTGATCTGTAGGATGATGTTTAGGATGTTTCAGTCATGATTAGAAGTTAAGGTATGGCTGATGTACAGATTCATTTATTCACTCTGCTTTTATCACAGGGCCGCTTTTATCGTTCGACATTAATGACAACGCAGCATTCGAAATCCCGCTGTCCAACGTTTCCCAGTGCGCTACAGGGAAGAATGAAGTCACCTTGGAGTTTCACCAGAATGACGACACAGAGGTCTCCCTGATGGAGGTCCGATTCTATGTCCCGCCCAGCCAAGCCGATGAAAGACAAGACCCTGTAGAGGTGAGGATGCATGGTCTACTTCACAAGCAGTTACCTCTTTAGGTGCATGTGTATTGTGTTTTGTTTTTATTTAGGTGGGACTTCAACCTGTTAATTAGGATTAAATAAATACAGAAAAATTGACACATATTTGTCCTCCTATTTCATATTTAAGGAGAAACTTTGTGGCAAGATGAGCATGCAATGAGCTCCATGTCTTTTAAATGCTGTGGTTATTTTATTTTCCTACCTGCTCACTACCTCAGTCAGCTGTTGTTATAACTATCCATTCAACCTTGCACCAGCAAAAAATATGGAAGCGACAACTTTCCGTTTCCTGCTATTTAGTGTTGGCAATATCCACCTCAAATGTCCGACCAATCACACTCATGCCCCCACGAGAAGAAAGTCATGCTTGCTTGATGCATCGAGAACAAGCTGTGAGCGGTCCACAGTTGCTTCTCTCTGAGATGGTAACATGTCTTACTCTTCTCAATGAGCCGCAGGTTCTGCACAAGCGCCTCCCCCATTCAGAAGCGCTCACGACAGCGTCAGATGACACCCAGCAGCAGCTGTCATGTCTCAGCTGCTTTCAGAGCTCCATGACCAGATGTTTTGATGTGCACATCTGGCCAAATTGACTTTCCATTTACAGAAACTGCAAAAGCACAAAAGACGTCTTTTGACGTCAGAGTAAGGCCTGTTCATTACCCTGTAAGCGGCGTCTTTTGGCTTCTTTGGCAGTGAACGTTCGGATTTAGAAAATATATCAAATGCAACTTTGGCAGCCCATGAGTTAATGTTGGTATAAGTTATAATTTATTTATGTATTTATTTGCTTCAGGCATTTGCCCAGAATGTGTTGTCTAAGGCTGATGTGATCCAGGCCACAGGAGACGCTGTTTGTATCTTCAAAGAGCTGCAGTGTCTTACACCAAGAGGAAGGTAAACTATAACATTCAAACACGAAATGGTTGTCCAAATATGTCCTTTTTTAATTTTACATACGCTGCTCACACACACTTTTAGAAAATATGAATTTGAAGTCATTTGCATGTTTGGATAAGTTTGCAAAAAAGAAAAGGGCATTTTAAAAAGTTGCTGCTGGAGTATTGCAACTAAACTTAATAAAGATGAAAGATTCTCTTTAGCATCACTGTGTCTTTGATGATTTGGCTATTCCTCATGTTTTTTTCCTTTTTTTCTCTTTGTGTTATGGGCCATGAAAAACCCACGCAGCTGAATAGAATAATTACTGTTTGTGGCCGAGGTGGTAAAGTGGTCTACCCACTGATCAGACGGTTTATTGTTCCTTCCACTACCAAATGCCAAAGTGTCTGTGGGTGACGCACTTGATTTGAAGCCGGTCCTACTGCTTAGGAGTGATGGAAATAGTTAGGAGGACAGTCTGAGTGAGCAACGAGTGACAAAAATATTTACATTAGTTTTCTCTTTGAGGCTATTTGCATGTATGTTTATGATGAAATGATTGAACAAAACACAGGAAATTAGTGACACACATGCAAAACATAGCATATATCACTACTTGCTGATTAAAAGGACATATACTAAAGCCTCCTTCACCATACCTCATAAAGGAAACATTTTTTTTTTATCATTTTAGCATGGGTCTTATAGCAGGGACAGTTTTAATTTGCATGTGATCTTTAAGAAGAAACATGCAGACTGTCTTCTTGGATGAGTTTGCATTCAATGATGTGTTTTCCAGAAATTCATGTAAACAAAATACAATCTTTACAACTCTTAATGGATGGATGAAGATACGCTGCTGGGGCATCAGTTCCACAGTCTGATCTGCAGAAGAAAAGGATTTTACAGACAGTTAAAACAAAGTAATATTTGATCTTTGTTTGTTAAAGCACCAAAGTAGAGAGAAAACAGGATGATGGACCTTTGATGATAACTTGATCTGTTTTACCTTATTTTATACAGAGGGTCCAGTCCTTTTTCATTTATCTTTTTGCGTCTTCCTTCAGGTATGACATTCGTATCTACCCAACATTCCTTCACTTGCATGGTAAGACTTTTGACTACAAGATTCCCTACACCACCGTCCTCCGTCTCTTCCTGCTGCCACACAAGGATCAGAGGCAGATGTTCTTCGTGGTAAGTGAACTACCCTGCCTTTTCTGGTGTTTCATTATTAACAATCTCTAAGTATAATTTTGTTAATTGTTTTTTGCATTTTTGTTATCATAGATCAGTCTGGATCCTCCTATCAAGCAGGGTCAGACGCGTTATCACTTTCTCATTCTGCTCTTCTCTAAAGAGGAGAATATTAACCTTACCCTCAACATGAGCGAGTGAGTATGTGGTGATGGAGGAGGCCTTGATTCTTTTTTTTTTTTTTTTTTTGAGGTGCTGTGACCGATGGGCTGTTTTTTTCACAGAAGTAACAGCTTAATAATGCTGCAAAGAGATGTTATAACGCATCTGTCCACTAGGGGGAGCCAGAGAACTGAAAGGGATTTTTATGCATTTATAAAATATCAGCAGTGATTGCAGCTCTTTGCGTGGCTGCTCATAAACCCCAGAGAAGTGTTAGCTTTGGGTCAGTGGCACCATTGTTTCCTGTAAAACTTATTCACATACAGTATTCAGGTAGTAGTTGTTTTAGTGCATACATGATCTGCCTACAAAATCTGTCTTCTGTGTGCAACAGGGAGGATGTTGAGCGGCGTTTTGAAGGAAAACTCAGCAAAAATATGTCAGGGTCTCTTTACGAGATGGTCAGCAGAGTGATGAAGGCCCTGGTGAACCGCAAGATCACTGTACCAGGAAACTTCCAAGGGTTGGCATGTTTATTATTCACACAGCCTACATATTTTATGTCCTAATGATAAACATCTAATTAAACCTTCCTCTTTCTTTGTCTTTTTTGTTACCATCAGACACTCTGGAGCTCAGTGCATCACCTGCTCCTACAAGGCATCTTCCGGCCTCCTCTATCCTCTGGAGAGAGGCTTCATCTATGTCCACAAACCCCCTGTTCACTTGCGTTTTGAGGAAATCTCCTGTGTCAACTTTGCCAGAGGCACCACCACAACGCGTTCCTTTGACTTTGAGATTGAGACCAAACAAGGCAACCAGTATACTTTCAGCAGCATTGAGAGGTGATGTGGCCACAAACTCTTCGGTCAGATGTAACCATTATTCTTTAGTTGTCAGACCCCGAACAAAAATTAATGAATCACCACTCACACCACTGTAAGGTTGTTCAGGAAAGTAAAGACAAATGAAAGCCATGATTTATAAATCTCATAAACCCATATTTTGTTCTAAATCAAACATAAATAACATAGCAGATACTGAATCTGTGTCATTTTACCATTTCATACCAGATCTTTGCCCATTTTTACTTTGATGGCAGCAACACATCTTAATCGAATTGGAACCTGATGATGATTATCATTTCTGCAGTTTTAGAAGAAGAATTTTGTCATTATTTTCCAATGTAGGATTCTAGCTGCTCAACAGCACTGAGGCTTTGATGCAACATGTTTCTATTCATGATGTGCCAAATGTTTTCTGCAGGTGAAAGGTACTGCACACAGAAATTCCTCCTGATTCTCTAAATCTTTTGAAATGATACTCTGAAGATGGTGTGATGTTCAGTCTTCACTATTTTAGACTAAAGAAAAAATTATTTATATTGTTTTAAATTGTTGGTGCATCTGTCCATCTCTAAATCAATGAGGCTCTCCACCATTTTGTTGCTCAACACATCAAAACCCTTCCTTTTGATGTGTTGCTGCCACATTAATTCTATTAGTTTTACTTATTTATATCTCTCAGATCAAATAACGAGGAAACATTTAATCACTTTTTATTTGTATTTCTGAAATCAAAAGTTCACAAAACTTAACCCAATAAGGAAAGCTGTCAGTGTAAACAATGGAAATTATTAGATAATTCCTTAAATTATTTATTTTATACTCACTATTAAAATGGTGGTGGTGGTGGTTACTGGTCACCAGTGTCAGAAATATAGGGAAAAAAGGCAGTGAAATAATATTAAAGAACAAGTAGACCAAGACAAATGTCTAAGTATCAAAACACTTAAAGAGATGTCTGAAAACAGAAAATGCTAAATAAATGGACAGTAAACAGCCATCAGTGTGTTTGATCAAAAGATAAGAACCCTGAAGGAGAAGAGTCTTATACTGTAAAGTCAATCTGCCAGTTGCTGTATGAGAAAGTTATAACGTGAATACTGAGGAGCATTTGCTACGTTTTACATGGGAGTTTTCATTCCGAAGAAAAATTAATTCTGCTTTAAACTGATGATAAAAAACCATGTAAACACTTAAATCCAAATGCAAATTTCTATTTGTAATTAAACTTAATTCCGATGTTAGTGACTGGTTTATTTGCATTTTAATTCCGAACTATTTAATTCCTCTGTCATGTAAACCTTAATTCCGCTCCAAGTTAATTCCGGTTGTTCTGCGCATGCTCGTTACCTTGTCCTGTCCTAATGACGCGTGTTGTTTTGCCTCCCATGTTCAGTGGTCTGTCTTTCTTCTCCTTCTCAGTTGCTGCAAAAAGTGAAGTAGTTTGTTAGTGTTGAGCTGGTTCTTCAAAATTATAATAAAAATAGCATTAAAACTGGTACTTATTATGTAGTTTTTACAAATTACGACTGAAAAGACGAGAAGTAGGGAGCAAACTTTGTTTATTTCTGGTATACGTCATACATCCCGTGCACCCTCTGTCCAATCAGAACCCTTCCCAACCCACCGCTCTAAAGAGGAATTAAGTGAGGACAAGTTTCATGTAAACCTCCATTCGGAATTAGTTTCATGTGAACTTAGGAGAAATTGTTAATTGAGAATTAATTAATTTGGATTTATTAATTCCAAATTAAAAAACACCATGTAACTTTACCCAATGTTTTTCTATACTGAAGCATCTGATTGAAGGCCAAATGTGGTAAAACAAATAGTTCTAGATTTATTATCATGGTTTTGATCAAATAACTAGACAATCTGTTTATAAGCATTGATCTGGTTCTGAGCACAAAATAATGAAGGTTCTCATTTATCTTCATCTTGCATGTTAATGTGAATCTCTGGACTCTTTTCTGTTGCGTCTCTGCTAATCTGACCTTCTGTCTCATCACCAGGGATATAACATGATGCCCACAAGCACTGAACGTCATTCTCTGCTTAACTCTTTTCAAACTTCATGTTGTACTTTCTGTGTCCTTATCTAAACAGAAAATCTCTTTAGTGAATTTCATGTTAATATAAATAATCTTCATTTCCCTTCTTTTCCTCTAGGGAGGAATATGGAAAACTGTTTGACTTTGTTAATGCCAAGAAGCTCAACATCAAGAACAGAGGGTTCAAAGAGGTAATCTAATCTTCATTAAACATGCCACACTTTATAAAAGGAAAATTACTCAAGTTAAAGACATTGATGCTTGTTGCCCCTCTCCTGTGTGTCTGTTCGTGTACCCTTGTAGAAGAAGGTGGGTATGGTCATGGTTATTGTGTGGATAAAGCTCTTGAATCTTACTGGTGTGGAGTGATTCTGATTGCATGGAGTGCAGCTGGTGTGTTACATGAATGATAGGCAATAATCTTGATTTGGTTTCCTGATATCAATGCATTGGGCCAATAATGGGACATGTATTTGGTGCAATGGTGTGTGACTGATAACCAATAACTGGGTGTGTCTGTGTGTGTTTGCATCATGCTGGTTAATGTGCTTCCTGGGGGCTTTTGCTGTTCTTTAACACTCAAAACAGTTGTCATGACAGATGCTTAAGCGCTGATTGTAATGTTTTGCTGACATGTCCGAGCTTTTAGTGGGTCTGATGACAGTCAAAGATCCACTTAGTTGTGCTGGCAGCAAGGCCATCTGTTGTCATGGTGATGGGGTCGGCAGAAGAAGTCAATAAGAATGAATGAAGCTGTTCTACATTTCCACTTAGTGTTTTAATGGCAGCCTTCCTGAGAAGACGTTGCTGTCTAGTGGCAGACATGAATATTGATGTGTGGAGATGGGAGAGACCATGTGGGACTGGAGGAAAATGGTGTGATTGTGGTCTTCGTGGTGATGTTACAACACAGTTGCAAGCCACAAAGGCTTTTAGTGGTATTTTTACCTTTTGGTTTGCTAAAGAGGAAGATATTATGAGAAACTACATAAAACTGGAGACACTTCAGATTTTTGTACTAAATCAGCCATTTAATTACGGTTGCTCCACCGCCATTACTGCTTTTTGTCTCTATTAATCGCTGAAGCCAAAGACTGGTGAAAGGCAAACATAAACTGAACCTGTTTTTAATGCCACAAAGCAGAAATTGGAGTAATAATAAAAAAATTATACAATAAAACAAAAATATTGGTAAAAGCCACTCTTGTTAAAAGTTGTGATTTGAACTGAAAGAAAGTTTACGTAGTCGCATGACTACTTTCTGCAGTATGACTTTAAATTTAATTTATATATGGGGAGATGTGGGGTATTTTCATGGGTGGCGTCAGCCTTTATAAAGCAGTTTAGCTGATGGCTAATTGACATCATGCCCATTTGTGTTTTTAATAATGGTAAACTGACTTATTTAGATTTGCTTAACTTCAACATTTACTGAACTCACATACACAAAAAACCATACAAACACACAACCATACAAAACGATGCCCAGTCACTTAGCTGAAAGAAATGAAAAATCTCCATGTAGGACACAGCATCAGTTCTGTGCTTTAGGTCTGAAGATGATGTGTATGTAGATGCGTGTTGTGGCAGCATGTGAGAAATTTTCTTGTGCTAAAAAGCAAATTAACATTACTGTAAATATTTTATGATCTTAAATAGTTAAACCTTGAAGCCTGATCCAACCCATTCCTACCAAAGCTAAAGCTTATTGAAGCTTCATTACCAATACTGTTAAATTAGTCTGTTTTTTTTTATTTTATGTTCACAGGTAACATTCATATGCAGATAATAATATAAATAGGACATTAAATGATAAGAACTGAAACCGCGTAACTCTCCTATGAAGTTATGTAGTTTTCCAAATGTTAGTCTGAGCTTATCAACATCCATTACTGTCTACCAATATGGCAGTTAGACTGAGGCAAACCGTGTCTGTTTTCTCAGCAACAACAATCTGCTGCCCTTAGAAATACTGCCTGTTAACCAACTTAGTATGTCAGTCGTTCAAGTTTTAGAGGAAGAGAAAGTTTATTAATCTCCCAAGAGAAACACACAATTATACAGTGCTTCACAACAACCACAGTCTTCCAAAGCGCTGGACAGAGAGAAAAACATGGTAAACCTATAAATTATGCACATCAGTTCATTCTCAAATGTCAAAAGGCTCATCTGAGTTAGTAGGACTTCAGCCTGGCCCTAAACAGCAGCAGATCCATGATGGAGCTGGTCCTCTTCGTTACCTTTTATGTCTGTTTCCTTGGAGGGCCACCACATCGTTTACCTTTAACAGTATCCTCTATATTATTATCTCTTCACCAACTAACTATATTTACTCTTGTATTTTTTTCTCTCTTTGATTATTGGTCGTTGCTGGAAGGATTGTTGACATTTTGTCTTCATCTTGACATGGTTCAAGGCTGCATTCAGTATCAGATTAACAACTAAATGTTATGTGGTCTCAAATTGCTGCTGTTAAAGGAAATATTCAAAGTTTAGACAGAATTGTATCACTATATGCACATCAGTGTGGCATTTGTGCTTCTGATGGCCAAAGTGCGAAAAACAGCTTTTGATTAGTGGTGGTATTCCTGACAACTGATGTTGTATGATGCTCATACAATGAACGTCTTTAGACCTGGACAAATGTTCCTTGTTATACTTTTTTTTTTTTTTTTTTAAATTCTGGGAGAGATAATTCTTGGTAGACTTCACTGCATGGTTCACACAAAGGGTTTTCCAAACCCAACAATGGTTTTTATTCTTCTGATTATCTTTACTGCAAATTGATTTGTGTTTCCAGTTCACAAAACAAACAGAAGTATTGACAAGTTTGTTTTTGAGTGATTTTAAGTTGTGGATCTTATAACAAGTCAGACTGGACTTGTTGAACTGGCGTGACACGGTTTTGCTTTGAATAACATTCAGTTGTGACTCAGCACTCATCATACAGAGCTCTTTGACGCTGATTTTAATGATCAAACAAGTTGTCTTCTCATGTTGAAACAATCATTTTACTGAGCATTTAGAGTTAAGTTGTGTTTCCATATTGTATTTTCATTTAGCTGTAAGCGTATGCAGACTCATCTGAGGATGAGACTGTCTGTCCAGTAGCAAAAAAGTTGTTGCATCATACATCTACCTCATACTTGCATCTCACTAGACGGTCCTGTTGTATGCTTGTAGATCATGTTGTTTCTGAGACAGAAATGTAATCAGCTGCACTGGTTTTTTTAAGCATTAACTTTTGAGCTGGTGGAAATGATCTGGGACTTCAATCTGAAACTGGGAGAGGTCTTTTCTTAGTCTAATAATTAATCCTGGTACTGGTTAATTACAGTCGTGAGGGATTAATTGATTCACTCTTCTCTCTAAGGTTTTGTGGGTTTTGTTGTTTTTTGGCAGGGTTTTGTTGACTGTGCAGTGTGTTTTCAGGGCATGAAAGGCAAAATTGATGAGTACAGCGATTCGGATGAAGACCAGCATGATGCCTACCTGGAAAGGATGAAGGCTGAGGGGAAGATCAGAGAAGAGGGTAATGACAGCGATGAATCAGATGCTGGAAGCGGTGAGTAATCAAAGAAAGAGGCCGACAGCATCTTCAGCACATCAGTAAGCTCTGATGTGCTGAATTGATGATGAATGATTTTGTATTCATCCTTTAGATGAGTCGTTCAACCCTGGGGAGGAAGATGATGACATTGCAGAAGAGTAAGTGGCTTTTTCCCTTCAATTTAGTTGTATTTAGTCCATTAATCAGTTTTTCTAAGATGAGCTAAAAGCGCTTGCTTGTTACTCGATTGTTGGCATGTGACTGTCAGTGCTGCTTCCTTTCCTTAGATACGACAGCAACGCCACTGCGAGCGACAGCAGTGAAGAGGGGGATGAAAGTGAAGATGAAAGTGCAAAGAAGAAAAAGGTCAAAAAGGCCAAAGTGGTGAAAGAGAAAAAAGAGAGAAAGCCACGCAAAGAGGTGGGAGACCAGTTGGAGAAAAGGGGAGATAAATATTGGGATGTAAAAGTACTTAAAATAGACTTTATTGTACCAGAAACTGCAGCATTACACACTGTTTTTGTGCAGAAGAAGCAGAAAGATACTGGTGGTCCAAAGAGGCCGATGAGTGCCTACATGCTTTGGCTGAACTCCAGTCGAGAGCGAATCAAGTCGGAGAACCCTGGCATCTCCATCACAGAGATCTCTAAGAAGGCTGGCGAGATGTGGAGACAGCTCAGCAAAGACGAGAAGGAGGTGAGGGAGATGAGAACAGAAAATTAACTATTAGGTCTATTCTTCTGTGGCACAAATCAGTGTTTTTATTTTGCATCAAAAGCAGTGATAAATGTTAGCTTTTCATACTGAATCATTGGAGAATTGCCCTAAATCTGCAGCTATGTCATCTCTGTAGTTTTTTATGGATTGGGTTTTATGTTATTGTATCTGACCTCAAAGGCACAAAACTCTGCCAATGCAGAGCAACATTATGGTAAACTTGAGTTGTTCTCATGGTTATGTTTCTTACAGGAGTGGGAAACAAAGGCAGGGGAAGCAAAGAGGCAGTACGACAAAGCAAAGAAGGAGTACAAAGAGAGCGGGGGGTCAGCTTCAAGTTCCAAGAAGTAAGGCTGCAACACAAGTTTCGTTGATCTATTTTTCTCAATTAGGCCCGTTTTTATTATCTGACTTCTTTTATTTCTTTTGTTCACTTTTCTTTCATTAGGGAAAGCAAAAAGTCTGGAGGCAAGAAAGACGACAAGAAGAGAAAGTCTGCTGGTGGCGGAGACAAGGAAAGGGAGCGTGGAGGAGGCAACGACAGCTTCAAGAGCCGAGAGTTCATCGAGACCAGCGAGGAGAGTTCCTCAGACTCCGACCACAAGAGCAAGTCCAAGAGGAAGAAGGTACAACCTGTAATGATAAATGCCACAAACCATTTGAAGCTATTGTGACTAATAATTCCTTGTCTGCATGTATCTTCTCACCACACAACACTTCCTGTAGTCGGTGTGAAATGGGATGGAGAGGTAAATAGAGTATCAAAATGGACACAATATTGTAAGGAAGGATAATAATGTTTACTGTAGCTTAAAGACTGAACTTGAGTATTTTTTGTTCTCGTTTTTAATATAAATAGCTCTTCAGCTAAAACATTTTAAGCAGGTGTCATTTAAAATGGTCATTTATCGTGGAACAGAATAGACTTTAGTCATGACACTTGCAACTACAACAAAACTGCAGGTACTCCGCACAGCCACTGTGCAAAAAACAGTACAGTCCAAATCATGCTATTGAACTAAATGATCTTTTCTCATAAGTCATGCTTGAAAACTTATAATACAGCATCATATTGATAACACTGAGTTCTCCTTGTCAATGTTTTTTTTTTTTCTTGCAGGAATCGGATGAAGAGGATGAAGAGGCTGTGTCTACACCTGCCAGCTCAGAGGAAGAGTCTGACTAAGCTCATAATTACAGTTGATACACACAAACTAAGGACCAACCGTTCATACATTGATTTCAGACCATTAACAAACTTTGAGTTGTACTTTTTTTTTCTACATGTTTAGTTTTAAGAGTACAAACTCTGATGTTTTCGCTAAATCTGGGAAGTGTTATGTAATATTGGAGCGGGTCTGCTACTGGCAGCTCAGTGCATCGATGGGTTGTGCCATTTGACTCTCCTGAAGGATTTTCCATTCAACTCATGAGGTTGGTTGTTAGATGAATAACGCTGAGGATTGTAGGAGTGACTAGCCGATTCATGTGGAACGCGGAGTAGCCGAATTTAGTTCCTCCTGTGTAGTGCTTTTTAAAAACGACAATTGTTATTTGAAATGTCATGTTTTCAGTCTGAGATAAATAATTTTCAATAAATTCTCACTTTTTTATTTTTGTTTTTTTTGTTGACACCAACCATTGTTTGCTTGTGTGTGACCCTGTGTGTACTTTCTAAAAGACACAAAACCAAAACACGACACTTCTATTAAAGCATTTGAAAACCAGTTATACCAGTGCAGTATGGCAGCAGCCTCCCCCAGTAGCTCAGCAGTGATGCCTGAAGAAACTGCTCTGAATCAGATCAGCGAGCATGACCTAAAAGTCTGAGGTGTTTAGCCACCCGTCACACTCCCCAGATACCAATCTGATGGCATCTTCAGGCATTTGTGGGAAGGAAGCTTCATCCATGAAGACCCCTCCGCACAACCTAGAGTGCTCAAAAGATCTATTGCAGGACTACCAGTTCAGTCCTATTGGAGGCAGTCCTGCAGGTTTTCAGTGTGTTCCTGCCACAACACTCATTTTTAGGATATTATCCATCCCTGTATGAACAGTGTAGCATCTTCTAATGGGTACTTCCAGCAGGATAATGCACCGTCACAAAGCTCAAATCATCTCCGACTGCTTTGTTAGCCATAACAATGAGGTTGCTGTCCTCATTTATCAACCGTGAGTAGAAAAGATTAAAAGTTGTTGGACTAAAATTTTGAATCTATGTACGTACAAAAAAACTCCTGATTTATTAAAGGTGTGTGTGCACGCCAGTATGTACTTTCGATAAAATCCCTGAATTAGAAATCAGAAACACCCTCATTGTACCGTACAGATACGATTTCTTATTTTGAAATCGATTGTTTCTTCTCAGAGTTTATAGAGAGAGGGAAAATATTATTTTGCAGTTCAAAACCAAGCAAACATCTTTGAGTTAACTCATTCAAGTTCAGTAAACATTTTATTTAAAAAATACACCTGAAGCTGCCTTGCAAAAGCTTTGGTGTCTTTTGTAAGTTTAAAATCCAATTTGTGTGTTTCTTCTAAAGGTATTCTTTTTGAGTAATTATTTGGTCGAAATAAAAATGATAAATGCTGGGATCACTGTGACACTGGCAAAATGATGCACTTTCTTTGTTCTACCACTAGGTTTTGTGCATGGGCATGAAAAGAGCAGTGCTTACATCACACATGCTTCAGTGCCCCAATACAAGCTGACAAATCCCATACATTATATGGGAATGCTCAAATAGTAAGCACACTTCTGTGCATATGCATTGTTGATAAATTAGACCTCAGGTCTCATTCCAATAAAGCATCTTTGAGATGTGGAGAAGATTTTCCTCATGGATATGCAGGCAACAAATCGTTTGCACAAACTGTGTGAAGGTATCATGTCAGCTTGGAGGAAAATCTCTGAGGATTGTTTATCTTAAACTAGAGGAAAAAATATGTTAATTTTAAACATTTAAAAAGAACAATCTTTTATTTAATCAAGCTCTCTAAAAGTTTAAATGCTTAGACAGAGGGAGAATAAATACTAAATACATTAAATCCAAAATGTTTTCATTTTAAAATATGCTTTGCTTATTTTAGCATTAATGCTCTACATTTTGTCAGAGAATACAAAAGTGAATTATTATTGTTTGTGTCTTAAGATATTCTCCTGGGATCTCTGCACACTGTGCCACATGATGGTCTTTTAACCAGGCAGGGCTGTTTGGGAAAGTGTGTTAGATGTGGTGTTCAAAGAGACAGTGGTTTTAAATTGAAGGCTGAGACCTAAGTAGGTGGTTTGGAGCATGGCTTTTAAGAGCCAAACACTACTGGAGATTGCTCCTCTTTCAGCATTGGTTTTGATAAAAGGGATCTTCCTGCACCTCCTGCCACAGCACTGACCAAGTCCAGAAGTTGAACTCTCATGTTTATGATGAACAATAACTCGGCATGAGACCGTCCTGTGTTATAGCTGTGCTTATCGCATAAATGCTCATAAATATTCTGTTAATCATCTTCTGGTACACTAGAAGAAAAGTCAGGAAAAACCATTTTCCTGCAATAAAATGTAACACAAGGTGCTTCTCATATGATAAAAGTACTACAAAGAATAATCCATCAGCCCTACCCTTTTCACACACTCAAACGTACACACACACCCAACACCCATTTCCAACATCCATCATTATCATGCATACACCTAGTTATATGTTGCTGAGCACAGAGGAGTCTGGTAAGGAAAGTCTATCACAGGAGCCGTCTGCACCAGAAGTTGACCAGACCACAGCAGCACGGCCACCGGCACCTCCACAGCCATAGCCAACATGACACCTGGCGCAGAGGGTATCCTCTGAGGAACACCAGAAAATATGTTAAAATGATAAAGAACATAAAGTAATAAAAGAGTAATGACTTTAATAAGAAATAAAAATAAGCAGCAATGTCAATTATAAAACATAACTTGTGTTTAAATAAAATAAAATGTCTCTAAAAGCCTAAAATTGATTAAATTAAAATATCCACGCTAAAAAAATAAATACTATGTACAAGCCTAGCTAAAAAGGTGAGTTTAGAGCCTGCTTTAAAAAAAAAGAATGTTATGAAAGCAGATACCAAAGATAAAGTAAAAAACCATCAAGACATTTATAAACTAGTAAAAGAACCTCAAAATCTATCCTGAAGCACACAGGAAGCAGATGCAGTGACTTTAAAACAGGTGCAATGTGGGCCCGCCTTCTGGTCTTTGTAAGGACACATGCAGCAGAATTTTGTAATAATTGAAGAACCAAAATACTCTTTCTGGGCAGGCCAGCAGGGCATTACAGTGGTCTATGCAACCAGTGATGAAAGCATGCATTAGTGTCTCTGTGTTGCCCTGAGAGTGAATGGGGCAAACTCTGGCTATATTTTTCAGTTGATAAAAAAAAAAAACATTTTTGTGGTATTCTTAATATGAGGAATAAAACTATGAACACAACGCCTGCTATTGATATCAAATTATAAAAATCACCTTAAACATCAAAATACAGTCTTCTTTCTGAGCTCATTTAAAGCAAAACAAACTGTATTCATTAACAAAAGAGAGACTGGAACATATCCTGTATGTGGAGCTTTAAAATGCTCACATCATGTCAATGAACGATGCAAGAATCCATTTGTGTTTGTATATATTAAAGCATGAAGTTGGTGTCCAATTTAAAGTTGCAAATAAAATATTTTTACTAGTTATTTTAAGTTTGGATCAGTTTGGACCATTGGTCATTAAACTGATGTATTGATGTAGATGGATGTATCCTTACATTTTTAGAAATTAATCCAAAACTCAAAGGATTATTTGGAAAAAAAAAAAAAAGGGGGGGGGGGGTTATAGGTCCAGTCACTATAGTGAATGTTGTGTTCTGGTTTCTAGATTTGATTCATGTGGACTTTGTTGTCTTCCCCACTGGTTTTAGTTTACTATTGTTCTGGTGTACTCATGTTTATAATGTTCCCACTTTAGGTTAATTTAGCATTTTCTTAATTCTCTGACATTTGAAGTTATTTAAAAATCCCTCCGGAATTAGTTCTCATATTCAGTATTTCATTTTGGTTCAGCTTTATATCTCTCAGTAGTACCCCAGCAAACCTTTCCTGGTCATTAATGAAGCAAGCAAAAATCAAACTCAATTATCATCAAACAAACCATTTAAAAGGAAACCTAAACATGTCCCAGCTGACCCTACAGGGACAAATATTTACAGCAATTTAATTATTCCCACTACCATTGGAACCCCAAAGAGACAATTACTGCCTGATTGGCAATATTTGTATTGTATTTATTTTAAATACCAACCTTATTTATTGCATATTAACTTTACTATTTAGTACATGTATTTAAAGATAAAAGTTATATTTTAATGTGGTGAACAAGGTTGAAAGTTGAACTTAAATGAGTACAAGACACTTGAGGATCATTAAAATGTGGTTGTTGTAGCCTCCGTTGAAATGATCATTAAGATGAAGCCAAGAGTAGAAACGTTTAAAGTGCAATGGTGGAAAACTAAAATGACTAAAAGAGAATTCAAAATGGTTTAAAGGTGCTCATTTGACGCTCAGCTGAAGCAGTTATAAAGCTGAAGTTCATAGAAGAGAGATATAAAGCTCAAATATGAGTTTAAATATAGTGGAAAGGGTTGAAGTTGAAGTGAAATGAGCTCACTAAAGTTAAAGGACATTCATCCAATCCCAAACCTGAATTTATTTTTACAAAACGTTAAATATTTTAAACCTGCAAAAACCTTGCCGAGAAAAAAAGGTCATAACAGAATTCTCCTGAATGTGCTGAAGAGTTTAATATTTAAATAGCTGAAGTGGCATAAACAGTTAAAGAGGAGTTAAGTGCTGAATTTTATTATTTTGGCAGAATAATAATAATAAAGAAACAGGAATACAATGAAAAATGGTGAAACAGGAAAGCAATGGTGTGAATGCTGTACACCATTCACAGATCTTGTGTGAACGCTGTCTGTCGGCCTTTAAATTCTTACTTACAGCCTCTAATGTTTATATGTTCCATGATATCATTGACAATTATTGAAGTGATAACAGTATGCCAATGTGATAAAAATGACGGTTACAGTACGGTATATCTATGGGACATAGATTGGTACTTCTGACTAACTGGTTGCATGTTTGTGTGTTTTCAATAAAAGCTGGAGATGCAGAGAGAGTCGTGGGAGATAGGGACTTGTGGTGAACAAGAAAACAGACATCTTCATCTTACTCATTTATGTAAAGATGGGGACCTCCAGTTCTGTCATAAACCAATGAAACAGAGATAGTGAGGCAGAGGAGAGAGACGGGGCGCTTAAGCCATCAAATATGCAGATAAAAGTTATATTTAAATGTGGTGAACAAGGTTGAAAGTTGAACTCAAATGAGTACAAGACACTTAAGGATCATTAAAATGTGGTTGTTGTAGCCTCCGTTGAAATGATCATTAATATTAAGCCAAGAGTAGAAACGTTTAAAGTGCAATGGTGGGAAAATGTGGTGAAAAGAGTTGAAAGTTAAACTGAAATGACTAAAAGAGAATTCAAAATGGTTTAAATGTGCTCATTTGACGCTCAGCTGAAGCAGTTATTAAAGGACATTCATCCAATCCCAAACCTGAATTTATTTTTACAAAACGCTAAATATTTCAAACCTGCAAAAACCTTGCCGAGAAAAAAAGGTCATAACAGAATTCTCCTGAATGTGCTGAAGAGTTTAATATTTAAATAGCTGAAGTGGCACAAACAGCTAAAGAGGAGTTAAGTGCTGAATTTTATTATTTTGGCAGAATAATAATAATAAACAAGAATGCAATGAAAAATGGTGAAACAGGAAAAGAATAATGTGAATGCTGTACACCATTCACAGATTTTGTGTGAACGCTGTCTGTCGGCCTTTAAATTCTTACTTACAGCCTCTAATGTTTATATGTTCCATGATATCATTGGCCATTATAGAAGTGATAACAGTATGCCAATGTGATAAAAATTACAGTTACAGTATTTGCAGCCTGAAAGCTTGTGTTCTAGTTTGTGCAATCAGAGCATGTGTTTATGTGCATCTGGTCTCATATAAGGTTACCATTTACTGACCACAAACATAATGGAGCCACTTAAGAAACGACGTGCTCTCTAAGTATATACATCTGTGCACACAGAAACACACACTGTCACTGCATTACATTATCTCTCGGATGTAAGAGGCTATAATGTTGCTGGTCCTTGTTAGTGTATAGAGAAAATCTTGTATCGTATGTCGCACTATTGCACAGTTGTCAGTAATGCCACAGTCTGAAATCTCTCACAGTGCATTTATCTCTTGCAGCTGGGTGTCTGTATACATATCATCTGTTATTTTTCTGCATAACTGGTGCACAGGCTTGTGACAAAATTATGTTTAATAGAGATGAATTGAGCATTTAGATTTCTCAGTAGCTGCATTGTAAGTGGTGGCATTTTCTGAATGTTTTACACCACTGCAAAGATACCATCAGCCATACAGACTTCAGGAATTTCTTAAGCTATATGTTGTAAAGCATATACAAAATCTTAACACACATTTTAATACACTTTCTGATGTAGTAATTGACAAAGTTTTGTGCTAAAATATGACAAGACATTGTAAAGTGAGAATTATATATATATATATATATTTTTTTTTTTTTTACAATAACACAGTACATGCCATGTCAAAACGTTTTCAAACTCAGAATATACACAAGATGAAAAATGACCATAAATTCATATGAAAGGGTTTTCATGTATGTGAATAGTATGCAAACCATATTCATGAAATAAAAGTAATGTCAGTAACATGGTTTGATCAAATGAACAGGACCAGAAAATATTTATAAAAGAGACATTATAGAAGAAAAATATAGCATAATCAATAGTTTATTGAAAATATTTTAAATTGGATAATACAGGCTCACTCCAACAGCCCCTTTGCACAAACACACTGTTCTTCAAAAGTTTCAAATGGCATTAAAAACCCACATCCTTCACACTGCTATGCCTCAAACACTGAATAACTAACAACACATTAAACAGAAGGTACCACTGCAAACTGCTGTTGGGTCAAAATCATTGATCATTTGACAGTATGCCAGATTGTCTTTTAATTTTGTGGATTTACTAAGAAGAAGCTGCTTAAAAAGCTTATTAATCTTAAAGTCTACACATAAGGTAAATTAAAAAAAAAACCCAAGACAATAACAACTAGAAACAGCGATTATTGAAATAATAGCAACTGTGAATGCCCATTTCTTGAACTATGCTGAATGATTGAAATGAAATTGCATATGTATAAGAAATTGAAAAAAAAGCACAACTGACATCTAATTGCCCCACATTGGGATTGAACCCATGAACTATGTTTATTGAAGCACACCAACTTATACACCACTAGGACTCCTAGTTGCACTTTGGAAAAAGCGTTGAATTTTTTTCCAATTGGGATGGGAACACCTTTTTTTTCACTTCCAGCAGGGTGTAATTAGGGGGATTGCAAAAACATGTGCAAGGTTGAACTAAATTCCAGTGAAGATATGAAAGACTGTTCAATGTGAAAAACTTTTTTTTAAATGTGTTTAAGATTTACCAAAATCTTGAAATGTTGCATGGGAGCATTGTTGGAACAAATCCTTTATATTTAACTGTGACATTTGCAAATAAATTCCTTTGCTCCTTGAAGTGTGCAGCTGAGACCAATAGTTCACATTAATCAGCCTACAGAACTGCATGTCATGACACAAGCAACAGCCAAAAACCGACAACGGTGCTATTTATTAGGCCCGAGCACCTTGGCGGTGCGAAGGCCTATTGTATTTGCAGTGTTTATTATTATTTTTATTCGGACACTTCGCGTGCTTTTTTGGAGGCCTGAACGTGCTCGAAAACTCACCAAATTTTGCGTACCCTCCCAAGGGAATACGAAAAATTTGATATTTTGAGGTGCTGCAGAATGTTTGGGCGAAACTGAATGAGAGCGCCACCTATTTTAGGTGCCCCGCCACTGCATGTCGTTAATCTTTATGAAAATTCATACACATGATCTACATGCTAGGGCGAACAAAAAATCCTCTTAATGTCATGGTGAAATGTCGACAGGAAGGCGGCCATTTTAGGTCAAAGTCAATATTTTGGCGTTTTAGCACCTCGCATTTTAACGAACTCGTCCTAGAGCTTTTATCCCACTGAGCCACAAATTGCTCAGGATGTTCAGGAGGCATGTGTGATTAAATGTTGTGTTATTTCTTCTAATAGGAGACTTAGTTTACGAGGGGCGGGGCCTCAAAGTTTGATGTCTCGCCATGAAAAATTAAACGGATATAACTCCCACATAAAGCAACATTTCTGCACCAAATTTGCTAGATATGATGGCAGTCCCCTCCTACAGAGTTCTATATGTCAATATTTTGATTATGAAATAGCCACGCCCCCTGGAGGTCGAAAGTGTTGTTTTTTGCTCACACACCCATAACTCTGGCTTGGTGGACACCACATGGCCCAAATTCACTCAGGCATCGCAAAACATGTTGGTGAAGAGATCTGGTAAAGGACGTTGCTCTACGCTGCACGGCATGCCCGTGACGCCATGGCGAAGTTCTATGCGGTGGCGTGACATCATAAATCACTATAAAATTGTCAATTTTGATCTGATCACCCTAAAACTTATAGGGATTAATAAGGGATCAGTCCTGAACAGATTAATGTGACCATTGCTGGTGTAGACCTAAGCCCCGCCCACTTACAACAGGAAGTGGTTTTTTCCACGTTTGAGGGTCATGCTTCTAAGCAAATGGTCCCAAACACTTGAGACTCCTCCAAAACATGTCAAACCCTTTCATGATGCCACAATAAAAACCTCAAGTTGCTACGCTAAACGGGACATGGCGAATGGCGGTCCAACACCATGAAACAGGAAGTACCTGTGACCAAGCCATGGAACCTTGGACCGCCACCAAACTTGCCATGACTGATGACAGTAAGGCCCTGAACTTAGCCCCATTGAAACATAATGGAATAAATGGAGCATGTCTCCATAGCGCCCCCTACAATATTTCAATCAATCAGCCCCGCCCACTACATGGACCGACATGGATAAAATTCAGCACAGTTGGAGAACCTTCCAGTACCTTCAAAAAAGTCTCTTGGACATATGGGCTAAATTCAACAGGAAGTCGGCCATTTTGAAAAAGGTGCCATTTTGGGGGTCATTTCTTTGCCATGCATTTTAAACAACTCCTCCTAGGGATATTGTCCAACTGACACCCAACTTGCACAGGATGCTCAGGAGGCATGTGTGATTTAAAGTTGTGTTATTTCTTCTAATAGAAGATTTAGTTTAGGAGGGGCGGGCCCTCAAAGTTTGATGTCTGATAAACAAAGACTTATTGCTAAAACTCCCACATAAAACAACATATCAGCACAGGAATCGACACATTTGATGCCAGTCCCATGATGAACAAAATATACAATGCAATAACATGACTATGAACTAGCCCCACCCCTTGGCAACAACAAGTGTCTGATATCATGAACCAGGAAGTACCTGTAACAAAGCCATGAAACCTTTCATCTTCACCATACTTGCCATGAGTCATGACAGTTATGTCCTTAATAGAGTAAAATTACAATATAGTGGAAAAGATAGTAAATGGCTCTATAGCGCCCCCTACAATATTTCAATCAATCAGCCCCGCCCACTACATTGACTGACATGGATAAAATTCAGCACACTTATAGTCCATTCCAGTACCTTCAAAAAAGTCTCTTGGACATATGGGCTAAATCAAACAGGAAGTCGGCCATGTTGAAAAAAGGTGCCATTTTCGGGGTCATTTCTGTCATTTTCTTTGCCATGCATTTTGAGGAAGTCCTGCTAAGATTTTTATCTAACTTTAACCCAAATGAGTCAGGATGCTCAAGAGGCATGTGTGATTAAAAGTTGTGCTATTTCTTTTAATAGGGGATATCATTTAGGAGAGGCGGGGCAGCAAAGCAGATGTGATGCAATTAAAAGGAAAACTGACATAACTCCCACAAAAAACAACCAACCTGCAACAAATTTGCTACAGATGATGCCAGTCATATCCTTCACATTTCTGCATGTCAATAATTAGATGATAAATTAGCCCCGACCCTTGGTGACAGGAAGTGACCCTTTATAAGGCCTAAATGGCCTGAAGTGCAGTCTGGCTGCACTTTAGGTTGAGAGAGGCATGGGAAGGATGTTGCCAGGGGAGGCGGTGGCATTATGCCGAGTGGCGCCATGGTGCGAGGGCCTATATCACCGCTTGCGGTTTTAATTAAATGCTGTATTTGAACCTGTGCCTTGTATGTGTACCTGTGTACCAGTGCACAAAATGGACCAATTCATGAGCTGACTTCAGTTTTGTCCAATCACTGGAGAGGATTTTAACATTTGGCAAAAATGTGAATAACTTGAAAAGTTTACATGTCAGAAAGACCAAAAGTCATAGCACATATCTGCTGAATGAGTTGAACAGTTTGATATTTGAATGGTTGAAGTTAGACA
Organism: Telmatherina bonti; assembly: GCF_933228915.1. Taxonomy (NCBI): domain Eukaryota; kingdom Metazoa; phylum Chordata; class Actinopteri; order Atheriniformes; family Telmatherinidae; genus Telmatherina; species Telmatherina bonti. The sequence goes on along the minus strand of NC_136610.1, from coordinate 24,992,898 downwards.
AAAGGTGTAGGAGAAGTCGCGTGCCAAACATTTTGCAGAAAAGACACTGGGGACGGGAACTTGATGAGCCGGAGACTGCAAACTGTTGCAGAGCTTTGAAACTCTGTTGAAGCAGTTTTCAACTCATTATGCAAAAACTGACCAATTGCAGAGCTGAATTTTTGCAACGTCCAATGTACAGTGTGTTTGAAAGACTTTCATCCAATCACAAGGCTGAATTAATTTTTGCAAAATGTTGAATATCTCAAAAACTACAAAGATTTGAAACGACAAAAGTTATAGCACACTTCTCCTGAAGGAGCTGCAGGGTTAAAGATCTGAATAGCTGAAGTGACTTGAACAGTGTACGAGGAGTAGCACGGCAAAGTTTGGCGGAATAATAAAAATGGCCGAATAGGATCCTCATGGGCATTCACATTAATAAAAAATATAAAGAAGATAAGGTGATGTGAGAAAGATTAATTATTTTGTCACAGTAGCATTTGGTAGGTGAAATCTAATAGGCATCAAGTGTGTCTCCTGCCTCTGAGGCTGATGTGTTTCTCTGCTGCAACACACCTGGCAGACATCAGTCCTAATTAGTATACCTGTGCAGAGTTTGATGACAAGCTCTGCACAAGTCTGCTAATTGGCCATTGATTTGAATCAGGTGGGTTGCAGCAGGGAAACTCCTAACATTTGCAGGACTGCGGCACACAAGGACAGAAGTTGCCTGCCCCAGAAGTATACCATTTAGAAATGGTGACACCATCTTATTTCAGATGTACGTTAAAAAATTATTAGAAAAAAAAACAACAAGTAAATTTTTCATTCATTCATTCATTCTTCTATTTTCTAAACTACTTAGTCCAATTCAGGGTCACTGGGAAGCAAGAGCCTATCCATTAGCAGGCAAGAGGCAGAGTACACCCTGGATGGTTTACCAGAGCATCACAAGGCTGGACTTTTCCAGATCAAATCTAAAGGAGAATCTGGGGGGTGTACTGGATGCAACTTCGAGTACTTAAAATATAGCAGCAACCGAAAGCTTGGTGCCAAAACACCAAAACGTACAGTATCAGTGCACATTTTACTGTGTGATGGGTGGAACATTTGATATGATCAGTGACTAATTAAAGTGGGCTGAACTGCTGAGAAATAGTATAAATAATTTTGAATATAAGATTTTTAAACTCACAACTGTCATCTCAGGTTACTTTACAAGCACATCAATTCAAGTCAGTTCATAATAAACAATCTCGTCAAGGAAAACCAAGCAATTGCATTGAATCCTGATATGATAGGGGAAAAGAAAAAAAAACTTTTAACAGGAAGGAAAAACCTCCAACAGACCCAGGCTCAAGGAGGGCACCCATCTGGCTCAACCGGCTGGGCTGGAGAGGACAGAAAAGAGACACCAACATACACTACAACTTGTACCCAGGATGACCTGCACAGAGGAGACATGTGTTAGTGATGTCAATACTGTCATACTGTAAAAAAAAAAAAAAACTTAAACAAATCAATAATAATCATCAATATAATAAATGTCACAAACCTTGTTTCCTCTTTTACAAAAAATAAAATATGTCTGCACAGTCCCAATGATCTATTGTTGAAGATGTAACATCTAGCAAAGAATGCCATTTTCCTTTAGATGACCTCTGTCATATTGTAAAATACTGTAAGTTTAGTTAAAAGGCATCCAGGTATTTTTTACCAGCTGATATTGATCATGTCATGCTGTTGTCTGCTTACTGCGACTGTGAATTAACTCAAATCTTTAAAGGGTTAGATTTCCTCTCACTCAGTGAAAATGAAATGAAATGATGAAAAATATGAGAAACCCACTAAGGGGATGTTTCAAATATGTGTGTAGTAAATGAAAGTGTATCTATGGGATATTGACTTGGTGCCTCTGACTAATTGGTTGTATGTTTGTGTGTTTTCAATAGAAGCTGGAGATGCAGAGAGAGTCATGGGAGATAGGGACTTGTGGTGAACAAGAAAACAGACATCTTCCTCTTACTCATTTGTGTAAAGAGGGGGAGGTCCAGTCCTGTCATAAACCAATGAAACAGAGACAGTGAGGCAGAGGAGAGAGACGGGGCACTTAAGCCATCAAATATGCAGAGAAGCAGATGAACAACTGCCACACCACAGGAAATTAATACTGAGCAGTTTTCCTTACAACCAGAACAGAGCCTCTTGATCTTCAAAGGTTTATCATCACAGGTCCAGGAAGAAGAAGAATAGCATTTTTTCACACTCAGGAGGGTCCAGTGACTTGTTTCAACATGTGGGGCTGTATCACTGACTTCTTCACCTACGAGACCACCAAGTCTGTGGTTGTAAAGAGCTGGTCTGTGGGGATAATCAACAGGATCATGCAACTGCTTATCATCACATATTTTGTGGGGTCAGTGATCTGTTTAATTTTTTTGTAAGCATAAACAGATTTATTGTTTTTTTTTCTTGAGCTGGTTTAGCTAAATTTGCAAAAATACATGTTTTTTTTTTTTTTTAATAACTCATATATGTAACTGAGTTCAGTTCTTCAATGCTTCTTTCTTTTCTCTGCCAGTTGGGTCTTCATCCATGAGAAGGCTTACCAGGTGATAGATACCGGGATTGAATCATCAGTCATGACCAAAGTCAAAGGCTTTGGTAACCATCACAACCGTGTGATGGACGTGGCCGACTATGTCTTCCCATCTCAGGTGTGTTACCTTGATCCATAATGTTTTAACACTCGCAAAAAATTATACGTCCAGACTGCTCTTTCAAGTTTTAACTCTCCACCGATGTGTTGCTAACAGACACGACTTCTGTTGGGTGAGTGAAATGTTTGGTGGTGGTTTATAGTGAATATGAAGTGTCTGTGAGATGGTTACATCAGTCACTATGAGCTATTGATAATATTGGAAGTGAAATTGTGTCTAATATAAAGATGTTAAAGTAGTTGCTGTTGCTCTGTTTTTTTTTTAGAGGGGTGAGGACAATTTATTTGACAACATCACACAAAGAAACACTGAAGCATGAGTGTCCTGCTGTGTTTCAGGGAGCAGCTGTGTTCTGCATTATGACAAAGGTCATCATTACTGAAAATCAGTTCCAAGGACGATGTCCAGAGGTGAGAAGTCATTCGTGTCTCTGTGTCTGGATCGTTTAATTACTTATCGGTTAGTTTTTGTGAACTGTCAGGTTTTAAAACCTCAAATCAGAAAATAATAAATAAAAAATGTAGTATTGTTTCTTTTCAGACATATGAATCTAAGGCATGTTGTTTAGTTTTAAGAACCTCATCATAAAATTTGATGATACATCCATCTTACTTTCAGGCCTCCAACACATTCCAAAACCTTTGGTGAGGTAAAGCTTTTGTCTGTGATGTTATCATTCCCTTTTTCCGCATTTAAAAATGTCCTGAGGCCTCATTTATAAAGATGGCAAACAAAATCTGGTGTTTGCCAATTATGGTCAAGTTTTGGGATTTATATAAACCAAACTTGCCGGGAGTCCCTAGCTCCATGGCAACTCTGATCCTGCCATATTCATAAAAATCTGTAGAAACGGAAAACTGATTCCAACAACAAAAGAATAAAACCAAACAAACTATGTGAAATGTGAGGCATTTGTACAAAATCAACTATTAACTTAAATAAATAAATATCTGGACTTACAACAGAAACAGAAACATTTGTTATTAAATGTAGCCTTTTATGCAAAACTTATTCTATGTATGAGGCTCAAAAATTAGAAAATTCTGTCACCTTTTTCATCTGCTTGCTCCACCTTTTAGTGAATGTGTGGTCAAACGGCTGAATGAGATCTTCCTCTTTTTGATATCAAGAAAGAAAATAACCACTCTGCCCAGTAGTGAATACTGCCATTAACCCAATCCCGTGGCTAACTGAGCAGGCCCCAAAAGAAAGCTTCATTCTCCTCCCAAGAGGGACACGATGTGGGGCGGGGAAGGCACTGCTCATGAACATTTAAAGGCTCAGACACAGAAACAGCTTGTTCTCAATAGAACTAACTAGATACACATAAGGCTGATTTGAAGATCCAAGGCCAAATTTGAGGTTATAGACTTAGAAAACCATGTTGTTGGCCCTCTTGACACCCATCTGGAATTGTTTAAAAAAAAAATGTATAACATGAGTCGCTGGATTAAAATATGAGGCTGCATCTTTTTTAAAGCTGAAGAAAATCAGCAAATAAAAGTGTAGGATGGGACATGGAAACTTCAAGATCACCCTTATTTTTTCCTGCCTGGTAAGCAACCTGTATAGCAGAGGTGGCCAAGTCCCGTCCTGCAGCTTCAGTCATGCAAGTGTTGGGAGTTTCCCTGCAGCAACACACCTGACAAACATCAGACTTAATTAGCAGACTTGTGCAGAGCTTGACATCAAACTGCACAAGTCTGCTAATAATACAATAACTGTAGTTATTTATTTGAGTTGATCAATGAATCCATGATTCAGACTGTGAAGTTCTATTGACCAAGCTGCAAACGTGCACTTACATAGGTTATACCTGGCTGGATGAATACGTGTCCGCTTATGCTGCCTTACCCTTTGTGCAGCCACCCTTGTTTTAAATTCATTAAGTCCTGCCTAGTTATCCTGGACAACCATTACCACATCTCAAAAGTAATTGCGTTCAGTAGCAAAGACACACATTGGGGAAACAAACTGACAGCTTCCACAAACAGTCATTGCAATCACTTGTTGCCTATTTGAAATACTAAAATTATTGTGATTGTATGACTAGCCATACATTGATCCCATCTCAGGTTTATTTGGAATGTGCTATAGGCATTAAATGACAAAGGACTGTACCTTAACAAATAAAATAAATGATTAAGTCACATCATAAACCTCGTGACTTATGTTCAAACTGTCTGCAGTGAAATAAAGGTCAAAGTTATAGGAATGATGAAAGCTTTTGGTATTTCTGTACTTTCATAATGTCCTAATTCACATCTAAATTGTTGTAATTACAGTAAGGAGCTTCATAGGGGTACTTACAGATCATCTCACCCAGCCTTACTATGTAATAGAAACTTGCAATTATTTCTTAGTGTTTTATTCATTGTGCATAAATGTGTTGAACTGACGGATATTTTACTGTTTCAATTGAAATTTTAGGTGAAACTGAGCTAAATTTAGTAATAGGAAAACATGGGATATGCAATATCAGACCTAAGCGTGCAATAGTGATTATCAATATACAAGAAAACATTGCAATATATGGTGCTAATTAGGTGCATTAACCAGGGCAGCATTCTAGGTCCACTCCTGTGCATCCTCATTAATATACCTGTGTTAATCATATGTTAAGGTTCAAAACATTTACTATATTGGGATTTCTTTGTCAAATTAATGTCTGCTTTTGGTACAACCCTTTTTCAAAGTAAAAAACAAAACTAGTTTTATTGATAGCTTTTTCTCTTTTTAAGTTTAGGCTTATTCAGTCAGAAGTTAAGATCCATGATACAGAACAAAATAAAAACAATGAGGTTGATTTTTATGTCAACCAAATGTAAATTCTGCCAAGACTAAACAGATTGAGTATCTGCACAATGTATATATATATATATATATATATATATATATATATATATATATATATATATATATATATATATATATATATATATATACATATTTCTTTCAAATTTAAACTCAGTAGTTTTTTGTTTTTTTTAACTCTCAGAACTTAGAAATGAAATTGAAAGTTTTTCCTGCTTACAAGCCTCAAAAATATTTTTACAAACCAATGTTTTGAAAACCAAAAGTGAATTGCTCAGTTATTAATCTATCAATGTATACTTATGTAATTCCATTATTTTACTCCAGGATCAGAAATAAATTCTTTTTATACATTGACCAGCCGTTATTCATTGACATTTCATGTCTCTTGACATTTCATGTCTCTGTGTATTCCAGTCTTCAAAAGACTTCAGTTGTGTCTCAGATGCAGATTGCACTCAATTTCTACATTCTGTTCTCGCCAATGGTAAGTCTGATTTCTTGAGTGAAATACTTTCACATCATGAACATCTGAACAAAATATCTTAACTATTTCATGAATATTTTAATGGCATTACAGGCGTTTGAAAAGTATTTTCCTACATTGGATTCCCTTGGGTATACAGACTTTAAAAACGAGCTGAAAGTATGTGGACTATGAATAATGAGTGAATGTAGCCATCATGATATCCCTCATTGAAATGTCATTGAGCTCAGAATTCAAACATCATCATTGGTCTTGAGTGAAGGGATCTATTTTTCAGAGAAGGGTGGAGCTGGACATTGAAACTCCAAACCTGACTGGAGAGGGGAAAAAAGGGATTTTGAAGACCAGATTGCATTTATGTATAGAATTAATTACCACAGAATATCCACAAACATGATAATTAAACAATCTTTTAATTCCCCCCAATATACATTGAATGTATAGTTGTAGTGTTAATGTATTGATCAAAGTAACTTTATTTAAAAAAAAACAAGAAAAAATATTACTCCAATTCCAATGAAGTTGGGACATTGTGTACAACATAAATAAAACACCATATATATATATATATATATATATATATATATATATATATATATATATATATATATATATATATATATATATATATATATATATATATATATATATAATATATATATATATATATATATATATATATATATATATATATAATATATATATATATATCCGTAGGGTGGCCGGGCTCACCCTTAGAGATAGGGTGAGGAGCTCGGTCATCCGGGAGGGGCTCAGAGTAGAGCCGCTGCTCCTCCGCATCGAGAGGAACCAGTTGAGGTGGCTCGGGCATCTGGTCAGGATGCCTCCTGGACGCCTCCCTGGTGAGGTGTTCCAGGCACGTCCCTCTGGGAGGAGACCCCGGGGAAGACCCAGGACACACTGGAGGGATTATATCTCTCGGCTGGCCTGGGAACGCCTCGGGATCCCCCCCGCAGAGTTGGCAAATGTGGCTGGGGAGAGGGAAGTCTGGGCTTCCCTGCTTAGGCTGCTGCCCCCGCGACCCGACCCGGATAAGTGGCAGAAGATGGATAGATGGATATATATATATATATCCCTCGATAAGATGATACCCCTAGAAAAGACTAAAAGGGACATGTTATTTCAAGATACGTCCACTAATTAGCATCACAGATGTCTACAGTCAGTGGGTTTATATGTAGGGCTACAGGTAGTCACTGTGCTGTTTGGTGACATAGTGTGTACCACACTCAACATGGAAGCAAAGGAAATAATCTTTTCAAGAAATTAGAAAGAAAATAGCAGACAAGCATGTTAAAGTTAAGGCTATATGACCATCTCCAAGCAGCTTGATGTTCCTGTGACTGCAGTTGCATATATTATTTAGAAATCCATGGAAGATCCATGGGACTGCAGCCAACCTCCACTGGACGTGGCCAGGAGAAGAAAATGGATGGCAAATCAAAGAGATGGTTAATACGAATGGTAAGAAAAAAGAGCTCAGAAAGACTTCTAAAGAGATTAAAGGTGACTTCAAGCTTAAGGAAAAACTGACTGTTGTTGTTTGAGCCAACGTGGACAACGTGAGAGACGATCAAGGAGGACCCCGTTGTTAAAAACATATTTTAAAAAGCCAGATTGGAATTTGCCAAACTGCATGTTGACAAGCCACAAAGCTTCTAGGAGAATGTCCTATGGAAAGATGAGACAAAAATGGAACTTTTTGCCAGGCCACATCAACTCTTTATTCACAGATGGAAAAATGAAGCACATCAAGAAAAGAACACTGTCCCTACTGTGAAACATGGAGGATGCTCTGTTATGTTCTGAGACTGCTTTTCTGCATCTGGCACCGGGTCTTGAATCTGTGCAGGGTACAATGAAACAGGACTATCAAGGAATTCTAGGGAGAAATGTGCTGGCCAGTGTCAGAAAGATTGGTCTCAGTCAGTTCACAAGTCTTGCAACAGGACAACGAAAAACACCCTAGAATGGCCCTCCATGAGCCCTGACCTAAATCCTATTAGCATCTTTGGAAGGAGCTGAAACATAGCCTCTGGAAAAGGTACACTCCAAACCTGAGACAACTGGAGCAGTTTGCGCATGAGGAGTGGACCAAAATACCTGCTGAGAGGTGTAGAAGTCTCATTGACAATTACAGAGAACGTTTGCAGTGATTGCCTCAAAAAGTTGTGCAACTAAATATTATGTTAAGGGTACCATAATTTTTGTCCAGGCCTGTTTCATGAGTTTATTTTTTATATGATTTTGCTGAAGCATGGTTGAAAAGCAATTTCTGACTTTCACTGTTAAATTTCACAGAATTTTTATTGATTACTTGTCAGACTCAAGTGATTCCTGTGACCATTATGAGTTTTTCTTTCATTGACCAAGGGTGTTAACGATTTTGTCCATGTGTGTATGTATCATACTGTATAGCCTGATTTCCTTATCCATGCATTAATTCTGGACCTTTGAACCTTTCTTGTATATGATTTAGGGAATGAAAACGTCTTTAATAACCTTCTGTTGATTCTGTATTTAGATGTTCACAATTAACCACTTACCATTATGATTCTCATTGTATTTATTCATGAATCCAGATTTTGATAAATATCATTCTTCAATTAGCCTGCAAATCTCTGTTTTAACACCTGATTATTTCTGTTTCTTTTACCAGGCAACATAACAGGTGCTTGCCTCAAAAATGACAATGAGTCAAAGGGTCGCTGTGAGATTGAGGGATGGTGTCCAGCTGAGAATGACAATGTGAAGATGTAAGATACATACTCACAGATAAACAGTACTTGTACCAGACAGCATTTACTGTGAATAAAAGCTTTAATTCTTGTCAACATCATCCAAAGCAAACCAATGGAAGAAGTGGAAAACTTCACCATCTTCATCAAAAACAGCATTCGTTTCCCACTCTTCAATGTCAACAGGTGGGTCAAGAGCAAATGTGTTGCTCCACATTCTTAAAGTGGAGCAAAAATGTGAAAAATATTTATTCGTCATCTGTGGTTATTTTAAAAAGTGACAAAAATGCCTTTGTTTCACATATGAACTTGTTTTCTTTCAGAGGAAATTTTCCTTCTACAATGACAGCCAAAGACATCCAAAACTGTACCTACAAGCCAGAATCAACACCTTTATGTCCCATCTTTCGTGTGGGGGATATACTACGCTACGCTGGGCACAACAAGACTTTACTGCTGAACATGGTCTGACTCGGTCTCAAAGTTTTAATGCATACTTCACCCTGAGCGTTAAAATGTTTATGTTCTTGTACATTTTTGTTGCCATGCAACAGTGTTAAACTGTAAGAAAAGACAGAACCAAAGTACATAGTAAAAAAGTTTAGTTTATCTCATAGATTTTATAATATTCAAAGAAAAGAAAAGAAAAAAGGAAAAAGAAAAAGAAATTGCTGTTTGCTTGTGTAACCTCATGACATTCAAGAGAAGGATCGGTGTGCATCTTTCAGAAAAATGTGTTTAATTAACTGGAATAACTTGCTTTCACAGTTAAAGTTACCTTTGCTTCAGCTTGCAGAATGTCTCTCTTGCAGACGCAGAATAGCACCAAACTATTTGTAAAGATACTGAAATCTAATGGCAGGCTTGTGCTTTCCTCACCATCCTGCCATTTGTGTAGTTACTGTTCACCAGCAGCATGATCGAACTGAGATCAGCCTCAAGTTATGTTTACTTCCATACAATAATAGCACCTTAATGTGTGCCTATCTTTCGGTTAACCTTTTCTTCCAGGGGGGAGAAGTAGGAATAAACATTGAGTGGAAATGTGACCTTGACCGAGATGTTGAGTACTGCCTTCCCAAATACTTTTTCACAAAGCTCGATGCCCCTCTCAAAGACCCAAAAATCTCCAACAAATACAACTTCAGGTACAGTAGCAAAGTTATTTTATAGCATTTCTTTTTTTTTTTTTGTCACATTTTCTGTCATGTTTCTATGCTTTGATTAAAATGTTCTTTTCTTTTAATCTAGATTTGCCAAATATTTCAAGACAGAGGATGGGACTGAATATCGGACTCTTCACAAAGTATTTGCTATCCGGTTTGATGTAATGGTCACTGGCAATGTGAGTTATGTTAAATTTATTCAGTATTGTCTGTTTTTGGGAAATCTTCAGTCTATTAACACCTGTTTCTTGCAGATAAAACTTGACATTTTGTTCATTGAACTAAAAAAAAAAAAAAACACCACATGCAACATTTGCCACATTCTGAATGTAGCAACAAGTTTTCTAATATGCTGTTTTAACTGAAATTTCATGTCTCATGTTACATTAAATATTCATTTAGGGACTGGGACATCTTGCCTTAGTCTTCACAAATCATGTCTCTGTAGTATTTGCACAGTGATATTTATGAAGGCTGTTTTCACTCTTATTTAGCTCAGATCTGAATCATTTGTTTGAGACTTCCAGCATTCGTCTCCTTTTTGAAAATGTTTATGTGTGAACTAAGCTTTATACGTAGACCTTAAACTATAACCTTTTGGGATCATTGTATATTAAAACTGAAAGTTATTTAAAGAAAGACTATAGTCATAAATGTCTGGACAGTATTCCTTTTATGATACTGCTGATTTAGAGTCTAATCACCCATAAACTGCATTCTGAATGGCCCTGATGATGATTAAATATATTATGTATTTATTCTGGCTTTTGGTTTTAATTCAAATTTGCTGTATATAAGCTAAAAAAAAAAAAAAAAGTTAATTAGCAAAATTTTAAAATGCTTTCATGTGTTGCCTATTTTATTCTCAGACAACTGCTCGTATACAAATATCAATAAACAAATAGCATTTATATGTGTGATTTTCAAACGATTTCTTGTGCTGCATCTCACTTTTAGGCAGGAAAGTTCAGCACTATCCCAACACTGATCGCCTTGGTTGCTGCGTTCTCCTCGATTGGACTGGTATGAGTTCTAATCTGTGGTTAAATACAATCATTCGTTTACTGTCAGCTGCCTTCACTCTCTTTATCTCTGTTTCCAGGGTACAGTTCTCTGTGACATTATCTTGCTGAACTTCATGAAAGGAGCAGCACAGTACAAAGCCAAGAAGTTTGAAGAGGTACTGTGTTTTTTTTCCAGTTGACTTTCAGATGGGCTTGAATGCAGAGATTTACATATGTGTTTGTTTTTGGCACATCAATCCAGGTGTCAGAGGCACAGATCGACGCTTCTGTCAGTTCCAGTCCTGGCAGCCAGCAGTCACTCAAACCAGGTGTCAAGAGTTCCTGTGATTCTGGAGCAATTTCCCTGTCCCCTTATGACTGACTGTAACAATCTGAAGAAATTGACACACTTCTGGCTTTCTCTTTCCCTTTCTGCTTTTTGTCATTTTTGTATATCTGGGCTCTCTAGTCAGCTTCAGTTTAGCAAGTTCATAAAGGTGAGGAAAGGTGAACAATACTATTAACCCCACAATTCAATAACGAAAAGTGGGAATAAGAAGGAAAAAATGGCTTGCATTTAGTTCTTAAAAATTACAAGAAAATGGGAAAGTCTTTGTTATCAATACTGAAACAAGGTTACATAAAAATAAAAACCCATCATTAACCTTAGATTCTAAAAGTGCTATTTTGTTGAAAAAAAAAATACTGTGCACAACCTCTTAATTGCAACAATATGTAACCTCTGGCCAGTTACAATTACTAAAGCTGATTAAATCTCTATATTTCTCATTGAGAAGCCATTGTTGAAGAAATACCATTGAACGAATGATTTACAGAATATTTGATCATGATTCTTTGCTGTTATGTTCCCATAACCAAATGCCTTAATAAAGTGCTGAAGTCTCTTAATGTGGGTCGACATTATTGTGTGTGAGTGTGTGAGAGAACAAAGAATACAAGGAAATGTGTGAGGTTTACAAATGGGCCATTATTAGTGCACTTCTGGGAAGTGGCACAACCGGAAACATTACTGTAGACACTAATGGATTGATGTAATTCCTCTTTTTATAACACACATTTCAAAAAGACATTGGGATTTTCATAATGTATATGTATTTGCTTTTTTCCCCAGCATTTCACCAAAATCCTTTACTGCATACTCTCCACTGTCAACACTGGCATTCTCATTGTATGTTTTTTTCTTTTATGATTTCAACCCTCCTGGGTGAACTGTAATGCAACTAAAAATATCAACTAAAGTGCTTCTTAATGGTTCCAGCAGTAATTTATGACAGAAGTTATCTGTGAAAGGAAGCTCAGATGAGCTGACAGCAGTTAGGAACAAGGACTGGTCCACTAATTTAATAAAGTATAAGCACTATGAGGCGTTCAACAGAAATGGCAGACAATGAAACGAGTGCTCTGTCTCTATAAACAGTGCTGTTCATCTCTATCAAATGACTACTTTGTAACTATCAGCATGAACAAAAATATATGGCTTTGGGATACCATGCAAACAGAAATTAATAACTCTCTCCAAAAGCATGTTATTTTATCAGAGACGAAGTACCACATACTTAAATAAAAATTCTGCAATTCTTTCATCAAATATTGGCTCCATAAACCCTGGACTTTACTCTTGGTCCAAGCCACTGTGTTTAAAGTTGTTTTTTGTGGCTAACATTAATAATGTGAGTATTGAGTTTCTAAAGCTGGTGAGGATTCAGTGATGGGACTGCACAAGGAAGAAACACCACCCATTTGGAAGGGCAATTATCTCAATTATGCCTAAGGAGGCAAAGGATAGGCAGGAAGAAAGCAACTACCATCCTGGCTGTCCTTCTCAATTTGGATTTTAAACTATTTACATTTTTCTTGACATAAATAGATTATAGCTGGTGTAAGAGTTTATTGCCTGAAGAAAATCCTACCCAATCATCAACCCTTGAACCAAGACTGGCTTTATCCATCAGATATAACAGGACAAGAAGTTCTCAACATACATCTGTTAGCTAAAGATTAAACTGAGGTAAGTTGGTGGGTTTAGATGTAAAGAATACCTTGATTCTGCATTTTCTCAACTAAGTATTGATAACATTTTGATTCCAGAATAGTTGGTGTAATGTGTAATGTAAGTCTTTACATAATAAGCTGACAACCTGAATAAAGATTGACACAGACCTTTTTGAAGCTTTTGTTTAGGAGAGAGGAACAAAGCCCTCTTCTCTGCTTGGTTGAAATAACCACCAGTGGAGTCAATGAGTTTGGTACATTAACTTCAGATAATGGGAGCCTCAAGGAACAGTTAATTCAACTTAGTCAGGAGTAAACAAAATAATATAAATAATGGCTTATCTGCACGTATAACTAAAAAATAAGGTAAAAAAATTAAAAAGACACTTTCATGCAATATTTTGTCTTGATCAGACACGACATTTAAAAAAAAACAAACAAAAAAAAAAAAAAAAAAACAAGCATCCAAAGACAAGCAATGGTTTCAAACTCCTTTAATATCTGTCTTAACCACATTCATCAAGAGACTCCACTGATGTCAGAGTAAAAACTTTAAAGTCGCATAATATTTACTCTAGAGCAAGTAACCACTTCTGGAAGCTTTGATGATTATAAAGGTTTTTATTTACAATGTAGGAACTCTGCTTAACTGCTTTATTCAAGCAAGCATCTCAGTTATAGAGCAGCACTCGGGTGGACTCAGCCGTTACACAGACAGCAGACCAGAAAGTAGTCTGCTCCTGTCCATTGCGAGATGATTAAAGAACAAGGAATACCTCTAAAAAAAACTGTAAAAGAAGAACATTTAAAGACATTTTACATCACATATTATAAAATACCTCTTGAAAAATTATCTGAATACAACAAAATATCAATTTAGTAATTTTTCTGTGTTCAGCTGGAAAAAATTGTTTATCTGACCTAAAAATGAAATCTCTTAAAATCTGATTTTGAGGCAGACTCTTACCAAAATAAAGTTTTTTGTTTCATTTCTCTAAAGAAATACAAAGTCTATGGGTTTAAGTCCTCATTATTGCTGTTTTACAGCCCCTATCTGTGCTTCCTCCCTGTATTCTTCCTCTTTAAAGCCAGAATCCAAGCAGGTAAAGTGGTCCGACGTACTGGTGCCACCTCCTCTGTTACCGCCTGCTCCACTTCACACTCCAGCTCTGCCACAGAGTCCTCCTCTGCTTCTGAACCTGAATCCTCCTCTGAATCTTCATCATCCAGGTCCAAGTCTGGAGATGATATGGTCACCACATCTTCTGAAAAGTGAACCCGGCGGTTCTCCTCAACTCGCCTCTGAGTCACAGATAAATACATGGAATAAAAGAGAAAATATCAGAAAATTAAAATGAAAGGAAGATTTCTGATCCACATGTCACACTAATTTAAAAAACTATAAATCCTTATTAATTTGTTGGTTTTTTTTTAACAATGGGTAATATTTTATTGTTTCATTTTAGAATTAAAAGCTTCTTCTTACAGTTATATAATTTTAAATCAAACAGTACAAACAAGATCCTTCATCCTAACAAGACATAATTGCTGATAGTATTGTGTTTTTAGAAAGTAATGAAAAAACTGTACATGGAAAAAAACTACCATTTTCTATGTGATGTGTGAAGGTAATCAAATAGGGACTTATCTTTTTAACTGAGATATATTTTCAACAAAACAATTTTTTAAAATCTCTGAATAGGAACAAGATCAGCAAGATACACAGAGATCTTTCTTTTTATTGAATATTTTCTTTTTTCCTTTTAAATGTTTCAGCCAGCGATGATATTTTAACATTTTACACCACAGGGCGGCACTATGTACACACTTCCTTACCCTTTTACTGAGCGTTTCCACTGTGGACTCCGCCTTCTGGGTCGAGTTTCGGAGGACACCCCGGGGTGCAGGAGGAAAAGGGTTAGACACTGATGAAGGCAGAGGGGTAGGATGAAGATTTAGGATGTATAGAGGTACGACATTATCCTGCTGCATCTCTCCTGGTTCATCCATCACGTCATAGCTGGTTGGGCTCGGTGAAGATATGGACACTGAGGTGAAACGAGAGAGAAAACAGAAGACAGAGATTCCTGAAGAAAACATGCTGCAAACAACTGAAATCCAGTCTTCGTGTTGAAATTTCAGATGAAAATAAAAGGAAGAACCAAAATCTTTTGCCTTTAGAGATGGGAAGCTTCCTGTCTTGCAACAGTGCTGAACAAAAGTATAACAATTAAACTGATTATGACTTTTAACAGAGTATTAGGTTGTTCTAACCTCTATCTGCTTCTTTTTCATTGCTTGTTTTCTCAACTTGAAACCTCTCACTTCTCCTCTCAGTCGACTGATGTTGCCTCTTTCTGCTGGTCTGGACTCTGCTCTTCGCTTCTGTGCTCTGTGGGGGTTCTGCAGGCTGCTAATGAAAACAGAAAACTTTACAAGCTCATAATAAAGCTAAACCACGTTTTGAAATTCTCTTATAATGCAAGGTGTACATTTTACCTCTGCAAATGATGGTTTAGGTTGCAGTCCTGGCCCTGTCTCTACAGGCCGCACGTCAGACTGTTCAAAACAGTCTTCCATTGGTTCTGAGGGGTAAGACTGTCTGGAAACACACTGTTGTTGTTTTACATCTGAAATGCCTATGCTTGCAGGAGTGAAAGCCTGAGGAGAGGCCTGAGGCATGCTGAAAATTGTTCGTGTTGCTGACTCTGTACTCTTGAAAATCCACTGGTTGTTCCCACCTCCAAGCTGATTTTGAATCCCAGGTACCTGACTGGCATTATCAGGATTTGGTTGGTTTTTATGTTGGTTCAGTGGCTCTTTTAAGGGTGTCTGATTGACAGAGTCTGCTGAAAAGCTGGGATTTAGGAATTTAGCCCACTCTTGACCCTTGATAATCTCGTCTAGTAGGTTGAATGACCCAAAGCCAATCTCAGAGTCACTGGTAGATCTATAAAACAGGAGAAAATGATCTCAGTTTTACTTATATTACTGATGTAAAGTAATCAAATGCCACAACAGCAGCAACAAAAAAAACAGTAGTAGTGACAGAGTCAGCTGATTTTGTGACTTACAAAATATTATTAACCTCATTTATAATCTTAAAAAAAAAAAAAAACTTATCCTTCTGTGTTCTGGCATTTCTAATGTGTGCTTGATGCTGTTTCCCTTTATGGCATGTTTTAACAAAAAATACCACTGCACATATCACAGAATGAAAGTGTGACAGCAGCTGACTGATGACAGCTGCTGTCACAGCTTGCATGGGCGTGTTTAGCATATTGGCAGTAACGATAGTTTACAGCCATGACTTAATAAATAACTTCCATATCTTAGTGGTGATGTCTTTTAAAGATTCCACACTAATAAAGAAAATGTAACTGGGAGGACTAGTGTGAATGTGTTTTCGGAGCTTTTAAAGAAAGTGTGCTGCTTTATTACCTGATACTGTTGTCAAAAAAGTTGTCGTCCATTTGCGCAGGAAGTATTTTGCCAGAACCACAGTTGTCCAGTGCTCCATGTTCATCTGGTGTGTTCATTAAACTTTCTGTCATAAGTAACTGATTTGGAGTTGAAATCTGAAATACAAGGATTTCAGTTTTCCTGCAAAGAATTTGTTCATTTTGTCACACAGAAAACAAGTAAAATACAGCTTTTTAACTCACTTGAGGTCCCTGCTCAATCATTTGGTTGGCTGTCCCTCCTTCTTCTTTACCCTTTTTGCTGAAATTTCCTTGTCTGTCCTTCCACTTGTCCTTAATCCTCTGGGTCCATCTCCTTGTTTTATTCTCAGATGATCGTTGCTTCCTCCCGATGCTTGTTGTGCTATTTGAGCCAATCGCCATATCTTTACTTTGTTCCAAACTTCCAAATCCTCCATTACCCATATGCAAAGTTTCATTCGCATGACCAGCAATGTCAGCATCTGTGCTTTTCATGGACCATAAATTGTTTTTGGGAGTAAATCCGTGGACCTGGTTTTGTCTCATGTTTGGAACTAAGCCTGTATCAGGAGGGATGTGCCTTTTTATTGCAAAGCCACCAAAATTCACTCTATCCTTATCAGTCCTCTCAACGGAAGTGAGATCTGCATCCTTGCATCCTTGCAACTGAGCAGGAAACAGCTGCCCTGATGTTGTTAGGGTAACTCCTGGCCATATGGCCTGTTGCAGCACTCTGCTTTCATCTGTGTCATGAGCAATATTGACGTTCTGGGAGGGTAGGGAAGATGGACTCCTTTCCAATTCTCCATTAAAGCCAAACACACTTACAGAATTGTTTACTTGTTGAAAGCTGGGCGTCCCTGTCCCAACATCTTGCCCCTGTATGGAAGCAGCCGTAACAGGTACAAGTGTTTTAGGGTGAGCTTGGCCCTCTCTTTCTGGCTGGAGCTTCAGTCTCTGCAGCATGGACTGCAGCAAGGCTTGTGTGTCTGTTGAATGATGTGACTGAGACATCTAGAAACAAAACTTCTATGTATCAAAACCAGATACAAAAAGAGAAAAAAGGAAAGAACATGAACAATCCACTGTATGCAACTAAACAGGGATTGGGTCCATGCATTGTTGCGATCTGTTGAAGCTGGAGACCATGGCTGCAGACATAACGTGTGTGGAAATCATATTACCATTTAGTCCAGGTGTTGTTAAAGACTCCTGAGAAGGTGGATTTCCTCTTTTCTGATGTTCCATTCGCTTTCATCATGGGTTACAGTTTCTCATTACAAATCCATTACAAAGTCCAGATCGACTAACAGATCATCTTCCGGCTGCCTCTTCTAATGATGTCGTCATGTTGTCGTCACTCTGTTTATAATCCTCAAATTTTGGAGAAGAAATTAGTCTCTTTCAACATTGTTTCATCACAAGGTGCAAAAATAAAACTATTCCTGGTAAATGTCTTCTTGTGTCCTTAAAAAAAAGCTTTCTCGTTCAGTAAATGTCAGTGTTTCCGCAGACAAAAGTTGCTTTACTCACACTTCTTCTTCAGCAGCGTCATAAATCAGCATTGATGGGCGGAGAGATGGTTCACAGCAGTGTTCCTCAGATCTTACACACTGAAGCAGACTGACAAGAAAGACCAGTGAGGTGAGATAATTTTGCTTTGACAGTGACTCTCCCTCTCTCACTGTGTGTATCTCTTTGCCAGCCTTTCTATTCGCCCTTCCTCCCTATTTCTCTTTTGCACTTGCACTCAAGAACACACCCTGTTCCTTCCCACTGTGGCCCTTAACTGGTAATTATAAAGACTTTTTGTCCACAAGCATCTGCTATTTACAGTGTGTGCCCTCAGCTGTTCAGATTTTTAGTTTTTAGATTTTTAGGGAAAGAAAAGTCTTCAGGATTCCTCAGAGCAACCCAAATAAACTTTGACTTTCTGAACTTTGTCAGCAACATGCGTTTGCTGTTGCTGTAAGCAGAGTCCCTGAATGTGACACTTTACTAGAGCTTGTTTAATTTTCATTCATAAAATTCACAACATTTATTTTTATTTACTTTTGATCCAACCAGTATCTAAATGAAAAAAAAAATGTAAATTAAACTATCACAATCAGCATAAAAAAGATCACAATTTTTACTTGATAGTGTTTAACCCGAGGCATAAACTGCAGGAAGGGCCCCTAAAATCTCACTACCCCCAGATGTCATCACAGGAACTGACAATCAAATTCTAACAAATATTTCATGTAAACATTCTCTTTCCCTGAGTTAACCTCATAGACCCAAGTACAAGTAAATGCAACACGTAATCTAAATCTATATGACGTTCTACAGCATCATGTTGAACTCCATGTTTTTCGTTTATAATGCAGCATTTATAAAGCATTACTTTGTCAACAAAATTAACAATGTGTATATGAGTTATAATGTTTGTCTGTCCAAACTATCCAAACCAAACAAATAGCTAATTCTCTGAAGTTTATTACAAAAGGAAGTGCACATATTTAAGTATTATTTCTCCCTTTTTATACATCTCCATACCTGTTTCTCTGATGTTCTTGGTCATCCACACCTCCCTTTATCCAACACTGTCCCTGTCTCCATAAATTTCTTGTGCCATGCACAAATTGAAGGATGTGATAATAATTATTAGTAATTATTACATAATTATTCCTGTAGTTTTGTAAACTCTGCGTATCCAAATATGTTTCAATGAACATCAAAACACATTGTGAATTTTCTTGAGAAGCAGCCATTTATTTAGGGTTTTATTAAACAGAACGTATTTCTTTAAACGGGTAAATACACGATTGAAATGTTATTTAAAACTATGATAACTATGACCATTGAGTAAATACAAAGAATATCATTATGTCATCACTTTTGAATTGAAAAAAAAAAGAATTTCCCTTTGGGGATGAATAAAGTATTTTTCATTCATTTAATTTCATTTAACTTGGAAAGAGACAGCTCACTGCGCATGCCCACAGCCGAACCCACGACTCTCAATTCCTGCCTCTCTGATTGGTCGACATTGCGGAAGCGGGTTATGGCGGCGTAAACAACGCGAGGTTTGGTTGAATAGTCGCGCAGTTTATCCTACATTACTATTTAAAGTTTAGCTTCAAATCAAATATGATATCAGCAAGGTGATTTGTAATCTGCATGCAAATCTGTTCCTATATAGTTGTTTTACTTCATGGCGGTGGATAGTTGCTAGTTTTGGCTAACATTTAGCCAAGTTTGCTTAACTTATCGGATAAGTTATCAGAAATGCAGTGTGTCGTGACTGGAGGAAACGTGAAAGGTAACTAATGTTTCTTGCTGTTCCAGCTCTGTCTACGGCAAAACTTAAGCATGTTCAAGTTAATTAAATGGTTTTAATAATTCAGTTTTGTTTGCATGTGTGCGTGTGTGTATGTACCGTCCAGTGTTGGCCAAAGCCATCCATTCTCTGTCCAGAATCGGTGATGAACTGTATGTGGAGCCTCAGGCAGATGGGGTGAGATGCTCTGATGCTGACAGATAGACTATCAATTCTTCCTGACATGCAGAGAATTTGGTTGCTTCCTGTTGGTGCAAACTGCGTCAGTGAACGATGCTGATTTGATAATTTCTCTCTCTTGTAGTTGGCCTTGCGGTCTGTCAACTCTTCTCGGTCGGCATATGCTTGCTTCCTGTTCGCACCACTATTCTTCAGCAGGTGCAGACTTTTTATATAAATGTGTGTGTGTGTGTGTGTGTGTGTGTGTGTGTGTGTGTGTGTGAGAGAGAGAGAGAGAGAGTGTTAGTCATTAAATGTTGCATTTTAGTTACGAATTAAGTAACCTCTTGTGTTTTTGTACAGATACTCCATTCCCACTGGGCTCAACTTCCGATGCAAGATGGCAATAAAGGTGTGGGAATAATGGATCAGATGTAAAAGCTGTATACACTTTGATATTTTTTTATTGCCACCCGTGTCAGTGGTTCCCATAAGTTATTTCTTGTGACATACAACCCCCAAAGTCCTTAACATGAGCTCATATACCATTTGATCAACATCTAACCATTAATTCTAATACTTTAGTTTCGGTCAAGACATAATAAATCTGTTATTAGCAATATTTTGACTTTTTTGTGTATGTGTGTGTGTGTGGAGGGGAGTGGAGGGGTCCTTAGTTATCGGATTAGTCCTGAGCAGGGGCTGTTAATGCGATGATGGCAATACTTAAGCTGTTTTAGTCTCAATATTATTCCTTTGTTAGACTTTTGAGAAATGGAGGAAGTATGAATCCCCATAGTTGTGACTCATTAGAAAAGTGACATGTGGAGCAAAGCTAGATGTCTCCTTGCTGTTTTCAGCTTCAAATGTTATCTTTCCTGTCATGTTGTTACTAGACGGATGTGGTCCTTGGTGTAAAAATTTGTAAAACCTCTAAACTTCCTCCTCCTAACAGTTGTTGATAATATAACAAAAAAAAAAAAAAAAAGTGTAATTTCAATGGTTGTACATGTGAACATGTTTTGCAAGTACCAGTTTTTAGATGGAAGAAAAATGCAAACGTCTTAGTTTTCCTGTGATTAAATGACAGCTTTTATATTTATTGTTTTCTTCTTTGCTTGTTTGTCTGTGTGTACCAGAGTGTGCAGGCTGTGTTCAGATCTGTGGCAAAGTTGGAGAAGACAGTGGAAAAGTGTCACATTGAGCTGGATGAACAGAAGGACCGTCTCACTTTCACCCTGCACTGCAAATATGGTAATATTTTTCTGTTTGTGTCTCATAGTTCTCTTTACAAATTGTTGCACATTGTATATTAAAAGTCTTTTAATCCACAGTTTGCTCTTGCGTAACATCACTTTGTGTGGGGTTTTTTTTTTCTGTAGGTCTCTTGAAGACACATAACCTGTCTTACCAGGAGAGTGAAAGCTTACAAGCAGTGTTTGATAAGGACAGCTGTGCCAATGTATTCAGAGCCCAGCCAAGGTATACAAAATGTGTTGTCATTGTTCAGTCTGTGTGTAAATACCCGTATTTACAGTCTGTCTTTTTCTTACTTATGTCTGATGTTCAAACTTAGTGAAATTGTTAAGACTAAGTATACTTTTACTAAAAATGTAGACAGGAAATGACACGAATGTCTTTAAGTTTAGTTTTTGTTGTATTTCTTTCTTAGGGTGTTGGTGGACACAGTTGTTCATTTTCCTCCATCTCTGGAAGAAGTGACTGTGACAGTGAGTGATGAACGAATGTGGCTCAGGAACCATGTGGAGGATGAAACTGGTGACAAAACTTTTTTTAATGTTTTTTTTTTTTTATTTGCCACTCAACACTTAACAAGACAAATAGGCAGAAGTTTAAGGTATTTTTTTTCTCAGATTAATTTAGCAACATGCCACTAACTGAAATCTTATGTGTTGTACTAAAAGAAAAAAACAGGATGAATTTATAAGCATAAGCTGAGTGTCGTCATTCAAATCTACTGATCTTACCCTAATGAGTCATAAAAAGGTCTTTCAAGCATTTTCACTACCCTGAAGAAAGCTTTACATATCAAAGAATGATGAAAATAAAACAATTTGCACAGCTTCCTCTTTAAAAACAGAAAATTTCCAAGTTTACAATAACAAACTGTTTTAATCCATTTTTTTCAGTTTATTTATCTTTTCTTTGCTTTTTTCCCCCCCATATTTTTCCTTCTAATCAGAGCGGTCGAAGGCCATGCTGACAGAGCTGTGCCTGGCTGCAGATGAGTTTGACCATTTTGCTGTCAAAGCTCACAACAGCATCACATTTTGTCTGAAGGAGTTACGGGTGAGACAGATTACACCAAACACAGAAGAATAGACAGCTAGAAGAGGGTTGTGTTATTAAATAAGAGAAGTTTTTTTGGGGCAGCTGAAATATCTTGTGGTATGCTGATTTTGTTTCACAAGGTTAGATTCTCTCTCTTCCAGGGTTTGTTGTTGTTTGCAGAGCCCACTGGTCTCCCTATCTCTATGTATTTTAATGAACCAGGCAGGTGAGCACTCTCATTTTCCTATTCTCAAAGTGAAGCACTTTTCCCTCTTTTTTGTACTCACATGTACATTGTGTGTGTGTGTGTGTGTGTGTGTGTGTGTGTGTCAGCCCTGTGGTGCTTTCAGTCACGGACAGTGTCCTGGAAGGTGACTTTGTGCTGGCCACACTTTCAGATGATCCAAACCTTCATAAAAACAACAGCAGAGGGTAAACAAACAACACTGTATGATGGAGCTGTTTGGCTTTTAGTTTAGTTTGCCTTTTGAAATGAAGAGGAATAAGGAAGTTATTTCTCACTTTTATAAAGTGCCTGGGATGGTAATGAATGAATGTCAAGCTTGTCTTTTTTTTTTCTGTCTTAGCAAGTGGTGTCTTCATTTCAGGAATAGGAAGCAACTTGTCAACATTGAACCTACTGTGCCCCCTAGAGGATAATGTGAGCATAATTTAGGGCACAGGCTTCAAATTCTGCTCTGTGAGTGGCCAGTATCTGACAGGTTTTTGTGGTTCCCATGTTCCAACACATCTGGCTAAAATGAATGGGCTACTGTGAAGAGGTTGACAAGAAGCTTTTGGATCAGCTTGATTTGAATCAGGTGTGTTGGAGCAGGAAAACAATAAAAACTGCAAGATACGGCTTCTCAAGGACTAGAGTTTGAGACCCTCTGAGTTAGAGCAACTGTGAGCTGTGTTTGAGACTACATCATAAACACCTGTTAACTGTAGACTTCCCATGACCTTATGTGCTTTCTGTAAATGAAATTTACAATTTTCAGTTGTGTAGTTTGTGGGATGGATGCTGCTGTCAGTACATCTGTGTGTGATCATTGTGTACAATAATAGAAAGAAATTTTGTACAAACTTTTAGGTCAGGGGTGCCCACATGTGGTCAAAAAGAACTGCCATCCTGCAACTTGTAGATGCAACCTTTCTCCAACACACCTGAATCAA
>NC_136610.1:24957061-24964561 GCF_933228915.1 Telmatherina bonti | reverse complement strand
TCTGTTTGTATCTTACTGTGGTTGGCCTCTGCATCAGTTGTACATTCATCATCTGCTGCAGGTGTCTTTGTCTCTTCATTTTTCTTTTTAATTTCAGTTTCCTGGCTGCTGCTCTTTTCATGTAGTTTGTCCAGGACTTGTGATTGGTTCGCCTTGTCCAGCTTTTCCCCCCGCTCACAGGAAGGTGTAAGCTCTGTGGGCTGGAGAATATTTTCAACAGTCTGCACTTTGGCTGGACATGAATTGGTTTTCTCTAACTGCCCTGAAAGCATTTTACTGTCTGTCTCTTTGAGTTGGCTTTCATCCTCTTCACATATTCCTTCCATTTTTTCTGTCTGTTTTAATGTTGCCGTTTCCTCTGACAGCTCTGATGTGTTTGAGATTTGAGGTTTTGCTAATAGTTCCTTCTGTTCAGTTTCTTCTGCTAGCATCGTCTCACTCTTTTGTTTGAATCCTTCTGAGACCACATCCTCCTCCTGGATGTCCTGCACATTCCTAACACCGAAATTAGTCCAGCTTTTCAAGTCCTCCTTCGCACCCATGGAAAAGTGTCTGACAACTCCACTGCTGCGTTCCCAGTCACCTGTGTTCCCCTTTCCTCCTTTCCTCCATTTCTTGCGAAGGAGGGAAGGTGACAGTGAAAGAGTGGAGGCAGAACGAGCAATAGGAACAGACAGGTTTCCTTTTTCCCTCTCTTTCCTTTCCTGTTCTTCATCGTTCTGTTGAGCTTTCACCCACACCATCCGATACCCATAGCAGCGACCTCGAGGGTCAAAGGTGGATGAGGGTCTGTCCTGCTTCCACTTTACTAACTCCTTCTGTGTTCGTTTCTCCAGGTCCTTGGTTGAAAGCGGCACCGAGCATACCTGAAACAAGAACAAAACTTTAGGCTGATACTTGTTTTACTGTCATGTCCGGACTTTGGAGATAAGAAAAAAAAATTTTATATCTGGTTTTCGTTTCCTCCCTAAAATTTACCTCTGCTATGAAGTAATCATCTTCCTCCTGGACTTGTTCCCTGACTCCCCTCAGCCTCTCTAGTGTCTCCATCTGGCCCAGACACTGCTTCCTCTGGTCGGTCCGACCCAGCACCCGACGCACCAGAACCACTGCCACCTGGAGGAGTACCCGCACACCTAAAGCAATAAAAAGGATGAAGAATATATGGGCCTAGCAAGGGAAGTTTATAATGGAAAAGGTTTGTGCTATTTTCATTATCCAGTCTGTTTATTTTATAAAATGTTGAATTGACATATAAAAAAAAAAACACCATAGCAGAAGAAGAGGTCCCAGACGCGGAGAAGTGTGTTGAATGGCAAGTGACGTGTGAACAGACACATCAGCCAGTCAGTGGCAAACATGAGGGGCTCCACTTCGTACTGCTGTAGGTGTTTATGTACCGCCGGACACGTCTTCTTCAAAACCCAGGTCAGCATGGCCGCGTCAAAGAGGACTCCTTCCTACACAACACACCACAATGCCCTCAGAGAGCCACTCTGCACACACTGAACCAACATGACTCATTGTTGCCTCAGTGGATGAGAAGATGCGATCATTCACAAAACCAAAAAAGAAAAATCTTCTCTGGATTTGCTGACCTACGTCTGAGCTGTAAAAAGTGTGCAGGAGCTCACCAGCAGAGGGCTGTAGTATCCAGGGAGGTACGCCTCACTGACCTGAACCAAACACCAGAAAGCCTCCTGCCAGCAGTAAAGAAGGTGAAAGTTACGTACCACACAACTCAGTATTTTTACACTGATTATCAAGTGTATATGTCTGTTGTGATAATCATAGTTCTGAAAATGTCTGAGAGAAAATAAGAGACTGTTTCAGTCAGTAAAGGAATTTAGACTAAGGTATTTCAGGTATATTTTGGATTCACAATTTAACCTTGTATTACAAAGAAAAACAGGACTCGTGTTGAAATTAAATAACATTATCTTCTCAAGACAAAATGACAAGCTTCCATTTTTTTATGTTGCCTTTAAAATCCATCAGTGTGCAGAAATGTGTCTAATTTTAAAATCTTTTTAAAAATCACTCTATAACCCCTTCATTAGGATCAGTTTTCCCCAGATATCTCAGGTTTTTAAAATGCCACCCGGAGGAGCATTGTTGCCATCTATCAGGGTTGAGACAATGAAGAAAACAGTGGTAACCTGAAAGTTCAGCCTACATAAATTCAGCACCGAAAAGAAAAAAAAATGCATGCCTTAATTTAGATCAGTGATTTTTAAAGTGTTAGAAAGTTGAAGCCTCCTTTTTAAGAGACACACTCTTTCCACCTTATGATTATGCTCAAATGGTGGTTGTGGGTAGAGCCATGATCATATTGTTTAAGCTCACACACAATGAGCAAAGGAGCCAAAAAAAAAACCCAGCATATTGCTACTGACCTGTTCAGACTGCACAAAACTCATTACTGATCAATCATATGTGTTTTATTTTGAAATTATAAATGTGTGTGTGTGTGTGTGTGTGTGTGTGTGTGTGTGTGTGTGTGTGTGTGTGTGTGTGTGTGTGTGTGTGTGTGTGTGTGTGTGTGTGTGTGTGTGTGTGTGTGTGTAGATGTATTTGAGCTCTTCAACCTGATCAAAACTTGTATAATAACTTAAGGCCACATGGGGAAAACTTGTTTTACATGCTGA
Source organism: Telmatherina bonti (assembly GCF_933228915.1). Lineage (NCBI taxonomy): Eukaryota > Metazoa > Chordata > Actinopteri > Atheriniformes > Telmatherinidae > Telmatherina > Telmatherina bonti. Next base: position 24,961,913 of record NC_136610.1, on the reverse strand, counting down.
ATTCCTCTGAACTATTATTATTATTTTGTAGAAAGTTTCACTGCCTCTGTGGGACAGACAAGTGTTGTTCGCTACCTCAGCAGGCATGTTCATAAGCAGCACAGCAGCCACAGGCCCCTGTGCCTGGCAGTAACCCTCCTCTGGCTGGTACTGAGTGTAGGCCTTCAACACCCGGAACAAACCACGCTGCCTGCACACACACATTAACCACACAAGAGCACAAAATATTGCAGCAAGTGACAAGAAAGCATGCAACAATACTTTACAGGTTTAAAACCCTTTCTGTACTATGAAACAAGTTAATGAGAGAAGAAAGGAAACTGCTTGGAAATTAAGTGTATGAGGGCTATATATGTACAAATGAGCTTGTCAACAAAAACAAACTGGAAGCTTTGCCTACCCATGTCCATCCTTGGAGAGGAACATCTCATGGAATGGAAATTGACGGTCCAGGTCTCTCTCAATTATATCCACCCAGCTCTGCAGGCCAGGCTGCGAGTCCAGAGACTAGAATGACGGACGTTAGTTTTAACAGAGCATATTTACCAAATCTTTATATAAAAAAATCAGTATAGTGATTACGGTAATGTGACTGAATACAGACTGTAAAATGTCAGAAAATTATGGTGATTTCTTGAACAAATTATTTCATTTAAAAATCAAAGCTGATGCTGATTACTAGAAGGCGTTCCCCACTCTGAGATTGTTTGGTTGACTTGCCTTGTAGAGATCTTTATTTTGTTTCATTCTGTCAGTAGCTCCACACAGCAGAGGCCAGCACTTCGCCCTGAGTGAGGCAGGGATGCCTTTCTGACACTGCACCTTGACCTGAGAGGGAATCACAGACTGAGGATCAGCTCAAAGTGGGCATTCACATTCTTACACACACTGACAGAACAGAAAACAGAATATCACCAAATAACAGTTTTTTGTCTGGTAGGTATATAATTTTTGTGACCAAGGTCAGAACACACCTTACTGCTGTTCCTCAACAAGGTGCGTTCCCACTGGTCTATAATGTTTATCCACTTGGCCTCCCTTTGCCTGACCAGCTCAGGAGGAGGGCCCGCACTCCTGACATGAAACGGCAAAGAAAATATCACATTAACTTTTCGATTATCACTTTGTTTTGTAGAACACTTGAAGCCATATTACTTTAGACTTTTATATTAGACTGCAGGGCTGCTGCTTATACTTGGTTTTGTCATCACTGCATAGAAGCACTATGCTCCGAAAAACATGACAGGAAACAGGAAAACCACACGTTAGCAGTTTAACGTCTCCATAGCAACAGGTCAGGATGTTATCAATGGGGAAAGTGCAAATATGACAGGTAGCACTGTTCTTAGACTATCTTATTCTGATTTGACGCTGCTTAATCTGCAAGGATTTCTGTTCAGTTTTTTTTCTAGCTGTCATGTAAATAATTATGACTTGTTTATCAGGAAGAGCATATGGGAGCAGTCAGTTTTAGTACATCTCAGATGAAGATGTAATGTAGTTGCAGTTGTTCAGCATTCTGACAAATATGTCCTGCAAAATTACTCAGGCTCTTTCAAAATGTGTCCTAGCAATGTAGATTTTCTTTGATTTATATAGTTGAGAGCTATTAAGTTAAACTTATAAGTTAAGCTCACTTTTAACTTTTGAGTTGCTTTGTAAACAGGCTTTCATTCGATCTTTATCAGATTCTTTTTGTTTCTATTCAGCCTTTGTTCTGCCTTTAGTCTGTTCATGTCTGTTTTCAGAAAAGAAGGGTAAAGGCTGCAGCTTCACTGTTAAAACATCCTCATTAGTTATTTGTATCGTATTATAAAGTAATTTGCTATTTGTCCTGTTGCCTCAGTAAAACTACAGTACTGGTCGTCTTGCGTGAAGCCTTTTTGCAATTTACGGGTCTTGCCAAAGAAGAAAATGTTTTTGTCTGTGCAGCACCCCCTTAAACACTTGCCTTTCACATCAACTCTGCCTGTGACGAACTGTTTCAGCTTCCAGGGAAACGACTGGATAATGACTAATGATTAACGCAGCACTAAGTGTACCACTATGACTGTTATTTACACAACAACTCAGGAATAATTGTTGAATCATCAGATCCGAGTGATATACGAACATATACGAACGTTAGCTTTAAACGGTTTGAACTGCAGGTAAAAATAAATAGTTATGTATTCAGATATAAAAGATCTTTCAGGGTTTGTTTTTACACATTCAAAGTAAATTATTGTACATCTTCTATTTTTTTTTTAATTAGATATAAGTTATAAAAGGATCAAATCCATGTAAAAGCTAAGTTATCTCACTAATCACCTTATTTTTCTGTTTTTAAAACAATATCTCTCAATAAAACATTTTATGAAGTGAGACTGAAAACACTGAAAGCGTGTACTGAGTGATGATAGTAGTGTCGCTGTCAGGAGTCACTGACAAAAGGTCAGTGTTGATGGACTCACCCAGCTGATCCATTGGTCAGAATAAAGCCAAACCGGTCTGTCTCTGGTTCAAGGCTGACCACTGACTGCGCATCAGATCCAGAGCTGTCCTCTTCAGTGGGGTTCCTCTGAACTTGGCTCGATGGATTCAGCATCTTTCTCAGACAAAAGAGATGTAAGTCCAGTATGTAATTAATACTCAAGCATATAACGATTATGAGAATCAAAGCTGTTGTATTTTTTTTTTTAATCAGAATTATTTAATCGCTAACTCCAACAAAAATAGCAGCAGCTAGTATTCATATTGCACTTTTTACCCATCTTCTCGTACTTACTTGAGCCAGAGTTGTGAGATCTGCTGACTCAGCTTTCAACATTATTGTAAGACATCTTCCCACCACTCGACCAGAAACATAAGCACTTATCATATCCATTTAAATATACCTACCTTTTTTATGTTTCCTTCATATTTGAGCAGCTTGCCTAAGAGGTGAAGTGTGAGATCCTCTAGAGATGGAAGAGGAAGACAAACTTCCTCTCTCTCTTTTGCTCGTTCTCTCTCACTTGTTGATCCACACCCTCGCCCGCCCTCATCTGCCTCCACTGCATTAAATCATCTTCCCCCTGTCATAAAATGTGGAGTAATATTGACTATTTTTGAAGTACAACCCTCGAATAACTGCAGAAGTTATACTCAGTTATGATGCACCAAAGATGACACATAAACAATTTGTTGAATGAGGCGGGTTGTGTTATTTTATGTGCATCATCTTGTCTTGTCAAATATATCTTTGCTACGTTAGACCCTTTTAGGGGGTTTGCCATCATGTAGTGCCAAAGGTGATATACATAAAGTGGAAACTGTCAAAGATTGCAGTGTGCAGCAGTGAGAGGTTTCAGCTGCGAATGTCCGGAAATTACTGACGGACTTGAATGTAGCATGAGAAGTACAACTGCGCAGTCCAGACCGGTTGCTTGTCTGCTGTTCATCGAAAACGAGGTACGTACTGTCAAAGATGATTATAAAGCGATCTGGTTGCTGCTGTTCTTCATCTTAGACCCCATGATTCCAAGTTATATTGAGTTTAATATGCTGTTATCTGCATGTTATCAAGTCACTCTGTATTAACTAGCTATTATGTTAGTGACGTTGATTAACGAAGAATTTAATAAGTAGGGGGAAGGGGTTCCTTTACCAATATGTTTTATTTAAATAGATAAGCGAACCATATAAATTCACCAAGAGAACCGCTTGATAACATTAAAGCTCCACATTATTATAAACTATTTTGAGGATGCGTTCAAGAGCGTTGTACAGACGAGCAACACGAGTTGGAAAATACCGCAAGTGCCTGCAATTTCCTTGAAAATGATAGTTTCAGAATGTACTGTATATACTACTAATAATACCCGCAGTCAAATATTTGTTTAACTTTACAAATACCAATCAAAGAAATGAGTAAATTCTGGAAATCTGTTCCCCTCGTTTTTATCACGCTCCTTGAATGCATCAGTTGATGGACGTAATAGTGGGGATTTGGAGCGCCAGATTAAGGGACGGCTGTGCTCCACCGGCTGTTTCCCTGGCCACGGCCCTCTCCTGTTTCTAGACCAGAGCTAGTCTGTATTGAAAAATAAGGATATTTGCTTCTCTATTAAGTCTAAACTGTCTTTGTACTCTCCTTTGCTCAGATGTCAACTGCACTGAGTCTGCGTCTTCTTAACTGCTACTCAAAGCAAGGTACCTCATGAAGTCAACACTATAATTTATACACAAGAAAGCAGACTCACTGCAAATGTATGTCTCCACAGGCACATTTGGATCCATCCCTGGGGTCGTGCGCACATTCAGTACCAGTATGCAGAGAGAGGGTTACAGTAAGCATGTCTAACCACACACTGTCCAAATGTGTGTTCAGAAAGATCACTTAAAATAATTACCTAATCACACTTCTCTTTATTCTACTGCAGAGTATGTAAATGCTCAGGAGCTGCCTACTGACTTGAGATCCATTACTGACCGTGCTGCTACAACCCTCCTTTGGACTGAGCTCTTCAGAGGTTGCATTTAATGTGATTTATGAGGAGATGACCTAAAACATGCATATGTTTAAAGCCTGATAATATCCTGTACTTGTCATATGATTTACAAGTATCATGGAAAAACCATCTAATTTACAATTAATTGACGACTGTGTAGCCAGAGCTGATGTGTCGTTTACATGTTTTAGTAGGTGACATATCTTTCATTGTGGACACTGCTACCATAGTGTGAGTCATTTCTATCTGCTATTGGTGTGTAAATGTCCATTAATTTGCAGCTGGTTTTAGTTTGACGTCAGAACAGAGACAAGACAGCTATCGCTATATGGCCTCAAAATCTTAAAGATGATTGCATGACCTCAGTTTGGTGTAAAAAA